>NW_017971439.1:621788-1200492 GCF_001907595.1 Talaromyces atroroseus | reverse complement strand
GGGGGAGGAGGAAGAAGCCTGAAGAATTGCGCCGTTGAGTCTTGTTTCTGGAGCCCGGGCGGAATGCTCGGAATCTGATATCAATTTTACGATGATGAATTTACGATGTGATGTCTGCCTGCTTGCTGTTGTTGTTAGCCTTGATTGATTGTTAGCATGTCTAGATGCAATTTGATATCTGTCTCTGTTTGCGAAGCACTTGTTCGTTCTACCGAGGCAAAGCACCAGTGTACTCAGTAGTAGTACGTAAGGTACGGGCCGCGGATCACTGTCTCGCTGCGTGGCATACACCGATTCGCCCTGGGGGGGGCCGCTGCTGGTCAAGACAAGCTCGCTGCACTGCACCGCTCGGGCCGCGCTGATGTCGCATTATGTGGCTCTGGCCCTGTCAGAACCCTTGTAGCCCGAGACGGACGCCGCTAGCAGGGGGAAGTGCGCGGCGGTCGTGCCTTATAGCATGGCGCAGTATAGGTAGCATCTGCATGAGTAGTTAATATCGACGCTGCTAGTCGATTAATAAAGTTCTAGGCCTGCTGCGCTGGCAGGACATCGTATGACAGCCGGAGCGATTTAGTTCACGGAGTAAGCAGAAATCGATCGTTATGTCCGAGAGTCAAAGGCTCGACTGCGTAGTTCGCTGTGTGGGCAGACGTCGATCATTAACCTAGGGTGGTCAGGGTTAGGGCTAGGAGGGGAAGGAAGGAAGGTGGCCTCCTCCTCCAGCTGCCTCCCCGCGCTCCTCAACGGCTCAACCTCATCCAACCCTCTCCATCGCGCTTGTTGCAACAGTCAGCCATGGCGCCCCCGTATGGAAGCCGCCTGATGGTGAGCATCGTCGACGACGAAGCGCAGCAGAACCCAGAGCGTGTCTTTGCGTGGATCCCGCGCACCGCCGAGGTGCAGGATGGCTTTCGCCCAGTGACTTTTCCCCAGGTCAGAGACGCCGTCGACTACGCCGTCCACTGGCTGCAGGATGGCTTCGGCGCCTTCGCCCTGCACGAGACGGTGTGCTACGTGGGAGTGTCCGACCTGAGATACAACATCCTCGTCTACGCGGCCCTCAAGCTTCGTCTCAAGGTCAGCGCCCCCTACTGCCTGCTTGCTTGTATGATATCCCCGCTTTCTCACCCTACATATCCAGGTCTTGCTGCCCTCGCCTCGTAATCCCCCTTCTACCACTGCCTCTCTCCTGAGCCAGACCGAGTGTACCAAGCTAGTGCACTCGCCAGAGGTCGCGCCGCTCATCAAGGCGCTCCAGGGCCCAGCCAGCTCGGTGCAATGCCGCCAGTTTCCTGCACTCGATGAGCTCCTCAACGCGCAGCCCCCGGCTCCCGTGCCGTATACTCTCGATTTCCAGGAAGTGAAACGGGAGCCCATCATCATACTGCACTCTTCCGGGTCTACGGGCCTGCCCAAGCCGGTTACCATGACACATGGCAGTTTTGCCGTTCTCGACAACGACCGCAACTTCCCCAGCGTGCCCGGCCGTCGCAACCATGACTTGACGACGTGGGATTTTTCGCCAGGCAGTTGTCTGTATGTGCCCTTCCCGCTGTTCCATCTAGCCGGCTTCTACAATAACGTCATGGCGCCGGTCTACACCGAGAGCGTACCGGTCTTTGGACCCCCGACGAGACTGCCAAGCGGCGCCTTAACAGCGCATATCTTACAGTCTTTGAATGTGAAAGGGTGTCTCCTGCCGCCGTCGCTGGTCGCTGATCTGTACACCGAGCCCAACGGCGTCGAACTACTCAAGAGCCTCGACGTGCTCTGTTATGCCGGCGGCCCATTGGCAGAATTCATTGGCAACGAGCTGGTGCAGCACGTCACGCTCTGCCAGTTCTACGGATCCACGGAACTCGGTCTTGTTCACCAGCTGATGCCGCCAAAGGAACACTGGCAATACATGGAATTCCACCCTTACTCGCGTCTCGAGTTGCAGCCGGCCGACGACGATGCCTTTGAGCTAGTGGTTTTCGCCGATGAAGAAACAGAAAATCATTTGGGTCTGAATCACAACTTTCCGGGAGTCCGCGAGTTTCGCACAAAGGACTTGTTCAGGAGACACCCCACGCAGCCCAATCTGTGGAAGTTCCATGCGCGACGAGACGACATTCTGGTCCTGTCGAATGGGGAGAAGTTTAACCCGGTTCCGCTAGAGTTGGGGATTGAGACTCTCCCTGGCGTCGCTGGCGCGGTGGTTGCTGGTCAGGGCCAGCCACGCGTCGCCTTGCTGCTTGAGCTTCGACCTGAGCATGGTCTGGGCAGTGATCCCGCAGAGAGTCTTTGGCCGTCAATTGCTAAACTGAATGCCAACACCACGGGTCCGGGACGCATTTCCAGATCCATGATACTCGTTGCGAGCAGCGACAAGCCTTTTATCCGCGCGGGCAAGGGCACAGTGGTGCGGAAGTTGACTATCAATGCTTACGAAGCGGAGTTGGACGCGCTGTTCAGGGGCTCTCTTCACGAGCAGCGAGCGCAGCCACAACAGCAGAAGAAAAGGCTCGTGTTGAGACCAACAGCGTTCCGTCTGGCGGACGTGCAAAATGTCGTTCATGCGATCATCCAAGACGCTTTGGACGGTGAGGAAGTCGACGATTCCGAGGATCTATATAGCCAGGGTCTGGACTCGGTGAAGACACTGGAGACCATTTCGCAGCTGAAAGCGAGTCTGGAGGGCGAGGGACAGGGTCTGACTTGGTTGAAACCAGAGATTATTTACACCTACTCCTCTGTCCAAAAGCTGAGTGCCGTTCTTTTGCAGTGGCTGAACGAAGGCACGCACCCGAAGCAAGTGGACAGAGTCACCAAGATGAAAGAGCTTCTGACTCGGTATGAAAACTCCCTGCCGGCCGTGTCTGCTACTTCACAGCTGCCGCCGCAGAGTCGAGACAAACCATTGAGTGTGGTTATTGTAGGCTCCACGGGTTTCTTGGGACAATATCTACTTTCATCACTTGTGCAGGACGCCAATATTGAGCGAATCATCTGCTTGAACCGCTCGGCTACAGCGCGTGAGAGATGGGCAGCCCACCTGTCCACAAACGAAGGCATTACAGGTATAGACGACAAATGGCTGGAGAAGGTCAGCTTCTTCCAGGTAGATTTCTCCAAACCCGAGTTCGGGCTTGAGAAGAATGTCTACAATGAAGTGAGGGAGGACTCCGATATTATTTTGCACTCTGCCTGGCAAGTCAACTTTGCTGCATCGCTCGATGCCTTTGGGGACAGTTTTAGCGGTCTCGTAAATTCGATCAAGCTGGCAGCATCCTCAAAGCGACGCGCTCGTTTAGTGTACGTCTCTTCCATAGCAGCGACTGGCGTTTGGGGGAAGCCCGGGTCTGAGCAGACCGTAATACCGGAAGCCCTAGTCAACAACGCCGACGGAGCCATGCGCAACGGCTACGGCGAGTCCAAGTATGTGGCTGAACATCTCGTCCAGGCCGCCTGGACCAAGTCCGGGGTGACAGCGAGCATCCTCCGCGTCGGCCAGATTGCGCCCACCTCGGTGCCAGTGACGCCCTCGTCGACACACAGAATTACATGGCCAGCAAGTGATATGTTTACAGTGATTCTGAAGACATCCCGGATCTTCCAGATGGTGCCTACAGATCTGATTGGCGCTGATTGGTTGCCCGTCAACGTTGTAGTTGATCTTACGCAGCGGATCCTGCAGCATGATCGGTATATACTCGCAGGAGAAAGTTCTACTCCCCGGGTCTACAATCTGGTGAACCCGGTCTCCACCGCGTGGGCAGAGTTGGTACCGGCAATTCAAAGCTGGGCTTCCACTAGCAGTACTACTCTTACATCGTTCAAGCAGTGGATCGGAAGTCTAAAAAGCCACAGGCAGCACGAATCGGAGCGGCACAAGTACAATGACGCAGGCATCCTGCCGCTGATGGACTTTTTCGAGATGCAGATCGATCGAGGGAGTGCGCATGGGTATTCGCAGGAGCATATAAGGGAGGTTTTTGAGGGTGATATCACGCCGGTTGACGCGACGCAACTGGCGCTATGGCTTGTGGCGCTGTGAGTGAGTAGGTAAGTGAGTGAGGGGTGCATTAGTTAGTGTGGCTTGTCTATCTATGCATGCATTCGTAGGCTATTTCTACGTCTTTATTGCGTGCATTTTGTCGGTACCGCGTATATAGTTAATAATTCTATAGTTTCAATAAGATCGGGAGGCCCCCGAAACACAAGAAGGAAGATTGATCCTCAAAATGCCCAGCTGCGAGGAATGACCAGAAAATTGCCCGAATGGGCATGTACTTCTTTTTTAGGCCCCCAAATGGCTGGGCCAATCGCCGTCTGTGTCTTTTGCTCCTAACGCAAATCTTGGGCGAGTTGGCCATTTACTTCCTGCGAGTCTTCCCCGCACGCGAATAGTAAACCTATCAAATGGCCCCAAATGGCAAATCCGTGTCTGCTGAAGAGTTGCTGCAGACCTGTCAACTTCTTCAGTCCCTGGCGCTACCTTGGCCCCTGCACACTAAGGTTGCATTCGCTCTAGCACATACTACCTTAATTCTAACATAGACAGACCCCCGGAGTATGGAGATTGTGCAATCGCTTATGCATGCCTTCGTATATACGATGGAGACTCATGCAAGGCCGGCCCCAGCCCCTCTCTTCCCTTCTGTCTGTCTGTCTGTCCTGTGTGTATGGTCATCTTCAGTGCAGTCTCGGGGTTGGCGTCATGCATGAAAGCTTTAGTTAGTGTCGCTCGCTAGGTTAGGCGTGACTTAGTGTAACTGTACGATCCCTTGCCGCGCGCAAGTTGGCTGAGTGACTGACTGACTGGCTCTCGAGACTTCTTCGCTCATCCATCTCGTCTGTCTGTCTGTCTGTCTGTCTGTCTACCGACCCGTCTTCCGCTCAGTTGGAGTTGGAGCGAGCTCCATGTGCGCATATGCCATGCGCGAACGAGAGTCGAAGAGGTAATCTCTAATTAACCACCTGTCTCTACGAGGAGAGGTTCAATCAACGTGCCGATACTCTGCTGAGCCTCAACCAGCACCACCACCAACTCTCCTTGACCATCCGATTATTTCTCCTTTCTTACTTTCTTTCTTTCTTTCTTTTTTTTTTTTTTTTTTTTTTTTTTTTTTTTTTTTTATTTTCATTTCATTTCCATCCCTGTATAGATGCATAAATGGCCAGCACATTCGCAGCAGCCGGGCCGCCGCCTCCAGGCGTAACGCCGAATTTCATTGATCCTCCCGACACCCTCTACTGCGCCATTATCACCACCACCTCGTTGATTATTTCCATCACATCGGTGTTTGCCGTCTGTCGGCTGGTGGCGCGCGGGATGACGGCGAGGATTTCGTTGGATGATTGTAACTCTCTCCCTCTGTTTTAATGAGTAGGTTGCTGATTATTTGCAGATTTATTGGTTGTGGCCTGGTCCATCAACGTCGGGTATAATGCTGTGCTTATATGGCAGAGCAAGACGGGCTTTGGGCGGCATCTGTGGGACGTGCGAGCCAGCGATGCCGTGTTGATATCACAGGTATATATTCCCATTCCCTTTTTTTTGTTGTTGTTGTTTTCCATGGCCCTTGTTTCACCTTGCTAATGCGCAAGGGTTATGGGAAAACAGCAAAGCTGGGCCCTGGAACTCATTTATTGCCCCCTCATGTGGCTCGCCAAAGCCTCCCTTCTCTTCCACCTGCAAGGCATCTTCGCGCCGCTCAAAAGCGGTGCTGTCTTCATCGCCATCCAGGTCCTGATCTGGGCCAATCTCGCCTTCTACACCGCCATCTTCATTGCGGTGATCTTCATGTGCTCGCCGCAAGAGAAGATCTGGGACTCGTCCATCACGTCGGGCCACTGTCTGAATCGCAATGCGGAGATTTTGGCAGCGGGCATTTTCAACTGCGTGTCGGATGTGTTTATTTTTGTTTTGCCGCTGTGGGCGATTTGGCATTTGCATTTGAGCTTGAAGCATAAGTTGGGCGTGTCGGGGGTGTTTTTGACGGGGTTGGTGTGAGTTTTCCTCTCTCTCTCTCTTTTTTATCCTTCATTAAGATATCGGGCTAAGAGTATATATATAGTGCTGTGTCCTCCTCGCTGGGCCGGGTCATTTACTCCTTTCGCTCAACCAAGACGAGTGACACTACCTATGTCTATGCGCAGGTGTCTCTGTGGACGTAAGCTTTTTTTCTCCTTCTCGCTCTCCCCTTTCCGTTTTTTTTTTTTTTTTTTTTTTCTCCCCTGTCTAATGCTCTGCAGACTCGCCGAAATAGCCTCCATCCTCCTCTGCATCTGTTTCCCCGCCATGCCACTTTTCTACAAAGTCGTCTTCCGGCGCAAAATGCTGCTTCGCAATGGCAGCTACGGCAGCAAGCCGCGGCGATACCGTCGGCAAACGACCGGGGCACATCAGCTGCAACAACAGCAACAACAACATAGCCTCCCGCCAGCAGGCAGCATGTCATCGTACTGGCGGAAGGATCAGTGCTATTCATGTCGCAGCGGGGCGCATTGCGTCCTGCATGGAGATGCGACCAAGTCGGATTGTACGACGAATATACATGGGTGGTCGTCCGGCGGGACGGATGAGGGCATAACAGCAAGCATAGCGAGGGGGATAGGCATTGCGAGGACGCATGATGGTGTTGATGGGATTCACCAGACGATTAGTATAGAGTTGACGTCGAAAAGGGAGAGTGCAGAGAGTACTCAAGATCTGGTCTGATTAGGATTTAATGAGTTATGACTTGACCAAAAAGTAAAAGGGAGCCCAAAAAATAAGGAAATAAGCAAGTAGCCTGGTCAGGTCAAACGTCGTCGATCTAGATAATCCCCGAGCCCTAACCCTAACTTCCGTTTTCGGACTAATCTGCGCGACGCGTCTGCTCTCGGGCAATTAACGCGTCTTCGGCCAGTCCATCATTCAACCTCACTTCATACATCAAACAGTGCACACAAACACATCGGTGGCGATACAGGCCATTCGAGTGAGTATAATCCAAATATTTACTTAGTGAGCATATTGCTAGCTCGACATTAATTATTCCGCACATGAGCTTCGACACAATCCGGCCGCGGGCCCGGCCAGCACGTACGTTTGACCAACCCCAAACGCTTCCGAATAACAGACACAATTACTCACATTTCATAACAGATACCCCCGGAACGACCGTCCTCACATACACCCCCAATGGACGCCATGTGATCAGTGCCGGCTCCAACAACGCAATCCGCATATATACGGTTGGCGATGACGGCGAACCCAAGACCATCGATGACGGAGTCGAGGCGAATTTTGGCATTGCTGCGACGGTTGGTCTTTACACTTTGAAACTTTCAGCAATAACATAGATGAGACTAACTGCTCAGAATGACTGTTTTATGCTTGGCGCCGAAGATGGAACCGTCTGGCGCTACGACATCGAGTCCGGGAAGATGGACAAATTGCTCCTGCGGTGTGCGCTGCCCGTGCGCGATTTGGCGATTTCGGGGGATGGACAGTGGCTTGCTGTTGCTAGCGAGTGAGTCTTCGCTGCACTGTGCACCACATGAACCCGTAAACTAGACGTTTAACTAACGAGGTTTTCTTTTTATAGTGAACTGACAGTCAAAATCGTCAACGTGAACGATATGACCAACGTGAAGTACCTCCGGGAACAAACCAAAGGCTCTAAACACGTCTCCTTCGACCCCAGCGGTCAATTCGTCGCGGTCTCCTGCACAGACGGGGTTTTGTATATCTACTCGCTTGTCTCGGCTGATGAGCCGGAATTACTACGCAAAATCGATGGCGCTATTAGACGACTCGAGCCGGAAGATGAGGCTACTTCGCGGGTCGTGTGGCATCCAGATGGCACGGCTTTTGCCACTGCGCAGGCGACGCGCGAGATTGCTGTGTTTTCTACCTCGGACTGGACACGGCAGCAATCGGCATCGTTTACGAGCGGTAGTGCCCATGATGGAGACATAACAGCGTTAGATTGGGCACCGAACGGGGCACTCCTCGCTACGTCAGGCGCAGATGGGCAGATTTTGCTGTGGGAGACTAGCACGCAGAATATCTTGAAACGGTATAATTTCGCCAATGTGATAAACCTCGCGTGGCACCCGTCGCTAAATTTGCTCTGCTTCGCCACGTCGGACGGCGAGGTGTATATCCACGACAACTTTGTGCCGAAGGAGTACCAGTCCATTCTCGAGAAGAGGCTTGAGTCATTTTCCGGTTCTCGCTCTGCCTCCGGTCCATTGGGAGAAACGTCTGGGAATGCGAGAAAAGGACAACCTATACCGAATAGACCGAAGGCTCGAGGAGTCGAAAACGGGCTTAGAAGAGGCGGCACGCCTGACTCCCTGGATGATCTGTTGGAATCGGTTGGTGACGGCGACGAAGATAATTTCGTGGAAGACGACGACGGCGCTGGCTATGCGGAGGAAGGCCTCAATGCGAATGGCAAACGCGGGAATGGTCATTTGGATGGACCGGAAGGTCCAGATGCGAAACGCCTGGCGTCGTATTGGCAGCCTACTTTTCATGAATCGTTTCAGCCGGGGAGCACGCCGTGGAGGGGGAATCGACGATATCTATGTATGATCCTTTGCTTTGGTCACTTTTGTTTGTTTGTTTCGGAACTGACGGTCTTGGTGTAGGCTTGAATCTGACCGGGGTCGTCTGGACAGTCGACCAAGAGTCGCACAATACCGTCACGGTTGAATTCTACGACAGTGAAATGCACCGAAACTTTCACTTTACGGATCCTTATCGATACGACAAGGCTTGTCTGAGTAAGTGTCAATTATACTTTTTGTACACGTTATGTAAACTGATTGTTTCAGACGACAACGGCACACTATTCACATCCTCATCGCCGCCGGACGGCGGTCCAGCAACCATATACTACCGCCCACACGAAACATGGACGACGCGCGGTGACTGGCGCACGCAATTACCAGATGGCGAAACCATCACAGCCATTGCCCTGAGCGAGTCGTACATTGTCGTTCTGACGTCGGCGAATTATGTCCGCATATACACTCTATACGGCACGCCGTTCCGAGTATACAGACAAAAAAGCCCGGCTGTAACATGTGTTGCATGGCGGGACTATATCATGACCATTGGCAACGGCCCGGTTGGCCATGGCGGGTTCTCGTCACTGACATATTCGATTGAGAATGTGAAGCGGGATGAGATTTGCCAAAATGAGGATGTAGTGGCTGTAACAGAGGGCGAGGGATTGAAGAATGTGTTTTTCTCCGATAATGGGGTTTGTTTTTTTTTTTTTTTTTTCTTTCCGTTCAGAAATTGAGGCTATGGCTAACCGTCCCCAGGATCCCTGCATTTACGATACTGAAGGCGTTCTCCTCATCCTACAGCACTGGCGCACCCCCGGCCAAGCACGCTGGGTCCCTCTCCTCGACACCAGACAGCTCGATCGACTCTCCCAAGGCCGGAAGGAAGAGACCTACTGGCCGGTGGCTGTGGCACAGGACAAATTCCACTGCATCATCCTCAAGGGCAGCGACAGGGACAACCATCCATACTTCCCGCGCCCTCTCCTCAGCGAATTCGACTTCAAGATCCCCATCTCCAGTAGCAGCAATAATCAGAAGAAAAACCAAAATGAAGACGACGAAATGGACAACGACACCTCCTCAAACAACGACGCAACTCGCTTCCAAGAATCCTTCGTCCGCTCCAACCTCTTCTACAGCCTATTCCAGGACCTTCTCTCGACAACCAACGCAACGCGCAACCAACGCGCCGAGCTGGGCCGCCGAGAAGTCGAAATCGACAAGATCCTGCTGCAGATGCTGGCCGTGGAGTGTCGGGAGGGTGAAGAGCGTGGAATGAAGGCGCTCGAGTTGGTAGGTATGATGGCCGATCGGAGCGGGAAAATGGTCGAGGCAGCAGTGAAGATTGCGCAGAGGTATGGACGCTCGATACTAGAGGATAAAATTCGGGAGTTGGCGGAGAGGAGGATGTTGGGTGTTGAAGGAGAGGATGACGAGCTTGCTTAAACTTTTTTTTTTTATGATATGACATGAATAACGGATTCGAAGTATTATAAACAATATATTCCATTTTTATATGATGAATAAGGAAAATAAAAACTCCTGGAACCATGCACGCATGTAATTAGTGAATAACCTGCCAGCTAGGTATCTATACAATCCCATCCCCGTCGCACAGCACCACAAGCTAAAACAACCAAACCCAAGCAAAAAGCAAAAACACCGCAACAAAGAATCCCAGCCAAACCTTCCAACCTACGCCCGTCCGCTCAGCCATGCGCAGCATACGATTCATTGTGCCGCGGAGACGGAGGCGGGTGGTGTCGAAGGCGTCATTCATTGATTCTGCCTGTTATTTGGTTAGTTCATTACCTTTTTTTTTTTTTTTCATGTGGAATGGATGGAGGGGGAGGGGAGAGGGGATGTACAAGAGTAGACGACGAACGGATTTCATCGCCGATTGCTACTGTGAGCTATATATACACCATTGAACATTGGCAGTGTTAGCTGTGATGTACTTGCTCAGGTACAAGAGGAGAGACGTACGTCTTTGAGAGCGCGGACTTTGGCGGTTATTCCCTCGACTTCGTGGTCGTTTTGGGATTCGCTTGTTTCCGTCCGTCAGTATATATATCTATATAAATATATAGAGATGGTCAGCTAGAAGATAAAACTCACAGCTCGTCCAAGACCGCATCGGAATAATGGCCCCTATCCAACCGGTAAGCATGTCTTTTTTTTTTTTCTTTTTTTTTTTTTTTGCTCCGTCAGACACGAGTATATTCTGTAGACAAACCTCGAGTTCGGCGTCGCCGTCCGATATCCCTGCTGATATTGTTGTCCGTTGGTGCTGGAATACCCGTAAGGATTTAGACTCGGGTTTGGCGATCGACTGCTCGGTCGAGATGAGGAGGCTCTGTTGTCGCCGCTGTAGGAGTCGAAGAGGGAAGATGAAGAGCGGGGGTCGCGCTGGTGAAGGCTGGAGTGGAATCTGAGGTTGTTAGGATTGTTTTTACGGAGGTAGGCTGGTAGGTAGGTGGATAGGTAGGTACCGCGACGCCATGGGAAGGGAAATATCCTCGTGATGACAATTGGGGTATTATTATAGTGACTGAATATACTAGGACCAGCTCCTCGCTAGCTAGTATGGCTGCAGTTGGGACGACATTTGGTGTTGCTGTTTGTTGTTGGGGTTTGGTGTTGTGAACTTGTCCGGAGATCATTTGCGGTTGTCTCTCTAGCTTGGCGTTGCTAGCCAGGTACACACGGCAGAGCTAGACCTTCATTTATTTTACGATCGCTGTGCTTTACACTCATCGGTTTACTGCGAATTACATTCTCTAGATAAGATTCTTCGAAGAATAAGCTGGATTCATTCGTGTTCGTATCGTCTAAACATCTGTCCTTGCTCATGTCCAGCGCATATCATGAAACCATCGCTCGTAGATTTTCCATTGCTTTGTTTGGTATTGTTTTCAGCCTTAAATCTGCGCGTAAAAAGATCTGCAGTACCCTCCCATTCAACATAGCATAGAAGTGCGTTACTCCTGCATGTGATCGGCATCGTTCTCCTCGCCGTGGAAGTCCTCGTCGTCATCGTCCTCGTCGTCCATGGGATCCTCGCCGGCAGCCTTGGCCTTTTCGGCGGCTTCGGCAAAATCGATACGCTTGCCGCGTGTGCGACGGCCGCCGTTGATGATGTTGTCGGCAGAGATGGGTTCGAGGTTGTCTCCTTCGTCTTCGTCTTCGTCTGTAGTGGTAAATGTAATCGATCAGCCTAGGTATCTTGGACACGTGAAGTGAGGGCAGCTAGCTAAGTAAGCTTGCACGGGGTTGGGGGGAACGGAGCTGATTTATAGGATGTTTTACCATCGTGACCCTGCGTAAACAAACTGTCATTTAGTACAAACGCTCTCTCAATTGATAATGTCGCCAAACAAACGACTGCAAAGTCAAGTACACACCATCTCGTCCTCATCCTCTTCAGAGCTGTCCTCATCTTCATCCTCCTCGCCCATGTTCACGTCTTCGTGCGCGTCAGCAGCCTTGCCCTTGCCCTTTTCATAGGCAGCTGCGTCGGGGGCATTGGCAGCCGGGTCACTGAAATCGGTGACACCCATTGTGTTTGTTTATTTGTCGAATGCAACTGATGTTCCTGGGGCGCGGTGCGCGGTATGCGGTTGTGTAAGTAGAGCTGATACTAGGAGGAGGTGCCTCGGAGACGGTGAGAGGAGGAGGTTTATGAGGGAGAAGTGAAACAAGGTCGAACGCGATGCTGAAAGCTTGCGCGCGCAAGAAGAGATGGCAGCGAGCAAGGGACGAGCAGCGGCTGCTGATTGGCTAATGAGGTAGACGCGCTAATGCTGACCGCCTAGTCTAGTCTCAGTTTGGCAATCCTGGCCCTGTCCCTTTCTACCTAGGCAAAGTCGAATCTATCCCTAGTAACAAGTAACCACTGAGAAGCGTAATCGCCGACAGACATAATGCAAGGCGCGAGCCTAGCGATCCAGTGTACGATGAACTCAATAGGGTTGACTACGCGCGAGTCTGCAACTTACAGATCTCTCATCGATGGACCTAGGGAGGTCTAGAGTCGGGCTAGGGCTCAGCCCTAGGGTTGTCAGGCAGAATGGCGGCCTCAGGCAGGGGCGCTAGTCGGGCGTCATGGTGACGGAGGCAAAACACGGCCTGAAAAGTCAGGAATCCACAAAAGAGAAAATTCTGTGGAAGACGTCATAACGGCAGCCCCGCCATGCGAGAAACAATCGTCCACAGCGATGATGACGAGTATTATTACTATTGGGATGCTCTCTGTTTCTATTAGTTCTTATCCTGACATGCCCATCACTTCCTCGGGAATTAAGAGAAATAATCAATTACTCCAAAGAAAATAGAAAATTCGATCCCATAAAGAAGCCCCCCCCCCCCGGCTCGGCCAATCACCGGGCTCGCGACAGCTCTGGAAAGTCCCAGCCGGCGGTGGAATCGTAAGGAAGTCACTAGAACCAAAGCCTCGACTCACCGCCCGCACGTATATGTATCAGGCCTCCAGCTGCCTCTTCACTTCCACTTTTTTTCTCACTCATCTTCTCTCCTTGCACAATTCAAATTGTCTTGTTTGAATTCCTTCATAAAGCCATACGCGAGTGCTCCTCTCTGTACACTACTTCTCTACTTCTTCCTGTGATACCCCCCCGCTCTTCTTCTTTTTTCACACACATCCATCCATCATGGCCCCCGCTATCGGTATTGACTTGGGAACTACCTACTCTTGCGTGGGTATCTTCCGTGATGACCGCATCGAAATCATTGCCAACGACCAGGGTAACCGAACCACCCCCTCGTTCGTTGCTTTCACCGACACCGAGCGTCTCATCGGTGATGCCGCCAAGAACCAGGTCGCCATGAACCCTTACAACACCGTCTTCGACGCCAAGCGTCTCATTGGCCGCAAGTTCAGCGACGCTGAGGTCCAGTCCGATGCCAAGCACTTCCCCTTCAAGGTCGTCGAGAAGGCCACCAAGCCCGTCATCGAGGTCGAGTTCAAGGGCGAGACCAAGCAGTTCACACCAGAGGAAATCTCCTCCATGGTCCTCATCAAGATGCGCGAGACCGCCGAGTCCTACCTTGGTGGCACCGTCAACAGCGCTGTCATCACTGTCCCCGCCTACTTCAACGACTCTCAGCGTCAGGCCACCAAGGATGCTGGTCTCATTGCCGGCCTCAACGTCCTGCGTATCATCAACGAGCCTACTGCCGCCGCTATTGCCTACGGTTTGGACAAGAAGGCCGAGGGTGAGCGCAACGTGCTCATCTTCGATCTCGGTGGTGGTACCTTTGATGTCTCCCTCTTGACCATTGAGGAGGGTATCTTCGAGGTCAAGGCTACTGCTGGTGACACCCACTTGGGTGGTGAGGACTTTGACTCTCGCCTTGTCAATCACTTCGCAACCGAGTTCAAACGGAAGTTCAAGAAAGGCAAGTGATCACTTTTTTTCATTTTAATATAATTCCAGGGTCCTCCCAGAGCCATGTGATTCTGAGGCCCGCCCAAAAGTTACATCGAGAAAACAAATTGCTAACGTATGATATAGACTTGACCACCAACGCTCGTGCTCTCCGTCGTCTCCGTACTGCTTGCGAGCGTGCTAAGCGCACTCTTTCTTCCTCTGCCCAAACTTCCATTGAAATCGACTCTCTGTTCGAGGGTATCGACTTCTACACCTCCATCACCCGTGCTCGTTTCGAGGAGCTCTGCCAGGACCTCTTCCGCTCCACCATGGAGCCCGTCGAGCGTGTCCTCCGTGATGCCAAGGTCGACAAGTCCTCCGTCCACGAGATCGTCTTGGTCGGTGGTTCCACCCGTATCCCCAAGATCCAGAAGCTTGTCAGCGACTTCTTCAACAAGGAGGCCAACAAGTCCATCAACCCTGACGAGGCTGTCGCCTACGGTGCTGCTGTCCAAGCTGCTATCCTTTCTGGTGACACTTCTTCCAAGTCCACCAACGAGATCTTGCTTCTCGACGTTGCTCCTCTCTCCGTCGGTATTGAGACTGCCGGTGGTGTCATGACTGCCCTCATCAAGCGCAACACCACCATCCCCACCAAGAAGTCCGAGACTTTCTCTACCTACAGCGACAACCAGCCCGGTGTCTTGATTCAGGTCTACGAGGGTGAACGTGCCCGCACCAAGGACAACAACCTGCTCGGTAAGTTCGAGCTTACTGGTATCCCGCCTGCTCCTCGTGGTGTTCCTCAAATCGAGGTCACCTTCGACATGGATGCCAACGGTATCATGAACGTCTCTGCCATTGAGAAGGGTACCGGTAAGAGCAACAAGATTGTCATCACCAACGACAAGGGCCGTCTCTCCAAGGAGGAAATCGAGCGCATGTTGGCTGAGGCTGAGAAGTACAAGGCCGAGGACGAGGAGGAGGCTGCTCGTATCCAGGCCAAGAACGGTCTCGAGTCATACGCCTACTCCCTCAAGAACACTCTCAACGAGGGCAAGCTCAACATTGAGGCTTCCGACAAGGAGAAGCTCGAGTCTGAGATTGAGAAGACCATCTCTTGGCTCGACTCCAACCAGACCGCCACCAAGGACGAGTACGAGTCTCAGCAGAAGGAACTCGAGAGCGTTGCCAACCCCATCATCTCTGCCGCTTACGGTGGAGCTGGTGCTGCTCCTGGCGCCACTGGTGCTTCTGCCACTCACACTGCTGACGAGGTCGAGGAGCGCCCTGAGGAACTTGACTAAATCATGTAGCACTCTGCTACTTTTCGTTTCTCAAAAATAATTCTTTGTTTTTTTTTTATTTCCTTTGTTGGCCAAAAATTTTTACCTTGCTAATGCGAGTGATGCTGGCGCTAATGTTTATGACGGGTCATGTTTTTCCTTACGATGCATAGATAGTGCAGTTTATGATCACTGCGTTAATCACTTGATTCAAGATTTACCTTTTGTGCTTTACCATAAGACTCCGTAAATTCTAGCCAATAAAAATATTATAGTACACACATAGCACTGAAAATCTCTTATGACAGATATGATTATTTATTTCATTTCAGCCCGCTAAACTCCCCCCTCCACCACATCCCAACCCTCCTAGCACCCAAGCTCCAAATCTCCTGCGCCTTGACTTGTGGTGGTCGGCCTTGTTGAGTCTGACTCTGCACAGACGCATCTGTAGTGTTGGTAGATTGTTGTTTCTCCTCGCTCAGATCCCGCTGAATCCGTAGATATGCGGATGAGGAGCCGATGAGGAGTGCGAAGAGCGGGTCGGCGATTCTAGTGCTGTTAGTACTCTACATTCTGCAATGGTTTGTTGGTTGGGGGGAGCGTGGGAGAGTCGTGGGAGAGACGAAGACGTAGACATAGACATAGACGTACTTGGATATGAGGTATGGGTGGGACATTGTTATGTTTATTATTATTAAAGATAGAGGATGTGTGTATGTGTGTTGTAACCTTCGGAGATTGCTGGCTCGCTTGTGTGTTATGTATGTATGCGTATGTGTATCTATGTATGGATTTGGTGTTGATGAGGTTGAAGTTCAAGTTTGATAACGCACGGACCAAATCGTCACCAGCCAACCAATCATGACAACTACAGATTTCTTTATATTGAAATTCGTTTTCAACGTCAGACAAGACCATAGGTTCGAGGATATTTTACGTTTCCTTAAATATATCGTAACGTCCACTCGCACAGCCAGACACAGAGAGGAGTTCATTATATATATATTGATCGACAACTCAACTTTTGGCTAACTGACATAAATAAAATTACATGATAATAACTATTCTCACACGAGAAAGAAGAAAGAATTCTATAAGTAGAGAAAAATCGCCAGTACGAACCCAAAACCCTGAACCTCCCGGGTCATCCATTCAGAACACAAATACTAAAAGAACGGAGAACAAGTAAATCTAAACAACCGTGCCAAAAGCCGGAATCAAAGTCTGTGCCAACCAAAAGCTAAACACAAGCTTGGGACCCGTCATCAACAACTTGGGCACCAATCCCTTGAAGAAAGCAGACGCTCCTTCATTCTTAAACATGCTGGCCACAATACGCGCGCCAGATTCGGGGTTCTCAAAGTTGCGGTTCTGGATGCGCGTCTTGATCACGTCGAGCGGAGCGGAGACGATGAGCGAGGCGCTGGCGCCGAAGATGGAGGCTACGAAGTTCTGGCTCCAGGATGCCTGGTTGTAGTCTTGCAGGGCGAAGATATATTCTTTGGCGAATGCGGAGCCGCCGAAGAGCTGGTACAATTTCAGTCAGTACGTTTCTCTCTTTCTCTCTTCTTTTTTTTTTTTTCTTTCTTGAAATAGTAATGATTGTAGTATCGGACATACAGCAAACGAGCCAGGCGCGTTACGGGCTGCCGTCCAGCCAGCGCCCCGGTACAGACCAAAGCCCTCATCGGAAATGATCTTGAACAGACCGCGGCCACGGAAGGCCTCGGGGTTGGTCTGGCGCTTGATTTTCAATACGTCGAGAGGCAGGAGGACGATTTCACCGATACCGACGATACTGTTGACGTTAGCCTGTTGCCTCTCTTTTCGCCGCCATCGGGTAGTTCAAAGGAATGCAGATAGATAAGATACCTTCCAGCAGTAGCGTGCATAATAGCCTTTCCAGTTCCCTTGCCAAAAGTCTGATCAAAAGTCGATCCGTGGTGTTGCGCCAAATAATCGCGGACGAAAGGTTGACCGCCGTATTTATAGATTCGTTGGAGAACCTATCATATACATCAATACACACCCTCTTTTTTTTTATCCCCTTCTTTTCTTGCTCTATTCGATACATACCTTGTATCCAGCAGCATATCCAAGACCAGGGAACAAAGAAGTAAACTTTGTGCCTACAGACGCCGAGGCGTATTCCCTGAAAATGACCTGGTTCAGAGCAGCGGTAGTATTGACCTATTCAATGGCAATAGGTCATGTAAGTTGTTATCCTTTCATTTTGTCAACTCGGCTTGTCAACATACTCGTCCTTGATTGCTCATCAAGCGTTTGGCGATTGTATCAACCTGCGAGATACGAGTCAGCCCGATGTTACTTTTTTTTCCCCCATTCCAATGGTTCCTATCAGCGAGGTGCTCACCGGATGAAAAACAAGCAACTCCGCGATTCCAGCGGATCCTGTTGGAGAAAATAAGAAGACATGGTCAATAACTATTCTTGCACATTCATATCCACAGATCCAGTCACATACCAGAACCAAGCAAGCGCGCCGTTCCGGATTCGCGCTTGACATCCTTCGAGGCCGATCCGGCGCCGATTTGAGCGACGGCTGGAGACATATTTTTCTCGTTTTAATTTGAGCAAGAATGATACGGCTAATAATTCAATCAATGAGACGAGACGAATTAAAGGCAGACCCGGAAAGCGAGAAAGAAAAAAAGAAAGAAGAAGAAAAGAAAGAGAGGAACGACCCTGACAGGTTTGTTGACTCGAGGCTTTTGCGGTGAATTATTTTGACTGAACTTTTGAGCAAGATGCGCTAGTCCGAAGGTGGTTAGAGGGCTTCCGATAATGCGCCGGCGAGATAAGTCTAACTCCGAGGCTCCGTCCGACCAGTCATATGATTGATACAACAAGTTCTTACTGAGAAGACACTGATAAATCAAATGTAAGATCCATATCGTGGTCTCTGGCTCTTACTCTAACTACTAACTACTGGATGGTGGAAGCACCTCGGATCGAGTCGGTTGACGGTGCTAGTATTCAAGCAGAAATATCACAAAGTAGAGTAGTAGCAAAACATGTTGTCCGTAAAACGCCGACACTATGAGACCAACGACTTTGGGCTTTCATCATTTCATTCTCATGCAGTCAAGTCAAGGATCAAATGGAGGATCCTTCCATCATTTCCTCCGAGATATAGCATTGCGACCGCAATCGATTCATCCATCCATTAAAAAAAAAAAGAAAGCATATGGCAACGAAACTCTTCTAGCAGCAAATAATCAAATAGCAGGGTTTCACTCAGCAGTCGCCAAAGGTATTCTCGCCGGAATATCTGTATTTAGAGGTTAGCGCGCTTCTTTCCATACAGATCCAAGTCCCAAGAGAGGTAAGACACATACGTAATGTATAGAAACCCATCTTCATCCTTGTGCTCTTCATAAATACTGCTCATCAGCGCCGCTGTGGGTGGAAGCACCTCGTCGACGAAGATAAAAATTGCCTTCTCGGGCGACAGCTTGATGCGCTTGCGAATAACGTAGACGAACTGGCCGACGGTGAGGTCTGCGGGGACAAGGTACTTCTTCTTGTCGATGGTGGCGATGTCTGATTTCTCGACCTTTTCGCAGATAACCTGTTTGTTGTCAGTGTTCTGTTCATCTTCAAATCACCATCATATCCGTTAACGAAGACAGTGTGGGCAGTTTGAATAACATGGTGCAGCTGGTATCAAACGTACTGGAATACGGTCGGCATATTTCTGGCGAATACGCTCGGCCTCGGCCTTGCGCTTCTCGAAGGGGTGCTCGTCCTTGAACTTGGACCTCATGGTTGTTTATCTGTGCCGTGACAGCCCCGAAGATAAGCCAAGTACTATATAACGGATATCGCTGGTGAGTAAGCGGAAAACACATACCTTTATTATTGTTCGATGGTGAAGTACTGATACAGGATAGTAGGCAGATGAAAGTATGACGGTTACAGGAAGTGCGAAGTGCGATGGATGGTGGAGTTGAGGCAGTAGGAATGAGGAATGACGATGGGGGAAGCCTGGCTGGGCTGGTCGGGTTCCTAAGAGGCAAAGCCCCGCAAGTCACGCTTCCGGCAGATTTAGCACCTGACCGCTGACCGCTTTGGCGAGGTATAACGTGGCGGTGTAGTATACTATTTTGTTATTGTTGGAATATACATACATGGAATATATTTTGTATTCCTTATACTGACTATATTTATTAATGGCTCTAGACATAGTGTCTCCTATGACTTGAATCTTTTAAGACGTGACTAAGATGTAGTCCCGTGACTTTCCATGTCACGCTCGTGAGTCATCTATATACTTCCAGGGCGTAGGCATCCATTATGTGATGAATCTCATTTGATTTCAGTCAAATTGTACCTCCCATAAGCTTATTGCTGTAAATAATTTAGACAAGCAAGATAGAAAAATATGATATCACATGCTAAACACCAAATACACCCTGATTCCATGCGATCGATACTATCAAACAAAACTCCCAGTCGATGCACCCCAATTTTTGGTACAATTTTATTTAATTTTATTTTTTTTTTCTTTTCAAGATCATCTCCTCCTCTGCCTCCTAGTAGTCAATGCAGAATCCCCGCCATTAACCTCAGACCAAGCATCCTCAAACACCGTCTTCTTCGCTCCCGTATGCCCCTCGTAAAAGTTGAGCTTGCGCACAACTTCCATAGCCCCCGTTCCTAGAGATACCGTCTTGCCCATAATGATGCATTCCGATACTCCCTCCACGCGATCTGTGCGCCCCGTGCCGCCCGCATCGAACAGATGGTCAGCTGTCTTCTCGAATGAGGCGAGTTGGAGCACGGAGTCACGCATTTTGGACATTCCGAAACGAGTGATGCCAAGAATTTCGCCGGTAGTAGTCATGATATCGGACAAAAGATGCATCTATATAGAACCTCGTTAGCTATTGCTTTCCCTGTCTCTCTCTTTTTCTTTCTTATTTGTAACTTACATGTCGCGGATCAATGTCCATGTCCTTCATGACTTCACACATTTCGTCGATAATAGTTTGGCGCGCCGCTTCAATACCCAACACCGCCCGCGCCTCCATGATATTGTTTGTTTTCGTGTGAAATCCGTCAACTCCGTCAGTCGTCATGCACTGTTTCAATCCGTAACCTTCCACGAGAAGCTTATTGACACCGTTCTCCGAGTGGATAATAGCTCGTCTAGCCTGCGGGTGGCCTAGTACTTGAATATCAGGAAGCATTTGCTTAAGGTGTCTCAGGCGAAGGTAAGGGTCGGCACTAGTCAAGGCGATATCGGTTTTGCTCAAGTTGGCTTTGCTGCTCGGACTGGTGTCCATGTGTATGTGAATATGCGATCTGTACGTAGTAAACTTGAGATCATCGGCTTTGAAGCGTCGATGAGATTGAATAGCGTTGAGTATTTGCTGAATGTTGAGCTCGAGTTCAAGGTTTTTAATTGTTTGCCAATTGATCTTGACCGAAATGTACGCGTCATTGCTCGACCAATTCTCCTCTATATCATGAATGATATCGCGCAAAAATGTTTTCTCTATTCTGCCCTTAACGATTCGAGCAGTGACCACGTTTCTATTGTCCACGAGTCGACAGGCAATAAGTGGCGTACTGATCTCTTTCGAAGCGTTGATAATTTCCTTGATACGCGGCACACCCTGGGTGAGCGCCAAGTTTCCGACACCAGCAAAATGGAAACTGATTCAACAAGTTAGCATCAAGCAAATTGGAAAAAAAGCAAAAAAAAAAAAAATAAAAATAAAATAAAATATAAAAAACTCACGTCTTCAAAGTCATCTGCGTTCCAGGCTCTCCAATTGACTGCGCTCCAACTGCACCTACAGCATGACCCGGCTCAACCTTGGCTTTTTCATATTTGGAAAGACAAGACAGTATAAAGCATCTCAAAGATCGCTCCGAGAGTTTGTTCACATGATCTAGAGCTTTCCGCCCTTTCTCATTTGATCCAGAGCTGCCTCCTGCTCTGGCCAACTCATCTGCTTTGTTGTCTACATATTCCTTGATAGACTCAATAAAACCACGTGCGCTTCCATGCTGGTCAATGCCGTACTCGCTATCGTCCTCATATGGGAGATCCTCGCCAAAAAGACCCTTGCGAACAAATCTGGCTCGTTCCTTGGACAATATTTCTTCCGTGACAGTTCTCATTTCCGAGGGCGACAGACCCCTCTCGTTGTTGTTATGCGTAATTGCCACGGCGTGGTTATATGTACGGTCGAAATGGACAGGCTTGGCCTTTCCTTCCATATCTACCGGGTCCAAGTTGTCACCACCGTAAGTGAACTGAACGATGCTAGCTGATGATGTCCGGACAGTCCCATCGTACTTGGCAGACAGATCTTCAAGAGATTTCATCAGACGACGGGACATGTAACCTGTCTCTGCAGTCTTAACAGCAGTATCAATCAAACCTTCACGTCCAGACATTGCGTGGAAGAAAAACTCAGTTGGAGTCAAACTGGAAAAGAAACTATTCCGCACGAAACCCTTGGAAGGCGGGTGTCTGGCATTCTTAGGGAAATGCGGTAATGTTCGATCTTGGAACCCATCTTGCACACGCTGACTGCTGATAATTTGCTGACCCACGACAGCAACCATCTGTGAAACGTTGATGCTGGAACCTTTAGATCCAGACGTGGCCATGATAAGAGGAGCGTTGTATTTACTAAGCTGCGCAATACACTCTTCTCCAGCAGCTTGACGGACCTTGGAAAGAATGCCAGAAACCGAGCTCTCCATGGTCTCGAGCTCGTCAGAGCCTGGGAGTTTCTCTAGTTTCCCTGCTTTGTACTTGGCAATGATATCATCACAGTCAGCGTAGGCCTTTTCAACCAAGGCGTTCTTCGATTGGATCAACTTTTCGCTCGGATACACATCTGTGATACCAATTGAGAATCCCACGTTGGAAAACCAACGAGCACAAAGCTTGGACAACCTATTCATTCCTTCGGCTGCAGCAGGTGGTCCAAAATCTCTCAACATGATGTAGAAGACGTTTTCTTTCTTTCCAGATCCAATTGTACTTTTGTCCATGACACCGCACATGATCTCAGAATTGCGGATGACAAGCCATCCATCATTGGGATCCAAATCCTTTGGTCGACCATCCTTGGGCATCTTAAACTCTCGGCAAGCTGCATCAATATTAACCTTCACCGGATCGTCCTTGTTAGGTCGCATAAGAATATTGAAGACCTGTTTCCCAGTCCACAGCATCTGAGGTTTAAGGACAGAGGGAGGAGGAAGGTCGAATTTCGTGTCAGGTCCGAGCATATATAGACAGATCTGAGTAAAGGATCTTCGATCGAAAAAGTTGTCCTTGCTACTCAACATGTAGGCCGCACTGATGAAATCCTGAATGGCACCAATGATCGGCTCTCCGTTCTTAGGCGTGACCAGATTATTCTTTACTCCCATCAACTCCATCGCCTCGGTACGGGCTTCCTCGGTTTGAGGAATATGCAAGTTCATTTCGTCTCCATCAAAATCGGCATTGTATGGATTGCAAACACACTCATTCATGCGGAAAGTCCTATAAGGACGGACCTTGACAAAATGTGAAAGAATACTAAGCTTGTGAAGCGACGGCTGTCGGTTGTAAAGCGCAATATCGCCGTCAACAAGATGGCGCACCACGACGTCTCCGATTTCCAGGCGGTCGGCTAGCAGATCAAGATTTCCGAACTTCAACATCGTCTTAAATGGGTTGCCCTTTTTAAGGATCATGTTTGCGCCGGGCCATTTAGTTCGTCCATTACGCACTAACTGTTGTAACCACTCCTTATTATATCGAGTAACCACTTCTGGATATGTCATGTTCTTCGCAACTAGCTCGGGAACTGCCACCTCGTCGATTCGCAAGTTCGGGTCTGGAGAGATAACAGTACGTCCTGAAAAGTCCACACGCTTTCCCGACAGATTGCCTCGGAATCTGCCCTGTTTACCTTTCAAGCGAGAGACTAAAGAGCGAGTTGGTTTCCCAGCCTCTCCTTTTAGGCCAGGGACGTCACCATTGATGTAGATAGCTATTTGTAACTGCATGTAATCCCAGCATTCCACTATTGTGCCGATCGGTGCTCCTTTCCTCAAGTTGTTTTTGAGAGTGATATTGCTTTGCACGATATCACCGAGCTTGGCGGTCAGGTCATCTTCGTTGGACGCTCCATCTTGGCTGACTGAGGGACGAATACAATTCGGAGGAGCAGGAATAAACTGCCAGAGAAAAGTTTCCGGCCTGACTTCTGTAGGATCGAGACCCAAGAGTTCACAATCCGAGTCTAATATCTTTTTGAACAAATTCAGAACTCGAAGTGCATTCAAATCATCCTGGGCTTTCTTGTAGAATCGGTCCACGTCGGGATTTGTAGCTCTGGCTTCTTCTAACGATGCATCGAACACCACCTTGCTGATTGGGGGGACCTTTTTTGTTGAGGCTGACTGGTTGAAATAGCGAAACTTTTCATGAACGATTTTCAATGCACTTGTGCCGGCTTTTTTCACCACACCATTGACAGCACCACATACAGTACAATCCCGGCTCTTCTTACAACGCTCGACAACCCGTTTCGCAATCTGTAGGCGTCGCAAATTGTCCTTCCGTACTCGCCGCATCTCCTTCAAGAAGGCACGGCGCTCGGCCTCGGGGAGTAGTATGGCCGAACATTCTTTGCAGATGACTTGTAATATACCGATGACACGTTTGAAGTACCCAATGTGGAAAGCTGGAAGCACTAATCTCACATGGCCAAAGTGACCGTTGCAATCTTTATGTCCCAGATTGCACGTGAGGCAAGTCTCGGTCTTGCCGCTGATGCCCATTCTTCGATCCAACGGTCCATTTTCTTGTACTACACGGTTTCGCTCGAGATCGTAAAATCTCCGATCTGAGACTTCAACGACGGCTTGGCTGATAATATCATCATTCGACCTACACGGGGGAGAAAGCTACCGTTAGCTTAGGCTAGCTCTCGAAAATCGCGCATGCCATAGAATATGAAAGAAAATAAGACAAACGGATGACTCACAGTGCTCCGAATTTCAATTCCTTGATGACCTTGGGCACATTATCAATGACCTGGGTCTTGCCCAGGTTTACTTTTACTTCCATCGACTCCATCGCTGCAGATGGCCGTTATCAGTGGATGCGCATGGTACTTTGCGGCGATGCGATGACTCGGAGAAGCTTTTACGCAATAAGGGTCTTATTCCAAGGATACAGTATGCACAGAGTGCCTGTAGTACCCCAAGGAAGAATAAAAACACGATATGCGAAAATGCGAGTGGATATAAGAATTTCTGAAGGTCTGCGGGGGTCGGCGACGATTTTTTGCGGCGAGGAAAAGCTAAGCTTGCGGCCCCTCTCTCTCTCGTTCCTCCCGGAGTGCAAACAGAGCAAACACGCGAGTCATTCCCTTCGCAGACGGCGAGACATCTCCGGCATGAGCTGATATTCTGCGCCGGGTCGGATGGTGCTTTTTCTTCTTTTCTTCTGAGCTCTTATAGAGATTGCTTCCTTTTTCTTCTTCTTTTTTGTTTCTTTCTTACGTATGAATAGATTCCCTTTGATCCCAAAATTTTTCTTTCGAGTTTCCTTCACTGTCGCATGTTTGGACAATGGCCACGACCACTCGCCTCTATAGGCCTCTAACCAGGCTGGCGCCGAATCCAAGGTCCGCGCAAGTAGCATTGCGACTATCAGGCCGCAATGCCAGGTACTACAGCTCCAAGCAAGACCCGAAACAGACATTCACAATTTGGAGGCCATGGCTTCGACTGTCGATTGGGATTCCCTTCATTGGAGCGTTGATTTATTCGATGGTCTGTGAGCACCGTCATGACGTATGGCAGCTTTCTTGCTAATATACTGTATGTAGGTCACGGAAAATGTCACAGAGACAGAAGCCCCGACAATTGCCGAAATTGATCGAGCTCTCAAGGAGAAATCACCAGTCAACGACGATTCGCCGATGCGCTTGCGGATGGAGAAACTGATCAAAGAGCATCAGAAAAAAATCACAGAAGAGCTGAGCAGAATTGACGGGAAGGCCTTCAAAGCCGATACATGGACACGTCCGAATGGTGGTGGAGGCATATCCTGCGTGCTCCAGGATGGAAACGTATTCGAAAAGGCCGGAGTGAACGTCTCGGTGGTTTACGGTGAACTTCCTCGACCAGCCATTGAGAAGATGCGCGCCGACCATAAATCGTTCGTTGGCGCAAATGTTGATTCTCTAAGTTTCTTTGCCGCGGGTCTGTCGTTGGTGTTGCACCCTCACAATCCCAATGCGCCAACAGTGCATCTCAACTATCGCTACTTTGAAACATCGGATCCAAAAGACCCTATTAATGGGGATAGGAATTGGTGGTTTGGCGGGGGTACGGATCTGACTCCATCCTATCTCTACCCGGAGGATTGCAAACATTTTCACCAAACTATCAAGGATGTCTGCGACCGCCATGATAGCTCATACTACCCTCGATTCAAGGCATGGTGTGACAAATACTTCTACATCCCCCACCGTGGCGAGGCGCGAGGCGTCGGCGGTATCTTCTTTGACGATCTCGACGCACATTTCTTAAAAAGCTCATCGTCGTCGTCTCAAAACCCACAGGAAACGCTATTTTCCTTCGTCAGCGATGCTTTGGCCTCTTTCCTGCCTTCATATGTCCCCATTCTAGAGCGCAGGAAAGACATGCCGTATACAGCCAAGCAGAAGGAGTGGCAACAACTTCGGCGAGGCCGATACGTGGAGTTCAATCTTGTCTATGACCGGGGTACTAGCTTTGGTCTCCGAACCCCCAATGCGCGCGTTGAGAGTATCCTGATGAGTTTACCGCGCACCGCAAGCTGGGCGTATATGGATCCGGTTTCAGGGACAAGAACCGAGACCTCCAAGCTTGAAGGCGCTGACTTGGACGCCGCCGAGCATGCCGAAGAGAATGCTAGAGAACGAGAGTTGTTAGATGTTTTGAAGCATCCTCGACAATGGGCCTAGAAGATGGAACGTCCATTTCGTGCATCAGTGTATATTACAACCATGTACTAAAAATATGTTGACTAAGTGATGTCTATAATTTCCGAATTCAGGATTCGACGATATATTACTGTATTGACTCGGTCTCTAGACAAAAAGGTTGTTACGTGCAAGCGAAAAGAAAGGATGATTGCAAGAAGTCCTGCAGTTGTCCACACTGCTCGACCCTAGCACGCCATTGTAAGATAGCCTCCCAGTCAACTTCTTTTCGTTCATGATCTTCTACCTGGTCATGCCGGTCACTATCAAAAGGGTCTATAATCTATGGATGTAACTGAATATAGCGAATGGCTTCGAGACTCTTGGTCTCGTCGTCGAGCCAAATCTCGTCATTATTACCCCTATGCCAATTAAATAGCCGAGATGTAGACTTACTCTTTGTGGGGTGAGTGGCTATCAGAATACTGCTGGATTTCCCGGACTCTTGGAGTATCAATATGACACCGTGGGCTTGCTGGAACTCTAGTCTCTGATTCACTGATCCAGAATACTTGCCATGATTGGGGCTGATGGCCGTGGCCAAGGTGGTCCTTAACTTCGAGACTAAGATTGGTGATCGGCGTAGAACCGAATGGAGGTAAAGGCGACCACGGCACAAACGCACCGGGTCGGCAAAAGTACGATGGTTGAAATTTTTCTGCGCGAGAGATAGTAATTGTTTCTGCTGTCGGCTTATCGACTTGGTACGGTACCTGAATAAATGACTGGATGGTGTTTGTCCAAAACGCAGCAGCGAGACAGAGTGGTGGCAAGCCGTTTAGGGCTAGGCGTAGTATAGGTGCTGCCTGGTTCGTGCAAATGCCGGCCGTCCATAGAAGGGTTTTTTACGGAGTTTTATGTGCAATTGCATGCAACGAGGTAGTTTTTTGGTCGTCTCCTATAATGCTTTCACTATCAAAAAGATATAAGGCTTTCTTTATACCCAAGGATGCAGCCCCCGCAAGATTACATGGGACAGAAGGATCGACAAAGGCACTGCATAGTAACGAGTCAATAGCGTCTTGCGTGGAACTGAGATAGATGCATTTGTCAAGAGATTTGAGAATCTTATAGAATATACTCTATCGGACGAGGGAGGAATGGAGGGTCGTGTAATGTGTACCGGAGGAGAAAGTCTTGGTGGACGTGTTTCTCGTGACGTTAGCACTAAGATGGAACAAAGACCAACAAGAAATTCATGCTCGAGACCTTCTGCTGTGCAGAACTCTAGAAGAAAATCAAATGCGAATGATGAGTTGGCAGGAACTGGCACCCAGTTGCTGCAGTAGAATTGTAGTTGATTAGCGTCATAGCGAGCATAAATAATAGAACTCCTTGACGTACTGTTTCCCTTGGTTTCTCTTGCTCTCGTGTAGCGCCCATAGCGAGCAAAACGTAGCCCCCTTCGCCTCCAAACGAGCCCGCCAGCGACTATGCGTAACTATATCCCAGAAACAGTCTGCCAACGGCACGCCCTCGTCATGACGGAGACAAATCTTCAGGCCAGCCCGTTGAAGTATCTCAACCCAACGACAAGAAATAATATAGTACCAGGCTAGGGCTATAGAGGTAGGATACCTAGGGCGAAGAGGCAAGGTGGATGGCTGGACATTGATTGTAGCCTCAGAGACTGGAGATAACACGAAGCCGAGGCATTGCAGGTAATCAAAGCGTTTAGCCCGCTGGCTGCAATTTACATTATCTGATGTTTCAAGTTCAAGCGATAACCGCAGAACCATTGGAGATTTGCGTCGAACATGAAGATCAACGTCCTTGGGGGGATTCTGAAAGGAAGGGAGGGACATTTTCTAGCATGTTCAGGAAAGCCTCCATGAGATCGATAACGGATTGAACACGCTTTTGCGGCGGAGTAGAATGTAATGCTGCATGACTCCAACTTTGATAACTGGCTTCGTAGCACACGTTGAACTGTGACATGGGCGGACATACGCCGTCGCCAGGGTACCACTCGCCCTGGTCACTTTCGCTGTCATCGTCATCTGTAAATCCATGAGACTGAGGACTAGCGTCGGCTTTCGTCATATCATGAGGTAGGTTTAAAGGTATGAATAAGTCAAGCTGAATCACCCGTTACTAATATCCATCGTTGTTTACTTTCCGCCATAGAAATATGTATGGCAGGGGAACTTGTGGTGAGTAAAATACGGGTTGCTTCTGAGTTGGCTTATGTAATCATACCAGCTTTTGATTGTTGATGCAATACCTAGATGAACTTGTTTCAGAAGTCCAGAACACAAATACGGTTCTATAGTGTAGTGGTTAGGTAAGCTTCAGTCTAGACCATGTCCTTCTATGGATCTTAGCTAATCATATCTCAGCACGCTCGGTTTTGATCAAAACACTCCGAGAGACCTGATTTCGAATATCGGTAGGACCTTCATTTTTTTTTATTTTTTTTTCTCCCGCTAATCGTCTACTTCATCTTTAAATTTCCTTTAAATATGACTTTAGAAAGTATTCAGAAAGATGTATCCCAATTCCCTTTCCATTTTGAGGGTCATGCTGATTCGTTTAGCACAACAATGCCCAAGAATGGGTCCTGCACGACGGACATTGTATGTGCAAGTTACAAGTGGCAGATATGCCGTACTCTTTGCTGCCTGGTTGTCTCTACCTAGCTCATTAACTCATTAATAAACCGTAGGACATCTGGCAGTCTCAGATTCTAGTCATCTACATGAGCTTCTAGATTTATCAAGTTTGTTATTCGGCCAGACTTTCATAGGTCGTTAATGCGGCAAATTATATTTAGAATACTAGGAATCAATCATTTAGCATCGTATTTGTACAGAGGTGCAGGAATGGAACGACACATGAAGAATCTATCATAAGCATCCAGGCATGGATGTATACTGACGCCATAATAGCTATTCCCTTAGCCGTAGACTTGCTTGCTTAAGGTCAGTCACTAGCCGTGATTGGCGGTAGTGCGGTATAGGTATGAAAAATGGACAAAGTGGAAGACAAGAATTGTCAATAAAGCAAGGGTTCAGATTTGCAGATGGGGTGAGTAATCGTTAAAAATGCCTTCTATTATGTGCAAATGCAAGGTGCTATCTATTTAAATATCCACAAAAAGAAGTAATGCAAGGCTGAACCACCCCTCCCCGAAAAAAAAAAAAACATTATCATCTCAAGAAATACGTATCAAATCATTTGCCTTAGGCTGGCTGGATACAGTCACCGCCCTCAGTACAGAAGGGCATCTGGACAGAAGCAGCATTGATACCACGCGCAAGCAGACGCTCACGGAGCTCGTTGAGACGTGGCGCGGCAGTGGTCTGGTCACGAGTTCCGCTGGATCCTTCTTCGCTCAGTTCGCCGGTCCAGAGGACCTCGCCCATGACACTGGCGCGAGGCCAGGCGAGGGTATCGAGGGTCACTTCATCGATGGTCTCACTCCAGATGGCGACCTCGGATCCGATGACGAGGTTGGCCTGTTCAGCGGTCAGGTTTGCAGATGGGCGGTACGAGTAGATGAGCTCCCAGCTCTTGGTGGGAGAGCACCAGTCATTGTAGGGTGCGTCAGAGGTGTAGCTCTCGCCGGGTTGGAAGGTGACCCATTGGCCACGGC
Source organism: Talaromyces atroroseus (assembly GCF_001907595.1). Classification (NCBI taxonomy): domain Eukaryota; kingdom Fungi; phylum Ascomycota; class Eurotiomycetes; order Eurotiales; family Trichocomaceae; genus Talaromyces; species Talaromyces atroroseus. Next base: position 1,170,647 of record NW_017971439.1, on the reverse strand, counting down.
CGCAGTCGAGGTACTATTTTTTTTAAAAAAAAATATAGACATTAGCATGGTTTAATGAGGTATGTGGAGGGTAGGGGGAGGGATACCAAGAAGTTGTAGTTGCTGTCAATGACCTTGTATCCGAGATTAGTCAAACTCTCGACGGAGGATACTCCCAACCAAGACTGCACAACGACATCACTGCCAAGGGTGACGTTCCAGTCAAGTGGGATTTCCTCCCAGACCATGGGGGTCAAGCCGGCACCGCGGACACGAGCGAAGCTCTTGTCGGTGTAAATCTGGAGCAATTCCTCAATGACGTCGGTCGCGTTGGTACCAACGGAGGGGTCGACAAGGGTATCGTTGGCGGTGACCTCGTCACCTCCGACGTGGAAGTAAGCGGTGTACGGGTAGACACGCTTGGTGATTTCACCCATAACGGTGTCCATGAAGGTGTCAACGGCGGAGTCGTTGAGTCTCAGCGAGCCACAAGGGGGCTCGGCGCAGTACCAGGTGTATGGCTCGTAGTTGTAGGCAGTAAGCAGCTCGGGGTATGCCCAGCCAATGGCAGCAGTGTGCTCGGGTTGGTCAATTTCAAGAATGACTTGAACACCTCGGACGGCACCGTAGAGCTGGATCTTCACGATATCGGCCGGGGTGTAGACATAATCGGGACGGTAGGCACCCTTGGCGGACAGCTCGGGGAGGGCCTCAATTTCGAGTGGCCAAGACTGTGCGTCAGTGACGTGCAGATGCAAGACGTTCAGCTTGCTTGCTGCGCAGCCGTCAATGGTGCGGAGGATAGCAGCGACACTGTAGTAGTTTCGAGAAGTGTCAAGCATGATACCACGGTGACTTTTCACGGGCTTATCTTGAATGCTCACAGGCACGAAAGGAGTGTAGTAAAAATTGTTGGAGGAGTAGGTGTAGAAGAGCTGGGTGAAGGTCTCCAGAGCACGCAAGACTCCAATTGACGAAACAGCAGTAATCTCAGCCTGGCCATTGGTGTCAACAGTCAGCTCGTAAGATTCGTCGACCTGGCCGGCCAAGGGCTTGAAAGTGGTCGTGTTGTCGAACGCCGTCTGAGTAATTTTGAGCGAATTCACCCATTTCAGGCTGAAGAGGCTCGGCTCCCAGTCGGTTTCATTGCGCAAATGGAACTTCCATGGGTACAGGCCATCCTGGAAGATGGTGTCCAATGCGCGCGATACGCCACCCTGGACAATGTCGTGGCTGGTGAGTGTCGAGGGCTCATATCCGGCGGTGTATACAATCTGTTTCGCAGTCAGGATCCAGTTCTTTTCTCTCTCTCTGCCCTTCCTAACAGAGGTTCATAAGCATACCGGCTGTCCGTTGTAAGTCACCCGGATGTCTTCGTTGATGAACAAAGTCTGAGTGCCGGTGGTGACATTGGTTGGTTCAGGCCACAGGGCGCTGACGGGGTTGAGGGCCAGGAGCGAGACGGCCAGGAGCGAGAGCGCGACCATGATGGAGGAATTGGTGAGCACCGATCGAGCTCTTTTTGCTGGTGATCCGTGAGAATGAACGGGCAGCAAGGGCCAAACATATAAATAACAAGAGAGAAAAAGAGAGAGAGAAGCACACACCCCCCCTAACTTTCTGGTCGTAAACAGATAAGCTTCGATAAGGAGCTCTTGTCGCAACGACCATGTAACCGTATCACCACACTAGGCCGTATCCAGCTTAGCGCCAGGAGCTACCCCAGGATCCGGCTCATTTCTGCCCACGACAGTCGCATATTTATCTCTAGTCAGTGCGTTAATATATTAATCTCTAGATATCGTATGCAGATAAGCCGCCGATAGCAATTGCTCCACGTTACGGCAGCATTGTCACAGTGTCTGCTCGTCGCTTCGTGTATCTTCGGTGCTGAAAAGAAAAATATTGTTTGTTGCCCTGGACGAAACAAGCAGTCTGGGCGTCGATCTCCGGGGCTAGCGCCCGCTGGGTTTGGATTTACGATAATCCGCGCCGATCCGGCATACTAAATAGGAAATCTCATTTCTAGGACTAGCGCTAGGTTTAACCCTAGGCCCTGGCAGCCTGAGTGCCTGACATCCAGCTCTCTGCGACGTGCTGATATTAACTATCCAAGTATTACTAGTTAACTATGCTACGATGTCATTGTCTGATGTTTATTACTATATCTATTATCATAGCAATTGAACTTAGGTTACATGTGCCTGCAGGCACTGTAACCATATAATCTTAGAATCTGCTGTTGGTTTTTCCTTGTTACAGCCTAGTGCTGCACTAACAGCATAGATAGAATGAGATAGAATAGTGCACTATACGGAGTTAGGGTTTGGCCTGGCCCCCAACTCAGCGGTTCCAACCGACCTGCCACCATGCAATGCAGGCTCCGATAGCTGCAGGTGTAGCTGGAGGCTGGAGCTATAGCTATAGCTGTCTATGACAGGGTGCATGAAGGTAGCAACAAGTCTTTACCGCATGTCCATATCTCAATGTTGACTCATTAAGTATGATGCCAGTCCTCAGAGTAGAAACTCAATACGATGCACTGACTTGGTTCTTGATTCTACACGACATATGTACGACTTCTTCAACTCGCAGTTTTTTCCACACCGAACCTCTCCCTTCATTCAAAGTCCTTGTCCTCGGCCGTGAATTTCTATGATGGGCCTATTACCCAGGTAGTGGCTCTGTTTTTTGTTTACGACACTATCTTTACCGGCATCTATCAATGTAGGTTCAAAAAACAGTTACACCTTCCTCGTCAGAGGGCGCAAGATTAGATCACTTGGCACCAAGACAGCCTCTTCCCAGGGCGAAGGTCGAGACATGTTGATTCAGCAAGCAATTAGGACTGTGCTTTTTTGTTTTGCGTGGAGCTTCATTGGTATCCTAATGCGACTGAAGGAAACCTGGAAACTGGTAAGAAGTTCTGTTTTCGTGCGATGAACCTGCACGGGGAGTGCTCATGTGGCATCTGACAAAGGCTTGAAGGGCTCGAAGAGGCTATTGCTTTCTTTTACCCTTTCTCTCGGGTATATGGACGACCTAACAAATGAGGTTGTATGCCTGAGCTGCCTGATAATCACGTCTTCGACCGGAATCTGCAAGAAGAATACTCCCCGGGCTCAGTAGACAAACCAAAACGGCCTCAATGGATGCAAACCCAGGTTGATTTGCTCGAAGGATGGCGAATGCATTTAGGAAATGAACAAGAGAGCCGGATATAAATGTCTCAAGCCAAAACGGTTATTCTTCTTCCTTGTCGAAATCTTATTCATTCCAAACTGCGATAAAATGGATCCACGCCGCCGTCAATCTCATAAGATCTACCGTTCCATATGTCCAGGGAAGTGCGGGCAAAACCTATGCGTCATCTCTATCTAAGCCTTCATCCAGATACCCGTGAATGAAACGGGAATATGGCGTTGCCCGAGGACATTGGAACCCTTTCCTCCAAGCTAACTTTCGTCCTCGTCGCCATCACTAGATAATTCGAAATTGCTTCCGGAATAAGCTAGGTAGCCTTTTAAAAATCTAGGCGATATCATGTGCTTCAAGTATCGACACCAAACGTCCACTCTACTCTATCAGATGCCGAGTACTCCGATCTGAATACACTAGAATTATCATTACCCATGTCACTCATCATAGCGTCACAGCGTCGTCTTTGCTACTCTGCTTTTGTGTTTTACAGTTTTCTATCAAACAATTTGGCTAGATATTGCACGGCATTTCTAGGGTCGTCGGCACATTGACATTACGTGTCTTCTGACGAGATAGGATCCACCCTCTCGTCGTCTTATATGTAAAGCCACCAGCCAGTTCTGACAGCGAGAGCATCGTAGGAATGTGATATAAATGTTTGGCACGTCCGAATTACATGTGGATGTTTGTGTCTTCACTTCTGAAATAAACGGATCAATTTGCTTTTCTCTCGTTGGTGTCTATTGTCTGTCTTTTGTGTAGCGTAGGCTTAGTGATGTTTTCTAGATGTATGAAAAGAGGTACCATTGGTATAGAAGACGAAGTGTCTGCATTGTTTCTTGAAATTTCTTCAGTTGGATATTTTACTGGCCTCATGATATTGGCTACATAGCAAAATTAGCACTTGCTCGCTAACTGGTCTACTTGCGTCCTCAGGTAGGATAATTAAACATGCGAATAGAGCTGCAGGTTGTTTCCGCCGGGCCAGGGGCGTTGCATGAGCAAGGATAAGACGAGGCATCGGCTGTAGTTCACAGTTGTACATATAGATAGTATCTAGGTATTTTCATTATATCAAACAACGATTTGTCTATTCTATAGTATGTAAGGTATAGTTCAGCCAATCATATTATTTATTCAACATACTAGGCTATACATGGTTAGTCTAGCGCTTGATCTCCGCGCTACAACGAATCAGAATGAAGAAGCTCCAAAAGAGGTCAATCGAACCAAAAACCAAGCGAATATAAACAACGCATTCACCTAGGTGGTTTATGATATGTGTAATATTTATCTTTATTTTTCTCCCTGTGACATTCTACATTGTTACATTGCATGCTTGCTCCTACAGAGAAAGACGATTGTGAAGCACATACTCCGACTCTCGCCTATACTATATACCATCGTAACGTGGACAGATAGGCCATGCTCATAGTAAGTCGCAGGCATAGAAATAAAATGGGGCGTTCCTGGCTGTGACAAGCCACCTTGTAACCCTACCCATTCTGAATCGCGGATCAACCTATGATTTCGCTTTGTCCGTTGGAGCTGCATGCTGCTAGTTCCCAGCTAGCGGTTAGTTCAGTGACTTAAAGTCATCTTTCAACGCCTCATGATCGGGAATCCTACCGTAACACCACCAAAACGCGATATTGATACCGTGATAAGGTGGGTGCTAATCAGGGATTAGCAGGGACAGCTGCATCTGTCATTTGGACACTGAGATCTTTGCTCCTGCTTTCTGCGTGTTCTCTCTGATGGATATAAATCGTGTCGTGCTATGAAATTTCTACTGCACTGGTTGATATCTTGGCTGTTTCAAGTTTCAACGTTTCTCTAAGGGGCCATAAAAGTCCGATTACTGAACGCAGTGAACGGTGAGTTAGCGCGGGCACACAAGTATGAGAGTTGCCTGCAAATTTCCCCAAGTCACTCATCATTCTGATTTTTAAAACAATTACACTAGATTAAATTTGGAAAATTATCTGCTGATCAAAAGGGTCACAATCTTATCATTCTTCGTTCTGCAGACTAAAGTGCGCGGTGGCATCTCAAAATTGATCCCTATTTCTACTAAAAAAAACGCCACCAACCTAAGCGTCGACACTATTCCCAGTTCTTGCCCTAAGAGTTCCCAATAGCTGTTACATTTTGTTGACTTTCTATGCTTGTTCGCACGTATTCGGCCCTGTATAGGCGCTATGTAATATGGCCCTTCGATGCAACCAACCCATGCCATATGCCCAGTAGATGGAGTGTAGAAGGCACATGGACTAGGGGTGTAACTTGACGGATGCCTGTCATCGAGGGTGACTACTGGTTTGTGGCCCTGTCTGTAGGATATAAAGTCTATCAGGTTCTCCCCGAATCTCGTTTTATTTCCTCGGACAATCTTGTAGACAGACACCACGATCGTTGTCGCACTGATCCCTAGCGGATCTTTCCATTCCTTCTTTCTTTATTCTAGTTAGCATTGCTATATACACTCTCCTTCTCTCTCAGCATGCGTTTCGCGACCCTCATTACCGGCGCCAGCGCCATAGCCCTCGCAACAGCATCGGCGCTGCCTCGCCGCAACACTCTTTCTTCTCGCCAGACTACGAGCCGCCAGACTGTCGTCTACTGGGGCCAAAACGGGCCCGGCTCATCAGAGAACAACGATCTTTCCACCTACTGTACGGCTACTTCTGGTATTGATGTTATCATCCTCTCCTTCTTGTACGAGTTTGGCAATGGCCAGAACATCCCAGCCGGCGTCATTGGAGAATCATGCTCCGTCTCCACTACCGGTGCTGGCTTCTTGTGTGACGATCTAGCTTCAGCTATTAGTACATGCCAGGATGCTGGTGTTACTGTTCTGTTATCCCTTGGAGGCGCATCTGGTTCTTACTCTCTGCAATCGCAGGAGGAGGCCGAGGCCATCGGTCAGTACTTGTGGGACTCATATGCAAACTCCGGCAACACTACTGTTGAACGCCCCTTTGGCGACGTCTTTGTGAATGGCTTCGATTTTGACATTGAGGTCAACGACGGCTCTAGCCAGTACTACCAATACATGATTTCTACTCTGCGTGCCAACTTCGATTCTGACCCGGATAACACTTACCTTATCACCGGTGCCCCCCAATGCCCTATCCCAGAGCCCAACATGGGCGTCATCATTGGCAACTCTACCTTTGACCGTCTCTGGGTTCAGTGGTACAACAACAACAACGGCCTCGACAACCACACTTACGAATCATGCTCTCTTGGTTTCGACGGAAATGCACCTTTCAACTTTCTTCAGTGGGTTGACTGGCTTGCCGACACTCCTTCTGCTGATGCTTTGCTCTACATTGGAGCTCCTGCCTCTACGCTCGCTTCTAACGGCAACACTGGTGGTTCAATTTACTACATTACCCCAGCTCAACTTGCAACTCTTGTCGCCGAGACCGAGGGCAACTCCTCATTCGGTGGCATCATGCTCTGGGATGCCGGATACTCTGATGACAACGTCAATGACGGCTGCACATACGCGCAGGAAGCCCACAGCATTCTCTTGACCGGCGAAGTCTGCGATGGAGCTCCTATTTCTGCAACTTCAGTGCCAAGCGCTACTTCTTCCAGTACTTCTACCACTTCTAAGAGTACCGCTACAAGCACTGCTACCACTACTACCACAACATCCGTACCAACCACCACCGCAACCACGACCTTGGCCACCTCTACCTCTGCTACTTCCACTACCTCATCGGTTTCTCCCAGCAGTACTTGCCCAGTCAGTGGAGGCTCCTGCTCAAATAATGGGGAATATGCCTGCGCTGGCAGCAGCTTTGGAATTTGCGACAATGGTGCCTGGATCATTCAGTCTTGTCCCTCTGGAGATGTTTGCGTCCAGGATGGAAGCAGTCTCTACTGTGCCGCTTCTGGAAGCGCCACTCCTGTCTGTGGATGAATGTCGCAGACTCTGATACCTATCAATCATTGTCAATGAAATTTTGGCAAGAATCCAGACTGGGTAAAGTCCGGATCTGGATTCCTATGTATATATTTTTGGCTTTACTTTCTGATTTTGTTCGTGTACATATTTTCACCTACATTAGGCTTCGGAATCAGAATTTGCTCTGTGAATATCTAGATATAAAGACCTTAGGAGGTATTGCTAGATCATTATACACATTAAAATACATGATACATATTATTTGTGACTTATGGATTGCTATCAAGGTAAAAGGAACCAGTATATGGTACAACACATTGTAATTTACAGGTCTATATCTAGATATCTCATTAGCGTTTACAATTCTCAAGCGACAGCCTCATAGAAAACATTGGTTTCTGCCTCTTCCGGAATATCATAGCCGTAATTTCTCACAATGTCCAGAAACTGCTCATATCGATGGGATGGCAGAGCTTCGCAAAGCTCAAAAGCCGTGAACCGATCCGTGTCAATATCAAGTACTGTACAGAACATGGGTAGTCGGGTTGACTTGATGTAAGGATTAGCCCCATGGCGAATGAGCAATTCAACCTTTGCCAACGAATCCTCCGGCTTGTGCAAACCCTCGAAGAATATCGCGTAGTGAAGTGGCGTCCAACCCAAGTCATCCTGGCGGTTAATGTAATCCGACGGACAAGCCCTGCAGAGATATTCGATTGTTTCTGGTTCATGTGCATACTCAGCGCCAAGATGTAAAAGGGAACGACCATCTGCAGAAATTCTGGAAAAGTCTAACCCAACTTTCTCATATAAAAATTGTATGCATTCTAAACTCGATCCGACAGATCTAAACGCGCTGGTGAAAGCTGAGAATCCGTCGATTTTGTCAGCGCCAAAGTCGACGTAGTATTGGTCATGAAGAAAGTGGAAGAATTCCAGAGTTCGGCTTTTGTTTTTGTGCCATATCAGGTTCAAAGTGGTCAACGAATTTCCATTGACGACTTCGTGAACTGACGCATCGTATTCAACCAGCAAGCGAATGATATCCACCCACATGGGATTTCTAGGCGGTAATTGTGGGAATATCTTGTTTCGTCTCGGATTCATACCAAGTGCACGAAAGACCGGGGTGCTGTAATTGAGTCAGCCTTTCTCTAGACATATTATTTGAACCAACAGGGATAGTCTATCGAACTGACATTCCGTCGTCATCCCCAACGTTTGGATCAGCCCCTGCATCCAGCAAGACCTTCATAGCATCCATATTTCCGCATTCTATCGTCAGCTAGAGTATCTAGAAGTCAGCTAACGAAGAGAAACTGCTGATAAAAATGACTCACCATAAGTGGCGTTTCACCTGTACAGCTTAATCGATCTCCCACTGAGCCTGGCTTATCTGCAAGGCTTTGCCGGATTCTTTGGACATCGCCATTACGGCAAGCGACGATAAACGGCGAATCCACTGGTACTCGGTTTTGCATCCTGATGCATCTCGGTAACTGAAATTTTAGCTCAATATCGATACTTTTGGACCAAAGCCATGCTGGGAATTTGTAGCCGAGTAAGATGTGCGTATCTAGTAGATGCTGGGAGTGTGATTGCCGGATCTTGAGAGTGCCATAGAATCCATATTGCCGGAGCCACCACCACCACCATGGCCATGAATTATTAGGTCTGTTTGTCCATTTTGGCAGAGATACTAGTGGCTGGCTGCCCGCTGTAGCCCTATTTCCACGAGCTTCTTTAATGGCAGTAGACTGGTACTGTAGGGCTAGCGTGGTTGTTTTCCTTTTTCAATGGAAACTATTAGCACGATGTCAGGCATTGAATACAGGCAATTAATAAGATTAAGGAAGCCTACTTACATGATCAACACTTGCATGACCAAGTGCAAAATGTGGTCGGAATCGTTCAAGTCTTGCAGTAGCTTACTCAGCGCAGGCTCATCTCTCAAAACCCAGACGACTCGTTTCATAGTTTTCTTAATGTTCTTATCTGTCACTTTGTGGCATTTTAGCTTGGCCTTATCCAGCGAATCCTGGACTCGACGAACAGATCCTAATAGCAGTTCCTTTGTCTCGGAAGGCAGGATATCGCTGTCATGATGCTCAATAACATAAGACTGTACTTGCGCTATCATCTGCTGGAGGAGATGTAGTTTTTCCTTTATTCGATGCAAGACTATTGGGGCTTCTGTGAAGTCACCGTAAAATTCGACAACGTGTTTCGTTGTCTGAGCTAAGTAGACGAGAACTTGGGAGACAGAGGCAATGCCACCGGCGACTGCGATTAATCCAGCCATGTTCGAATATTCAGAAATTGCCAGTCGTTAAGTTAGAATTTGTTTTCATGTGAAAGTAATATGGTGTACTAGAAGTGATCCTCAAGTATCAGAAAGAAAAGCAGGCTGGAATTGGGAAACAGCCCGAAAACTCAGCCTTGTATCACCAAGCCACCCTTCTATTTGCGCGCGAGCAATCCTATCGAGTGTTAAGGATCTGATACGTGCCACGTCAGATCTTAGTGGAACTGACTAAGCCATGATTGGGTGCATACCTATATATATCATACTCAAGTCCATCTAAATACGTGGGACCATCATTCATGCCACAAAAGTCGACGTGTCCCGAAAAATGATCTTGATCAAATATACGGTCAATACAAGAGCATCCAGTCGGCTAACACCAGTCAAAGGCGAACTTTCAGCTCCAGTTATATGGTTTTGTGTAAGCAACCCATGAGCTGAGCTTTTTCTAAGTATACTTACCGACTCGTACTAATAAATTGTCCAGTGTCAGTGTAATGGCGGGCCGCACTTTATTTCTAACTGTTCGAGGTGCATTGATTGTGGTCATGCAACGTGTAGCAACTGTTGCTGGATGTGAGAGCCATATCAATACCAGAAAAGCTACAAGACTCTGACAATCCTTAGTAAGCGAGAGATGCCGCCGTATCTTGAGCCCGCGGAAATGCCTGCATCTCAATTAAGCTCCCAAATCACAGAATACCTCTCAAACCCTATCTTCGAGGATTGCGACCACAATTACTTTCTAGAAGAATCGCATTCTGGGAATTTTTTCTCCAGCCACGATGAATATGATATTCGATTGAATCCAGAATTTACCATCATCTGGGCCAGGGGGCAAACCAGGCCATGGTGTCCTTTGTCGATCTGAGGTTGATATGACATGTTTAGTGATTTTCAGTGATTAGTAAGTTATGACTAGCTTAGATATGACATAGCTATATAGCCTTAATGCAGAATAATCCATGTATACATTCCACTTTAGTAGGCCAATCTAGCTTGCTTACAACAGTATTTACGAACTACATCTGGTGTGTGCCTTTTAGTTGAGATTTCAAGTCTTCGACTCCATAGAACCAGATCAACTTCGCCCTCTTCACCATTTAGATATCGAGTGCTAGATAAGATAGCCCTTCTATATGAAAGCTAGAGAAGTTATATACTTTGGTAGGTTATTCTTTTTTTGTTTAGCTTTAGCTTTAGTTTCTACCATAGGCCAAGAGAATCTAGTGTGAGCTTATTCAAGAGGCAGCAATGCATGTATCTAAAGTACAAATCAGAGATTCATTCAAATCCAAATCAGGCACTGACAAGTCGCTATTGATAATTGCATGTCTTGAAATTCTACCTACTCTATATCAGCCTTATCGTAGGGTCCATACATGCTAACCCCTAGTTCTAGGTACCCGCCTCTTGCGAAATCCTCGCACGTCAGGCTATGTACCAGGTACCAAGGCCACCCGTGTTCTACCTAGTTAAGGAAGAGAATGAGGACGATATAAACTTACATATCTTGTCTTAAACTTCTTATATTCTATCCTTAAGGCCGCAACAACTTCAAACTTCCAACTGCTTAGCCCTCCCTTCAGGCGAACAGCTCGCAAATCTCCAGCGACCCGAATGCCTCATAGGAATAGCCTTGGTCATAATCCACTTAACCATTCCCTTAACCGGCGGAAAGACTTCATGCCACATGCCATCCTCAAAGTCCAGGGTATCCATATTCAACAAAAACACAGGTAGAACATTAAGTACAAACGAAAACGTCATTGTCTTCTTACCGGCTGCTCCAGCAATCTCCGTGATATTTATTGGTGTCTCGGGGGTGTTATATTTCGACAGTTCTAGAATGGCGCGTGGCTCCGATTTGAGATGCGAGTAGAATGGGTCTTTGAATGAATCCATGATAGCGACGATCTCGGTGCCCTGGAAGTTGACGCCTTCTTTCAGGAGATAGTTTTTGAATCTTTCCATGCCGTCGTGGAATGCAGCTGGAGAAACACACGCACACACATCCTCTAATGTTAGATAAGTTGCTTCAGTAAAGGAAAGGAGAGTATATATACCATGCTCATGAACTGAGCCAGCCATAAGACCAGTCTTGCCAGCAGCTTTGTCGACATTTGGAAAGTAGTCTGTCTCCTCGTAGCGATGGTGCTCTGTAATCACGTCATGCCAAGCTAGACAATAGCCCACAAAGTCCTCTTTGTCGGCGGACGACACGCGGGGGGCTTGCTGGTAGATGCTGTTGAAACCGCGGATGAATGAGTTGTGACTCAATGCCATGTGAGAGGCTTCAATCGTAAACGGGTCTGTCTGGTGTATGGATGTTAGATGGTAGACAGATATTGGCACTAAGGCTGCAACTTACCTTGCCCGTCTCGAATTTTGGTGTGTGTATGACAGCCAGGGGGTGGTCGGTGTACATTGGCGGTGCCATGATTGGAATCTTAACAGTGTTTGAATGACTTCTGAAATGATACTTGGTGAAGCATTCTAGGCCTATATATATATATACATTTACCCCTTGTATGTCGTCTGAACGTAATCCAGCCGCACATGGCTGAAAGATGGCAGACTAATAACCAAACCTTAAAAGAGCCTTGGATAATTGGTATTTAACGGTTATTCAAGTCTATGTGCTGCTGACAATCTGTATGCCACGACGATTAGGGCTTAGTCTTACCTATTTAGGTAAAAATTGTTCTCCACGCTTTTAGCGTCGAATCAACTGCCCAAAACGGTTACGTCCATTTTTTAGCGCATATCAAAGTCTTATCATAATCAATCGATCTAGACTTTTTCTTTCTCTTGCTGTCTTGAAACTTGCGCCATCTTGCTTACTTTGCGTTGAACACCTCCATTGGGAAATCAGCTCTACGTGTCATTGCTGAATAAAATGCCGAATGTCGGCCGACCAAGTCGTGATTGTGATGCTTGTCGCCAACGGCGTTTAAAGGTACATTAACCTACAATGAGATAGTAGGAATTTGTTGAAATAATACGTGCCAAATTAATAATATAGTGTGATCTTGCGCGGCCTCATTGCTGTCAGTGCCTGCGCAGAGGACAGCTATGCCCAGGCTATCGAAACGAATTCGACGTGCTATTTCGCATGGAGAATGTTTCTAGCGTTCAAAAACAAGGGGGCCGAGTTCGTCGTAAACTAAAAAACCATTACTACTACTACCAGGAAACCAGATCATCTGCATTAGATGTCGAGCAGTCCCACCCTACCTTAATGATCAGAGACCGAGGCCTATCGGATCTGAGCCTTCTGCCCGGGGACAATAATCCACAGGAAATTCAAAATTTCCTTTTCTTTCGTACAGTCACAGCTCCTAGTCTAGCTGGTGGATGCGACTTTGGCCTCTGGACATGCCACACCCTGCAGGCTTCGCGGTTGTATCCACCTCTGTGGCACGCTACTACGGCATTAGGCGCTATACACCGGCAGTTTATTGCTGATGGGAATTTGCTGCCCTATAATCCGCGCTCGGAGACTGTTGATAGAGTCCGGTTTGCATTAAGACAGTTTAATGAGTCTATCCAGAGCTTGACGAAGATGCTATCGTCCGGCAAGGCGCTAGGTAAACAGGACAAGGTTGTAGTATTGACCTCGTGCATTTTATTCATGTGTCTGTGTACCTTGCAGGGCTATCAGCTGCAGGCTTTAATGCATATCAGCCATGGGGTAAAACTTATGCATGAGTGGGGACTTGGAGAGAGCTCTGTGGTCCAACGGGACGATACTGATGCGGCTTTAAATATGCTGCTGGTGATGCTCACTCAACTAGACACGCAAGGAACCCACATTCAAAGTAGAGTGGGCATACAGACTACAGAGCAGATCGAGGATAGACAAAGCGTGTACGCATTGGAACCTTTCCACACATGTCTCCAGGCGTATGTTGGGTTGGAAAAGTTGATTAATCGCTTGACACGACTCGACCTAAACACTCATGGTGCATCCGCCACGCATAAAGAAGCAATTCTCCACGACTTCACTTTATGGGACGCAATGTTCCAGGACTACCTAGCCACACGATCCGAAACCATCGAAGGGAATCTGCTCGCAGTCCTTAACATCCGCCGCCTATATGCGCAAACACTTTTCAACGATCCAGCTAAAGGCGAAGTCGGATATGACGAATTCATCGACCAATATACAATGATTGTCACTCTAGCAGCACAGGTACTTGAAGCCATATATCCCGATACTAGAGATGTCGACGCCCAATCCGGTAATGTCAGCTCACCATCAAAGCAACCAGACTACTCGCTCTCAGTTGTCATCTCAGAGGCAATATTCATCACAGCAATGCGCTGCCGCGAACCGAGCCTTCGACGCCGGGCTTTGCAGCTGCTCAAGAGGTATCCACGTCGAGAAGGCATTATGAATGGGACGGCGGCTACGGAGATTTTGGAGAATTACATGCTTTGCGAAGAGCAGACATGTACGGGTTCTCTAGCTGATAATGGCCGTTGCAGCAGCGATGGCCTCTGGATATGTCAAAAGCACCGAGTTGACTTTCAGAGATTCATGGACATTTCGCGGTTGGGGGTGCAGGGGATGCAGAAATGGAGGACCTAAGGCATCCAACATCCAACTTGCCTTCCTTCGTGCAGGCAACCATATAACTATCAGCCTGCAGGCACGGGTATATATAGATTGGGATACTGCCTAGACTGCGTGCGGCCATAGAAGCTGATTCTTGGACATAGGATGACTGAGACGATCCAAGAACCTGCTCCATGGCACTCCCCCTTTTTTTTCTTCCTCCTGGCTGCTAGTGGTCGATTCAGCCTGTTGTCAGCGTTTACTTTCTGTCCTTTTCTTCCTCGTTCTCCTTCTTTCTATAATTCGTCGTCGATATTATAGAGAGCTTGCTTGTTTTTACGAAGTTCCTACGAACGGTTTTGACATGGTCAAAGTAATTGATGAATTCAAAGAACATGGTTCTTCATCTAGATATCACTCTTTCCAAACAACGACACAAAGCTTGATATACCTACCTACCTACCACCAGCCTCTTCAGCCCATCCTTCCTTGAGATTACCCTCTGTATTCATGTGGCCTGATTGTTCTCGAACGCTGAGGGGGAAATACGATTCGCACGAAGGATCTAGAAGCACATTCTATTTTTATTAGCCTGGGCGAAAGTCACCCTTGACCAAGCAGGTGGGAAAAAAGCAATGAACAACCCCCTACTCCTCCACTCCGAGAAACTTGGAATGACTAGCTATTTCATCACTGTGCCCGTAGCACTCAGAAGCATTGTCGCCTTGTCATTGGGGTCATTGGAGAGGTAACCCTGCCTTTTCATTCTCGGATCACACCGCAAGAATCAACATCTGCATCACCGGAGAAGACTGCTATCTCTCCGCAGCTTGGAAGCATCGACGACACACCAGGGTCCGAGTCCGCACGTGCGTCGGAAACCGGATGGTGCCGGAGCGAACGATGACAGCAGACCGGGGAAGAAAGCAAGAGTAGAAATCAAGGATGCGGGTTATATACGTAAAAAAAGGTATTATGATTGTATTGACAGGTTGCGTATGTCTTGAATCTCCCTTCCCCTTCCCCTTCCCCTTCCTCTCCGACTCGATTGAAAACGAACACATGAATCTTCGACGTTTATATCTCTAACACAAAGGAATATTCACAACCCAACATTATATAAAGCAAATATGTATACACGCTATCTACCTACTTACTCGCAGCCGAAACGAGACCCCTCTGCCTCGCGAGCCATCCTTTCTGCGAATCTGACGCTCCTCCCGCACCGCCAGCAGCAGCATTAGCAGGATGACGATAACGCGCAACTGGTATATTATTGCTGCTATGTTGTAGTCGGCCCTGAAGCTCGTACCAGGCGGAGCAGATGAGGGACATTTCGCGGGATTGGCGGTTGATGATTTCTTGGAGTTCAATCTATTAATCACGCTTTCTTCAGTTCATGTTATGGGAAGAGCGGAGAGAGAGACTAAATAAGAAGGGTGCATACCTCGCGTTGTTTGGGTATATTGTCTTCTTCTTGGTCGTTCCGGGCATCCTCCATGTGCTTCATTTGATCTTGAAGGGACTTGATGAGGTCGTTTTGTTGGTCGATATGCTATTATCCAGGTTAAATGAAGAGCGTTTTGACACTTTTTTTTTTTTTTTTCAAAGGGGCAAGCTTACTTCAGCCCTCTTTGCGAGGGTTTCTGCACTCTTCTCCGTGACTTCAGCAAAATGCTTGAGCAGCTCAATACCAGACTTCTCCGGCGCATCCGGGTTCTCAGTCTTCTCTCTCGCCGCAAATTCAGCTAGTAATGTCTGCATTTCCCGGATGAAATCCTGGTCTTCAGCGTGAATCTCGGTCTGTTTGGCTTCGAGCATTGCGCGCAACTCGTCCCGTTCGGCGCACATATCTCTGACCAGCGCATGGGAGACGTCCACTTCGGCCTCGAGATGGTGCACTTTGCGCGTGATCTCGTCCCATTCGGAGCGGACTTTGCTGATTTCCGAGGAGTTGGAGTCTTTGACTTCGGCGATGATGTCCAGTTTTTCTTTATTGACATGTTGTACTATGAAAAGTCAATTAGACGGACGTATGCTAACGCTGATTGTCTTGACTTACACTCTGCTTTGGCGTCATCGAGTTGCCGCTTGGTGGCGTCAATCAGATCTTCGGCGTCTGCAAGCTTCTGGCGGATCTCCGCGTATTGATCGTAGAGCTTCCAGTATTCCTCACTAGTAATTGTTAGCATTATATCAGCCCAGAACATATAGAAGTGTTATCGTACCTCTGCCTGGACTTCGCTTGAGCAAGCTGTGCCGCCGCAGCCAGATTCTCTGAATACGCTGACAAACTGGATCCCAGCTATACTACTGTCAGCATTACAAGGAGACTAGCTTCTCAAACAAAAAAAAAGGGGTCATGCTTACCGTGTTTGTTTGCACGCTTGTTCGCAGTTTGTGCACCTCTTTCTTTAGTTCCTCGTTCTCCGATTTCCTGTTAAGTAATCAGCAGGTAGATTCGAGTGTGCTTACAGCAGGAAAAAAAAAATACTGACAACTGTGTTTCCCTCGTCCCTATATCGTCGAGATCCTTCTGCAAAGTGCTTTGCAGCCTAGGAGACGTGTTTCCAGGTGTATAAGAAGGACTATCAGGCGAACCTTCCAATTCTCGGATTCTCTCTCGCAGCTCACTGATCAAAGCCTCGTCTCTGTCCCGCTGCTCTTCGGCGCTTTGAAGACGCTCAGTCAAAGCATGGTTGTTAAATTCTAGCTGCTTCTTCAGATTCTGAATCTCATGTCGATCCTGCTCAATGCGCGGCAGCACCCGTCTATATTCTTCCAGCTCAACGTCACGCTCCGCAGACCGTTTCTGGTTCGAATCAGCCTCCTTCAGTTGCTGCTGAAGATCCTTGACTTGGTTTTTCAGTGTTTGGTTCTCCTTCTCAAAGTCCTGGCTTGCCTGCAGCTTTTGGCGGTATTTCTCTGCCGCATTCGCCTTGCGGATCAACTGGTCTCTTTCCGTCTTTAATTCGTCGTAGTCATCCTGCAGCTTTTGAAACCGTTGCGTCTTGACTCGCATCGACTCCAGGGACATTTTGAGGCTGTCAATTTCATCCTGAGCAGCTGTCAGTTTTGCTTCTTGATTGGCGATGAGTTCTTCTTGCTGTCGTGAGCGACTTTCAAGAGCCTTTGCACTGAATCCCACATCCCCTTTCCCCGATTTGAGCGTCACCAATCGATCTTCGGTTGAAGCAAGGCGGGTTTGCAGAGTGTCATTGTTCTCCTGCAGACGCGCTAGACGGTTGTGCAGGTCTCCCAGAGCCTTTTCCATTTCCTTCTTCTCGCTTGCGAGTCGATCATTCTCTGCCAGGACCTTGCCTACTCGCTCTTCAAATTTCAATTCCGGGTCGACCGTGAGCAGCTCGCGCTTAGCGTCCGGCTCCTCCTCGTCCGCCGACAGGTCTTCATGTTGAGAGTTATGAGCCTCCTCAATAATATTCTTCAACCCTTCCTGCGTCGGCGTGCTCAACTTCTGCAACGTTGTTATATATGTCTCGGCATTGGGCGAGCTGATGGCAGCAATCAGGAGCAACTTGAGCAGCTTATTCGTCTCCTTGAGCGACTTCGCTTCGGAGATGGCTTTCAGGTCGGGCGAAGGGTCCAAACCGGGCGGGATCTCGTCGGTATCGTACTGTTTGCGAATATAGCCCGTAAGCAGTTTGTGCAGGTGTTTGAGGTTCTGCCATTTTGTGACCCAGTGGTCGGACGGATTGCGCTCGGGGAGTTCGTCGAGAAAGTACTGCGGGTCGATGTCCTGAAGGATCTCCCAGAGGATGATGCCGTCGTTGAGCTCGTCGGTGTCTCTGATTATTTTGCCAAGAGAGAAGCTGTTTATCCATTCTAGTAAGACTTTGGCAACGCTGTGTTCGGAGGCCATGGCTTTTTTTTTTTTATTTGTTTGTGTGCGCCGCCTCCAGGGGCTGGACGAGGTGCTGAGGGGCGGCCCAGGCTTATGCGTGTTGCTTGTATGGTATTGGGTGCATGACAGAGGAATTGTTGGGAGGGGATTTGCAGAAGCGTGGAGTATTAGAGAGGTGGAATCAGCAATGTTGTCGTCGTAAGTACGAGTCTAGTTGTATACTGTGTCTGTCGCGCCGCCGCGTCGTACCTTCTCCGCTCTGGGGCTGATTGCATGTCCCACTAGCGTATAAGCACTCCGTATTTATTTATTACACCAGCTGACAATTATATCGACTAAACTGCACTTCTAAGGACTGGCTTGATGAGTTTCGTCTCATTGACTTGACTATTGAAGCTACCCACCACCCCAATAACGAACGTAATGTCTCCCGCCAGACCAGACCGACCAGAAACGCCATCCCAATATCTGATACACCTATTGATACATTCATTCCTCATAAACCGCGTAAGCACTGTCCATTTACGGACTTCAAGTGTGTTACGTGTCGCATCACCGTTGTGAGCTAGTCTCGCGAGCGCAACGTTACTGCCCACCACAGTCACCAGCGATAGTAACAACCTTGTCCTCTTCGATCACGGGGAGAAAATTGGTCGACTTCGCCTGGATACTTTCCAAAGCTGTGGTTGAAGCTTTCGCGGCGAAACCCCTAGTCTTTGTTAGTAGTGAAACGAAGTTCGGCGGGGTTGGTTGACTGATTTACTTGATCAAATCTATAGGAACATGGATTAGTCAAGTGATATACCCGTTAACTAATAAGGGAGCAACTTACTGAATTCATGAGTAATCCAGCCGCCCTGAGCGAAGAAATCAGTTAGTAACCAGTACCGCAACGGAGATTAGATGTGCCCACGGCATCAGTAATGGCCTTCTTCGCATCGTTCAACACCGAATCCGGAGTGTTTTCAGGATAAGTAACAACGACGGCTTTTTGCGACTGCACTGCAAGGGCTACTTGCAGAAGCCCGAAGATAGCAAGGACGAGGAACTGGTGATAGAGCTTCATTTTGTTTTGTTTCGTCGAACGTAGTAAAAGGAATAAGGTGGCGTGGTTGATGGGATGTATCGCCGCAGCACAATGCTGGTATAAGAATGATGGACTGTTGCCGATGGGCTTTAGCAAAGGCGTGCTTTAGACGACAATCAGATGCAGCCTCTCCAAAGGATATATGGCGGTGATGGTGACGATGAGGAGCACCTCAGGTGTAGGCGGGAAAGAAGAGGCGGGCGCGTTGCGTCACTCTCCCGGCCGGCTCAGGCCGAGTGGTGCCTCAGGTATCCAGGTCTCCAGGTCACACGGGCGATCATTTGGCATTTTGCTGGCTTGGCCAACTCCAATTCCAACTCCATCTCCTGCACCGCTCGACACCAGATCTTTGCCTATCGTACAATTTTTCTTCTGTCATTTTCCCTCTCCTTCTTCTTTCTCTTTCTCTTCTTGTTTACCGGTTCTTCTCCACCTTCCACTCAATCGTGTTTAGCGTGTGCATCATCATCATCATCATCATCATCATCGTCCTTGTCTTTTTAGTTGCTCTTCCCACCCGTCCTCGACATATCCTCGTCCCTACGTTCCCCGAATAGTGCGATTGTGTTAATAAAACCAGGTAGAAACTCGCGACGGAACAGTGGATTATAGAGTGCTTCAGGGGTTCCAGGTTGTCTGTCTTGTCAATCGGGGTTTGGGCGTTTCGCATGACCTGTTTTCCTCAGTCTCGCGAAGGTAGCTAGCAAGCAAGCAAGCATTCTACAAGAGCCTGTGTCTTCCTTGTTCTTTCTTTTCACACTTGCGGTATAATTGCACTTCTACAAAGATTATCTTTGAGCTGAGGAGAGATTTCCAAAGCAATCAGAATATTTTATCTTCGCGGGTCTGTCTGTTTACGTTTTACGTGACCAGAGATACTTTCTTTCCAAGCCAGCCACTGTGTGGTAGAAGAAACGAACAAGCCTGACGCTTCAGAAAAAAAAAAGAAAGAAGGAAGAAGAAGAAATCAGGGAGAAGAAAGAAAAAAAAATCAAAGAGAGAAAAAAAAAAAAAAAAGAAAAAAAGAAAAAACAAGCAATCTGAAATACATCTGTCATTGAGAGCAAAAAAAAACGAGAACAAACTGATTATAAAAACTCTTCCCTCCACCTCGATCCATACTTGTACATCCACGCTTCATCATGTCGGGGCTTCCATCCGACGAAGTCGCCGAGGACTACAAGAATTCCCTGGAAGATCTAACGACAAATGACAAGTTTCAGATCAGCAACTTGACGGTGATAGCTAAGGAGAATACAGAACATGCCATGGCAATATCTCGAGTCCTGGAGAACCACATTCGAACAGTAGGTCTTCCCCTTTCCAGCGTTCTAGTTGCGGTATATATACGCGTGCGTGTGTGTATTTGTTTTGTAGCTGCAGAGAAAAAAGCTCTAATATTGCTTTTGGTAGACACCGCCAGCTCAGAAACTACCAGCTCTGTACGTAGTCGACAGCGTTGTGAAAAATGTAGGCACTCCCTACACACTTTTCTTGGGCCGGAATCTCTACCAGACGTTCATGAATGCATATACTTTGGTCGATCAGCAAACCCGGAGGAAGTTGGACGAGATGCTCAAGACATGGAAGGAGCCGGTGCCAGGTTCTCTAGACCCTCGGCCTGTTTTCCCAGTTGAGATAACTCGAGGCATTGAAAATGCGCTTATCAAGGCTAGGACTGCTGCGCTCCAGCAACAGCAGGACGTCCTCGCTCGATCTCGTGGTTCGGCAACGCCTCCAACTTGGTCACATACTCCCACGCCGCCGCAGAGCGTAGCGTCTCGATATCCTCCGACAGGCTCCCAGGCAGCTTATGGTGTGAATGGGCATGGGCCGGAGGTGAGTGTCTCGACTTGACTAGGGCTAGGACTGTCGTTGGAAATATAAATACTTACAAAATTTGAATTTCAGGGAGAACGACGATCACATACGCCTCAAGATGTTGACCTCAGTGCACTACATCGTGATATAGAGAGTCTCATCGGCAGTGCTCGAGCAGACTTTGCTAACAATCCTTTTGATATCGCAGTCCAGCAACGCCTCAAGGCCTTGTTAGACCTCCAGAGCATTCTGCAACGCCAGCAACTTCCTCCAGATCAACTAAAACTCGTGAGAGACCAAGTATCAGCTCTAGCGCCAGCATCCACGTTCCCTCCTGCAATTACAGCGACGCTACCGCCTCAACAAGCAGCAACACCCCAGCCAAATCTAGCGACATTGCTAAACCCGAACACGCTCGCGGGCTTACTTCAAGCAACAGCAAACCGCCAGCAACCTACTCCGCCGCCAGCGCTTGCTAGTAATTTATCCCAACTCCAGCCGTCCAGTACACCGCAGGCAGCAGCAGAAAATCCTCTTATTGCATCGCTGAGGGCCCGGGGGCTCCTCCCTCCGGTGTCTGCTACTGGAACTCCGCCGGCGGCGACTCCGTTCAATCTTCCTCTGATTATCCCGGGTCAGACTCCCCCGGTCTCGGTTCCTACGCCTCAGAATGCTTCAGACATTACAATCAATGTGCACTTGAGTACAGCTTCAATCAAAATGTAAGACAATAGTGCCATCCTCGAACGTTAGGGTTCTAACAATGGTGCTAGTCCTCGGCCAGTCTTAATAAACAGTCTCTATGATGCAAAGAGCAATCGATGCGGAACGTGTGGACGGCGGTTTTCCACTACCGAAGAAGGAAAGCAGAAGAAGGCTCGACATTTAGACTGGCATTTCCGCACAAACCAGCGCATGACAGACGCTATCAAGCGTGGTCAGAACCGGAGTTGGTATGTGGACGAAAGGGTATGTTGACATCTACACCATTTTTTTTTTCTAAACTGGCTGCTGACAGATTGATAAAACAGGACTGGATCAAATCAAGAGAATACGACGACGACAGCGGCCTAACAAGCGCCGGGCCCGGGGCTAGTGCTGGCAATGGCACAACAAGCGAAGAAGAAGCAGCCAAGAAGCAGCCACAGAAGCAATGGATTCGGGCACCAAACGATGTGACGCTGCGCAATTCGCCCTGCCCAATCTGCCAAGAGAAGTTTGAGTCGACCTGGTCGGAGGATGTGCAGGACTGGATTTGGCAGGATGCAATCAAAGTCGGAAACCGGGTTTATCATGCCAGCTGTTATGCAGAGGTTACCAAGGATGGCCCTACTGTGCGAGGAGGGACGCCTGCGATGCGTACGGGCACGCCGGACTCGGTGCTAGGGAAGCGAAAGGCCGAGGTAGGTTTTTTTCTTGATGCTTATTACGTGTTGATCGTTGTTTATGCCTCTGTCTACTTATGCTGACTGGGTTGGGTTGTTCAGGACACCGACTCGCCAGGTCAAAAGATTCGCATCAAAACGGAGCCATCATGATGGATGTATATCTTCTTCCATTCAATCTGTGTCTATTCAAGACGAGCGTGTGCGTCTTCTGCATTGTATCTATTTATCCCTTGATTGCATCGAGGTCAATATCCTGCATGTCCAGGCGTCTTACAATATTCTGAATGTTACCCCTCACCACCCCGCAGTGTCTTGCGGAGAGAAATTATAATATCCACGGAACAAGGAATCCGAGCAATGCATCTTTCTTCCATTCCTCACATATAACTCAGTGCATTACCTCTCTGCCTTTAGAGAGACAAAGCAACCAGTCCATCAGAATACGTGCCTAGGTAATTGTGTAGCAACACGATGGTTTACAACGCTCGTTGGGGAATCCTCGGTATGTGTGCAGTGACACTCCTCAAACAAACCCCATTTCTTACCAGCTAACACGCATCCAAGCCACGGGGGGAATTGCGCAAAGTGAGTTTCTCCTTCATTTTATGTAGTGCACAATACTGATAGACTACAGCGTTTGTGCGCGACCTGCTCAAAGACACCCACGCGCGCGGCACCGACGACATCACCCACAGCGTCACGGCCGTAGCATCCTCGACCTCGTCGCAACGCGCGTCGGAATTCATCGACAAGCTCCAAATCCCAGGCAACCCGTCCGCCTACGGCAGCTACGAGGAGCTTGTCACCGACCCCAACGTGGACATCATCTACGTGGCCACGCCGCACTCGCACCACTACCAAAACGCGCGTCTAGCGCTCGAAGTCGGGAACAAGCATGTCCTCTGCGAAAAGGCGTTTACCGTGAATGCGGCGCAGGCGCGCACGCTCGTCGACATCGCAAAACGCAAAGGTCTGTTCTTGATGGAGGCTGTGTGGACGCGCTATTTCCCGCTGAGCGTGCAGGTGCGCGAGCTCATTCGCGCGGGTGAGATTGGTGAGGTGTTGCGCGTGCTCGCGGATAATAGTATCGGGAATGCGTCTTGGGATGCGAGTCATCGTATGGTGAATTTGGATCTGGCGGGGGGCGCGTTGCTTGATTGTTTGTTTCCTTCTTCCCCTCTGAGAGAGCGAAAAAAAAAAAAAAAAAAAAGGTTCATGAATTCTGACGGAGAATTACCTAGTGGGCATATACTCGCTGACATGGGTCTTCCAAACGCTCTACCACACGCTGCCGCCCTCGCAACGCAAACCCCCCTCGTCAATTACTTCCACCATGTTCAAATACCCGGCCACCGGCGCCGACGAGGACACCACTATCCTGCTCAGCTTCCCAACGACCACGCCGAGCAACAGCCTGAGTCCCAACCGCACGTCGCACGCAGTCGCCATGGCCGCTTTTGCTGTCGACTCGAATCCAGACGGCAAAGCGAGCGGGCGCGCGGCCATTCGCATCCAGGGCACAAAGGGGGAAATTCAGGTTGAGTGCCCGGCGTATCGGCCGGAGCGGTATCGGGTTATTTATTCTTCGGGCGAGGAAAAGACGAAGGAGGTTGAGTGTCCGTTTCCGGCCAATGGGCATGGGATGTACTGGGAGGCGGACGAGGTGGCGCGGTGTGTGCGCGACGGAAGACTGGAAAGTGAGGGCATGCCGTGGGAGGAGAGTGTGGTGATCATGGAGGTGATGGATGAGGTTAGGAGGCAGCATGGGTTGGTGTATCCGGAGAAGATTGAGACGACGGATTATCCGGTTGCGTTGTAAAGAGAGTTAGATATGGGATTGATTATTGGGCTGAAATTTGTTGACTATCAAATCACACAAAAGGCACGTAAATACTATACAAATACAACGAGTTCCGACCATCATATGCAGCTGGCTTGAATCCACCACCATATCCAAGGACACGGAGTAAAAATCCAACAGAAACACGCTAGTAATGTAGACTCTCTCTCTCTCTCTCTCTCTCTCTCTCTGCATAGACAACAGTCATGAGCACATTCACCACGGCTAACAGTGATGCAATCTATTATCCGTTGTTCGACGCCACTTTTTGTTGATCAAGCCCACAGGCTGATACCAGATTGAGTTATTTAGACAGACCAACCTTGCTCAAAATGCTGGATTCCGGCTGGAAAACACCAAGAAGACTCTTCCACACCTGTCCTGGCTCCTGGCTGGCGTCAATGCCGCGCCAAATGCCCGTCTTCTTGTAGTAGTCGACCACAGGAGAGGTCTGGGCGTGGTACGTGGCCAGTCGCTTCTGCAGTGTCTCGGCATTGTCGTCGGAGCGTTGGATCAAGGGCTCGCCGGTCACGTCGTCCTTCAAGTCATCCTTGGGGGGGTTGAAAATCTTGTGATATGAGCGGCCGGAAGCAGGGTGGACCAATCGACCGGTTATACGGGCAACGAGCAGAGCGTCGTCGATTTGCAATTCAACGGCGTGTTGGAGCTTCTCTTGGCGGTTGTTCAGCATATCGTCCAGACGCTCGGCTTGAGCCACGGTACGGGGGAAACCGTCAAGAATGAAACTGTTTTGTTAGATATTTCAGTAAACGCACACACACACACAGACACACAGAAAGAGAGAGAGAGATCCTACCCATTCTTGCACTCTTGGTTCGAGTCAAGCTCGCTCTTGATCATGTTGACCATGATTTCGTCGCTGACCAGGCCTCCTTGATCCATGATTTTCTTCGCTTCCTTGCCCAACGCCGTCTTCTTCGCAACCTGGGATCGCAGCATATCACCGGTGGCCTACGACTGTAAATATGTATAGAGAGATAGATAGATCAGTAGGCAGGCAACTTACCAAATGGCACACACAGTACTTCTCCTTCAGCCGAGGAGCCTGGGTTCCCTTGCCTGGAAAAAGTTAGTTTTGTAGCGGACCACCAGCACCAGCACCACCAGCAGCAGCACCACCAGCAGCAGCACACTGCAAAAACGCACCTGCACCCGGAGGACCGATCAGGATGATGCGAAACTGCTCGGCGAGCGACTTCGAGCCGGAGGCAGGGCTGCCATGTGTCAGGCGGCTTTCCAGGTCGGCGACGCGCGACTCCAGCTTGGAGATGACGTCCTTGAGACCGTCGACGGTGTCCTGGGTGATGGGAGCCATTGTATGTTGTGGCGAGGTATCCGGGGAGAGGGAGAGCTCGCTGGGCGGGGAGGACAGGAGGGAAAAGAGACCGGCAGGGACAGGTCGGGGGAAAGGACGGAGAAGAAGCTCTGGAGGAGGAAGAAGGAGCCCGGAGCCGATCTACACCTGAGGCACTAACCAACCAGTTAACCGGCCAAGCTGCACACCGAGGCACTGCGCTGCGCTGCGCTGCGCTGCACTCTGCACCCTGCACATCGCTCGGCCGTTTTACTGGATCTATTCTCTTCGCTCCTACAGTTCTACGCATGGGGTTCATTTCGTGTCCATGGGGGTTGTTTTGTGGGTGGACTGTCCCCTGTTCAGCACTGCACATGTTACCTAGATATACTCGAACAACAGTTAGCATACTTGGAATACGTGGATGTCCTGTAGATCGACTCCTGTAGGAATGGATGTCCTGACTATAAGTAATGCACTAGAATATAACCAACTAAGAGTAACCTGGCTGGCTTCAAAAGTTCTACGCACTTCGAACGCCAACTGTGGCTGGTTCGCCAACTGTGGCTGGTGCACAGCTTAGCTGGAGCTCCGATCATCATCTTGATCGATCACTTCAACACTTCAACACCGCCAACGCATCACTTCCCTCCCCTTCGCGCTCTATCTCATCTCGCGCCCTCTAGTATCTGTCTTTTCGATCCGCTCCTCATATATCCTCCAGCACCTCCGTTTCATCCCCTCGCCATGCCGGCCACCACGGCAGAGACGCTGTCCCTCGTGACACGCACCGTCTCCGTGGCTCCCCTTGTTCTTCTCTCTGCAGCAGACCACTACGGGCGGACTGCCAAAGGAACCCGGAAGCGTGTTGTCGGAGTGTTGCTGGGCCAGAACGATGGCACGAACGTGAGGGTATCCAACAGTTTTGCGGGTGCGTCTTGAACGAACTACAACATTGCGAGTCCACTGCTAACAACTATCGACTTAGTCCCCTTCGAGGAAGACGAAAAGGACCCTTCCGTCTGGTTCCTGGACCACAACTTTGTCGAGTCGATGAATGATATGTTCAAGAAGATCAACGCCCGCGAGAAGCTTATAGGATGGTACCACTCGGGCCCGAAGCTGCGCGCGGCCGATTTGGAGATCAACGAGCTGTTCAAGCGATATACGCCGAACCCATTACTAGTCATTATCGACGTGCAGCCCAAGGAAGTTGGTGTTCCGACGGATGCATACTTTGCCGTTGAGGAGATCAAGGATGTACGCTTCGTCGCCTTTCAATAATGTCGATGTTACAAACGTGCTGATATGTTTTTTTTTTAGGACGGCACGACAACTTCAAAAACATTCGTCCACACTCCATCTATAATCGAGGCGGAGGAGGCGGAGGAGATTGGAGTTGAACATCTCCTACGCGATGTACGTTTTTTTCTCTTTTTCTCTTTCAACGTGTTGTTGTGACTGATGCTAACTTAAAATGCATATAGATCCGCGACGTCACCGTCGGCACACTCAGCAACAGAATAACAGGCCAACTGCAATCGTTGCAAGGCCTCCATCTCCGCCTGCGCGACATCGGACAGTACTTGCAAAAAGTGCTCGACCACGAGCTCCCCATTAACCACGCTATCCTGGGCAATCTCCAGGACATCTTCAACCTCCTTCCCAACCTCTCCACACCGAAATCAGCCAACGAGCAAGCAAACGGGACGTCGACGAGCACGGACTCGGATATTGAGAATAGCGAGCTTGTGCGTGCGATGAGCGTCAAGACCAACGATCAGCTGATGGCCATCTACGTCAGCAGCTTGATCCGAGCCATCACGGCGTTCCACGATCTGATCGAGAACAAGATCCAGAACCGCCAGCAGCAGGAGGAACTCGAGGGGAAGAAGGAGGAAGAAGGGGTTGTTGTTGCCGCGGCTGGCAAGAAGGACGCGGGAGAACAGAAGGATGAGAAGAGTCAGAAGAGGGGGTCATAAGTAATTTATTTTATGTCACATCAAGATAGATTGCACGGGTCATGAAAAGAAAAAGAAGTCAGATAATGCATTTCATGACAATATCGTGTTGTTTAAATTATTATGTTATTACCCAGCACACAACCCAGCCAACTCGTTCAGGTCGTCGTCCCCAATCAAAGACCTCTCGCCCTCCCGCGCAAACAAATCGGGACATTTGACCAGCAACACGCAGGCGAGGAGATGTTTACACATGGGCGTAGACCGGTCGTAACTCAGCTCTCCGAACCAAGTACTCCCTCGCGTATCATTACTATCGTCGTCGTGATTATCATTATCATCACCGTCAAACACATCCGCCACAAAACTAGGACAAGTGCAATTCCACGCGTGGAGGTGGACATGGTACGCGCTGCTGGTGGCAGCAGCACGGGACTGAGCGACAAACATCAATGCATTCTTTTCTCTGTTTGGATCGTCTGCATGGTACATAGGCGAGACCAGCCTCCGGTCTAGCAGGTCTAGCGCGAGCAGCAGTTCGTTCGGGAAGAGGAGGTGGAGGGTTAGGAGGAGGGGTTTGGCTTGGGGGGGAAGACGGGCGGTATTTGATTGTGTCTGTGTCTGTGTCTGAGTCTGAGTCTGAGTCTGCGTCGACAGGCGGGAGAGTTGGGAGAGGAGGGAGGTGGTGATGTCCATATGGTGGTGCGAGAGTGTGACAGGTGAGGTTCCCAGATTATCGCCCGCTACGGATGCAACAACCAAGGTAAAGCAGTAAATACCGGAGAGCGTATATGTACTACCATCACATGCGACTTGTCCTTTCATGTGAATATTTAATATAAAAAAAAGTTACGCAAAGACAGACAAGACTTATGTATTTGGCTGTTGGATCTCTCAAAAGATTCATCGCACTGCCCCAAGTCAAAAAAGCGTTTGCGGCATAATACATGATGCATCAACAACAACAAGGAAAACAGTAAGCAATGACGCATTTTCGCAATCAAGGCAGAGAGGCTATAGCATAATACAATATCATATCATATCATATAATAATAGTACAAACCACAGAGTAATAACGCTGTGGTACTAGTCACAAACAGAAAATTCTCCGATAGGCTCGTGCTGTATCTCTAGAATGCGCCATCTTGCTTCTGCAGCGCCTGTGCGACCTGTCTTGTATGTACGTACATGCACCTGTCGTAGCGTGGCATGGTGAGTTCACCGCCACAAGATACGGCTAGTATTATGTATTGTTATGTGGTATGTAGAGGACTTATTTATTATTACTGTATAATCATAGCAAAGAACTGGAGGAGCATCCTTTCAGCCCAGTTCCACCAGTTCCACCAACCAGCCCACCAGCGTTCATCTAGGCGAACTCCGGCGTCTCGTCCCACGCAAATGAAATTACTCTCCTTAAATGAGCTGTGGGCCGCGGGATTTCTTTGGGGTCTAGACTCGCTGGCTGAAACTGGAAGTTGGGACTGCGAGGAGTTTGGGTCAACAGGTAAACGGGGACCGAGAATTAGGGTTAGGGCTAGGGCTAGGTAGGCTCAACGGCCACGTTGGCGGCGGCCGCCTCCTTGCAGCAGGCATGATCAGGGAGCACACCGCTTCGTATATTCTTCTTAGCAGCAACTTCAAGTACGTATCTGATACTAACGTGTTCATGCCTGGCGCTGGGTGTAGGCGGCGTGACAGGGATGCCCTGTCCCACCACCCGATGCGCAGATACATACGTAGCCAGATGGATGTTCTATGAAGCGATCGACAGCTGCACGGACATGGCTTGTGTTATTCTCGGCTCTTCAATCATGTTCTGCACGCTGCTGGAAACGGCGGCACTCTTGGTGGTGTAATGGGGTTGCAGCATCAGCACGAAGCATACCCAAGTCCCCTTCAGCGAAGAGAAGAACCCTCATGGCTGTAGCACTTGGCTTGAACCATCTCATCTGAAGCAAACACCGAGTTTTCCCCGGCACTACCTGGATATAAATGAATGAAACACCGAGATCAAGCTGGCTGGCTGGACACGAACTGCACTACTGCGCTCCACTTGCAAGGGTCCAGCCGCTACTGACCGTTGAACTTCAGATCGCTGGCACTGTAATTTCAACTTGTCTGAATCATGGTACGGTCCTTAATTTTCCTGCGCCAGGATCCGGGATGTTTCTGTATTGTACGTCGTCGTATCTTCTATATGTATGGCATGCATACATATGTAGTATCATTTATTTACCCTAGGTAATTTACTTCTTCTAGCATGTACCTCGCCTTGTGGAGCCTA
The DNA here is from genome assembly GCF_001907595.1 of Talaromyces atroroseus. Lineage (NCBI taxonomy): Eukaryota > Fungi > Ascomycota > Eurotiomycetes > Eurotiales > Trichocomaceae > Talaromyces > Talaromyces atroroseus. The sequence continues at coordinate 1,141,121 of NW_017971439.1, read as the reverse complement.
TCCTACCACGTCGTGTCCCATCGAGCTTTGTTTATTACTACTACTACTACTACTACTACTCCTACTACATTCTACCTGCCACAGTGCGTGAGGTGAAGACTATTGCCTGGATTAGGCTTTTCCACAGGCCGTCTGGCATCAAAGCCCTAACTAACTCTAACCCTTTGATTAATCTTATATTGTCAGGTCTAGACTCAGGCATCTACCTGAAACCGTTGGCTTGCTCCATTCGTTTTCATTTGGCGATCATATCATTCATATACGTACTTTCTGACTGTCTATTCTTAACGCCTCCGTTATTATTTACTTGTCTACCCGGCTAACACTAACGCTCAGTCGTCTCAGCCACCCGCCTGTCGAGCGATTGGGTTGCCACTCGCTTCTTCTGAGCTGTCGGATTTCGCCTGCCTGGAGACATTGCCTCGATCGATTTATTTCTTTCTGTCGATTTTCGTTTGTTTGTTTGTTGACGTTGCTTTGACTTGACTTGACTGGCCTATCGTGACGACATTCACACAACGGCGTGGAAACCTGATATCTATCTGTCTACACGAGAAACTAGAAGAACAGAGAAAGAAAGAAAACAAAAAAACAAAAAAAAAAAAAAAAAAAAAAAAAAAAAAAAAAAAAAAACAAAAAAACAAAAAAAGAAAAGAAAAAGGAAAAAAAAGAGACCTTCATGCTCCTCTTACATCAACCGATTAATCCCATCTCCTCTCCCGCCAAAGTGGATATCTCACTACTACTCAAGCCCGACGATGAGGAGGAAGAAAAACCACTGCCACAAGGACAGCTACACCGACCCTCGTCTTCTTCATCTGCTGCTTCGTCTAGGAGGCCATCTATGCTAGGAAGAGGGACAGAAACAGGAGTAGGAACAGGAAATATGCCGTCCGCATCGACATCGACATCAGCGGCGGCGGCAAAACCAAACACAACATCGCCAATCTCAACAATAGCAGGGACAAAACGGCATTCCTCGTCGTCGCTCGGAAACGAGCCGCCTGCGAAAAAACAGTCCAAATGGTCACCCGAGGAGGATACCCTGATTATCGAGCTGCGCGGGCGCGGCATGAAGTGGGAGGATATCAGCAAGAGGCTGCCTGGTCGCAGCGCGATTAGCTGTCGGTTGCACTACCAGAACTACCTGGAGAGGAGGAGCGAGTGGGACGAGGATCGGAAGAACAAGCTGGCGAGGCTGTATGAGAGGTACATTCATTCTTTCTTGCCATTCTTTCTTCCTTCCCCCCCCCGGCTCGGGGGATATCAGAGACAGAGCTGACAGACGTAGATTCAAAGCCGAAATGTGGGCCAAAGTTGCGGAAGAAATGGCCATTCCATGGCGAGCCGCAGAGGCAATGCATTGGCAACTGGGCGAACAGGAAATGGCTCGTCGCGCCGGGGTGGTTCCCTTTTCGCTGTCCAGCGGCTCGTCGTCGGTCGAGCCTCCGCCCAAACTTCGTCGACACACAACGGTCATGCCTCGACTGCGAAGGCAGTCTATGTCTGTCACCAGTGCTATCCAGCCTGCGCCTCCTCCGCCGCCGCCTCCGTTGGGTCTGGTCCATGGGGCCCCAGCTCATGCTGTTGTACATCCTACGCCGTTTGTTCAGAGTCTTCCTCAACCACTGCCTCCGCTTCCTCAGCAGCCAGCACAACCAGTGCAGCCACAGCCGCAGCTGCCATCAGTCGAGGAATTGACAGCAGGCGTCCCGGCATACACTTCCCCAGTCACGCAGCCCATCATCGACCCCTATCGCTCTCGACCACCGCAATTACCTCTTCCCCATCCTCCTCCACCAGACATGTCCGGAATGTCGCCGCCACAGATGATACCTCGAACGAGACCATAGCCTTTGAAAGCCTTTTGATTTGACTCATTTCACACACATACACAGACACAATTGTTGATATTGCATGCATAGCGTGGGGATGCAGGGAGGTAGATTTCGTTTTAGCGTTGACTTCGTTTGATCGGTGGAACGTTCTGATTTTTGATTTTTTTTTTTTTTGGAGTAATGAATGAGTAACGATGGGATTTCGCCAGGTAGATAGGACGATAGATATGCGAGATCTCAAAACAGTCTTGTCGAATGTCGATAACTTTACTCCGTCGACCTCGACGCAATCGCCCACCAGTTATCCTTCTCATATCCCGATTCAATGACAACCCCGCCTGCAGCACGGATATCCCTCTCGAGCTCGTTCTCTTCGTAGAGATGGTAAAATCGGTGAAAGACTTGTTCCTGCTTTGCTGCTGCTGCTGCTGCCGTTGGCTTGTTGCGCAAGACCCATGGAACCATGACGTCCTGCTCATGTCCCTTGTCCCATCCCCGGCGACTAGATTTCTGCTCTAGAGCCCAGACGTATATCAATGCTTTGCCGCCGTTTTTTCTATTGTCCTTCTCATCGGGGTGGGTGGGTGGTTTCAGCGTCCGCAGAATACTAGATATAGCCTGCACCCTCCTCTCCGGCGTCGAGAGGTGGTGGACCACGGCAATTGATATGGCAAAGTCGAAGAAGGACTCGGGATGGGGCAGGTTCAGAATGTCGGCGACGACGGTTGAATGGGGATGGTGTTGCGCAGCGATTTTGGCCAGTGCTTCGGATCTACCGTCGTTAGATCTATCGTGATATTGACTATAGACATGGCTGTACCTATCAGAAGCAATGATAAAAACGTCGCGGTTCACAGTCAGATACTTCCCATTACCACAGCCAATGTCGAGCCCGATGGACGCTGGCGTTTGGCCGAGCAGGAACCGCTCGACAATTGGCCATGGCTAGATAGTTGGTTAGCTTTTGCTTTGAACTTCAAAGTCGTATCGAAGGATGCATACACACAGACCTTGTACCTCGTCGAGGAGAAGTGGTTCGCAATCTGCTGGTACACGTCATGGACGTGCTTAGACTCGTAGGCTTCGGCGGGGGTTATGCTTGTAGCATTGTTATTGTCCGGTTGCAATTGATCTGGTAGATCTTGCTGGTCTGGCTGGTCTGGCTGGTGTGTCGTTGAAGGCATGTTGATCTTTGATGCTGCTTCAACGTTGAGCGATAAAAAAATGCGGTTGACGGAGTTAACCTACCCCACTCTCACATGATAAGAAATGTTTTGCTCAGGAACTTTCTCTCCTTCACGCTTTTTCTTATTTACTCACGTATGTACAGGAGTTTAACCAAAAAAAAATGTCCTTCCAAACACCCTCCGACGTCTCCGTCATCATCTCCACGCCCACATCGTCAGCACCAACCTCCGAACTCGCTACAGAGCGCCGCATCACCCCATCATGGACCATCCCGCAGCTCAAGGGCAAACTCGAGACCATGACCGGCGTGCCGCCGGGCAGCCAGAGACTCCTATTCAAGTCTCCTAGTAGACCGGATCAATGGATCGAGGGAGGCGACGAGAGGGTGATTGGGGAGTATGGATTGGCGAGGGGCTGCGAGATTGAAGTAAACCCCTCCCTAACCTAGAGAAAACATTGTGTGAGTGTGAATGCAACGTCAGCTGACTAAAGATAGGTCCACGACACGCGCCCCCCAGCAGCGCGACCCAATTTCTCCGATCTGTCGAGTGTCGAAAAATACGAACTTCCCAGCGACAAATACGAGTCCCTATCCAACTCGGTGCTGGCATGGAAAAAGGCGCAGAAACTAGGCCGCTTCGATCCCAATGCTCCTTCTCCCGAGGAATTGCTGCATGAGCAGGTCGCCAAGGACAGCGCTGAGATTGAGAAGAGAGGTATCAAACTGCTCGCCCGCGCCATCGTGCTTCCCTCGTCACCACCACATATCCGCCGCGGCACAATTCGCTATGTTGGGCCGATCCCCGAAATTCCGTTTGCGCCGCTCAACAAGTCGGCGGCGGCTCCATCATCATCATCAGACATGCTGCAGCCGTTGTGGGTGGGGATTGAGCTGGATGAGCCCACAGGGAAGAATGATGGGAGTATAGCCGGGAAGAGGTACTTCGAGTGTGCGGGCGGTAATAGGGGTGTTTTTGTGAAGCCTGAGAAGGTGGAAGTAGGCGATTTTCCGCCGTTGGATTTGGATTTAGATCTGGAAGATGATGATATGGAGGAGATTTAGGTATGCTATGCTATGTTATGTTTTGTTTCTGTCTATCTGAAATTAACTAAACAGGCTTAACAGTGGTATCAACTATAGCCCGTACATTATATGAGCACAAGGTACATGAATTAAAATCCGAATCGCTTGCATATTTTCAACCAGGGAATCTTGAACCCCAAAAAAAAAAGGAAACGTCGATATCATATTGTACAGTCCGCTAACGACAAAAACCGATGTCGAGAATAAAATATAAATGCCGAGGGAAATATCAAAACGAGTATCAAGAGGGAGAGCGCTTTATTCAGCACCCACAGTCTGATAGACGGTGACCGCGAATGCCTTTGTGCTGTCGTCCACTGTACCATTGGCCCAGGCCTCGATGAACCCGCCGCTTTGGTCAGTGGCGTACTTGTGTCGCACATCGACCTGCCACACACCCGTCTCGGGCACGATGCGCGCATACACAGTCTCGTCGCCGCAGGCCTGGTAGTCGCTCGTGGCATCGTCACCGATGCAGGTGGTGTTGAAGCCCGGGTTGCTGGGTCCGCTGGCCCGCCAGACACTGAAGTTGTACACGCATGCGGCGGGCGAGCAGCCGACGGTGAAGTTGGAGACGGGCCAGGTGGTGGTGTTTGGGGTGGTGGCTCGTTTGAAGGAGAGCGGGTTGACGGGGATGGCGGTGGCGAGGGAGGTGAGGAGGGCGATGCTGGTAGATGAGAGGAGCTGCATTGTGATGGACAGAGAGTCGATTGATTGATTGATTGATTGATTGATTGATTGATTGATCGACCGACCGACAGAAGAGACTGATGATTGACAGCGGTTATGAAGAGAGAGGGAGATGTCGGCAGATATAAGAATGACGAAGATACAAACATTGAGACATACAGCTGCGACTGCCCAAACAAGCAAGGGCCCAGAGCTGAGTCGCGCCCAATCAGAAGCCGCCGATCGGCCGTAGATCTTAGCGTGTTTTTCTATTTTAACCCAGCCACGTCGCCGATGATGTCATTTTGTCTCCTGCTGCTTTTCTTTTCTTTTTCCCGTGCCTGCTTAGCCCTATGCGATGCTGATGGGATTGTCTCAGTTGTGGTCGTGATTCTCCAGTTCAGCTAGATCAGCGGAATATGTAAGTGACTGGAGATAGACTCACACGATGATGCATTCATTCATTCTGTTTCATGTATATGACTGATTGTCGCTCAGGTACTACTTACGTATATACAAAGAAAGTTCATAGTCATTTATCTCAGACGCCCGCAAATCAAAGAAAGAATTGACATGTCAATCTCAATCTAACTAGTTACTCCTCTTTCGCCTTCGGCCGTCGTCCTCGCCCCTTGGCCTTGGGCTTGGCCTTGCTCTTCGGGCCAGGAGCGACGTCTTCGTATTTGTCTTGCGCATTGTCGTGGTCATTCTCAGCTCCAGCTCCAGCTCCAGCCCCGGTCTCGGCTTTCGACGAAGACGAGAGCTCGCCTTCCATCGGTTCGAAGGCTTGCGTGAAGAAGAGTCTCGCTCCTTTGTGGTATGTGTTTGCGAAGCTGTAGTGGTTGCCTGGAAATCTCATTAGAGTACATTGTAATCAACTTGGAGTAGAGGTAAGACTCACCGCGTGGTACTTGGAACATGCACCCCTTGCCCGCTGTAAACTGAACTCCATTGATGTCCACTTGCACGCGTCCGGTAAACACACAGAAAATCATGTGCATTCGCTTCGAATTCTTGGGTTTTTTCACCCCCTTGGGAGGTAACTCAACTATGCCCGACCCCATGAATGACTGACTGAACATCTTGGCAACCTTGAACGTGGAATCCTTCACCTCTCGAACCTCAACTCCAGACGGCGCATACGCAATTTCTAGACCTGTTAGTATTTCCAATAGTCATATAGGGATAGAGAGAAGAGGAGGGGGGGGAGTTACCTGACACCTCCTCATCGCCTGTGATAGTCTGCTTTTCCGAATCCCACTTCTTCACATACCCATGCAACACTCCGTCTTCCTTTTCCCACTCATCTCTCTCATCAGCCTCATCGTCGGAAGATTCGTCTCGCTTCGACTTCTTGCCAGATGTCTTGCGCTTTTTGCCTCCTCCCCCTCTCTTCTTCTCCGGATGTAGTTCCTCTGTGCGAATAATCTCTTTGATTGTAGATAGTGGATATCGCTGTCCAACATCCGCTTCCCCATCGCCATAAACACACCGTTCATTGCGCCAGTACGCCAATGGTCGCACCGACACTCGGCCGGACCGAGTATGAGCTGCCTTGTCATTTGATGTTTCCTCGCGCTTCAGGATGTAAAGACTCCGCCCCTTCAATGGTCCTGTGCGATTGACATGGTTTTCTACGACCTTTTCTAACTCTGGGTCTAGAGGCTCTGTAGATTGAGGTTGCGATTGCAGTTTTGATGTTTTGGCCTTCTTCGCTGGTCTTTGAACGGGCTCGTCTTGTTGTTTCGCTGAGCTCTGAGACTTTGGCGGCCTTCCGGCGCGTTTCTTTTTGGGCGGACTTTGCGGTATATCTTCCCCTTCTACGTCGCTGGTAGCTGCAGGTCTTTTATTCTTGTTGCGTAGACTAGCAGCCTGGATCGGGGATGCTTCTTCCTCTTCCTCTTCGGAGGCCTCGTTACCGGCATTGCCACTGTCACTGTCGTTGTCATCGGGTATCGAGTTATCGTCCCCAAAATTGTCCCCGTCACCGTCATCGCCAATCTCTTGAATATCCACGTCTTCCTCGGCAATATCTGTCTGGAACGCGTTCACTGCTTCATCTTCGTCGTCCTCATCCTCTTCTTCATCCTGCACCGGCATATTCTCATCATTCGTGAATTCGCCTGTATTACTGTCAAAATCCCTACTCTTCTGGCGCACTCCATTTGCAAACGGCGCTGCATTAGGCCGTCGATCATTCAGAGGCTGCCGAGCAGATTGCGCTGTGGTATCTCTTCGCTGCCGGCCAGATGTTGGACTGGAAGAAACAGGGTCATTCTGCACTATGGGCGATGACCGTAGCCCTGGAGTTCGTCGAGGCGATCCGCTCAATCCGCTTTTTCTAGGTGATCTGGCGACAGGCGGGAAGAATGGGGAGCGGCGGGTGGCCGAGCGAGAGAGAAAATCTGTAGGGCCGGGGCCGTTTCCTACCAGCAAGAATAAGCAATCACTAGACGGCATGGAGGAGAAGAAAAAGATATACCTTCGTCCATAGACATGCCCTCAGACCCCATCATTTCATCATCGCCATGATCCACACCGTTGACTCTGACAGGAGATCTCTCTGGCGACGAGAACATTCCGTCTAGCTCTTCCATTCCATGCTCGTCTCGTCGGCCTTCTTTGAGCGTGATGCCGGTTCTCCTAGAGTAGAGTCAGTTTGTATTCCTTTACTTGCGTGCATTTTGGGTAAATATTACCTTCCCTGTTTACCGACATTCGAATAGTCGTAGTCGCGAGCTTTTGCAAGCCCCCGGGGCGCCATGTTGTCTGTCCTTGCGCTGCTCAGTCGTGATAAAGTAAGTGCGCGACCGAGAATTTGGTAAGAGAAATTAATGCCGGCTTTTGTGTGGAATCAAAGCGAGTTATGTTATTAACTGTCGCGAGGTTATGTACGCTGTAGCAAGTATGCACTGCACATAAGTAAATGCGGCGGCGGAGACGCGCTCGAGCGGCGACATGCGCTAACGCAAAACGTGCCGACGCGTTCACGTCTGAATATTTACGACAACCTGCATAGTTCGGTATAACAGGATTTCGAAGTCAATCCAAAACGGCTTGGCTGATTGGCATAATGGCGCGACCGGGCAGGAATAAGAAGAGCAATAGCACTACGAATAACATCTCAGAAGAAGCCAAGGAAGCGCTCTCCTTCATCCCGCCGACCATCCACCACTCTCCTCTCCTCCACGGCCAGTCCTACACCGTCTACTCACCACGCCCCAACACAATTCAGCCAGCCGACCCAAACGCAACACTATCATCTCCCACCGAAAACGAGAAACCGACGCCATGCGTCCTCGGCGTGGACGAAGCCGGCCGCGGCCCCGTGCTCGGCCCCATGGTCTACAGCGCATTCTACCTGCCCAAACACCTCGAACAATCCCTCCTCACCGACACGCACAACTTCGACGACAGCAAAGCGCTCACCCCGAGCGTGCGCGCCACGCTCATGCACTCCCTCTGCACACCGTCCACTGCACTGCATGACTCCTGCGGCTGGGCCGTCAAAGTGCTTTCAGCCCGCGACATATCCGCCGGCATGATGCGGCCCGGTATGGGTGTATACAACCTCAATGCGCAGGCAATGGATGCCACGATTGAGATAATCAAGGGTGTTTTGGAAGAGAGGCACATTGATGTGAAGGAAGTGTACATTGACACCATCGGGAATCCCGCGACGTATCAGCAAAAGCTGCAGCGGCTGTTTCCGACGCTGAGCATCACCGTTGCGAAGAAGGCGGATTCATTGTATCCGTGTGTGAGTGCGGCGAGTGTCGTTGCCAAGGTTACGCGTGATGTGGCGCTGGATGTTTGCTATGAGGCTTTTCATCGGGCTGTTGTTGATGATTGTAACGACGATAATGATCATGATACAGATATGAAGGATGCAGAGGATCCGCCTACAGAGTCTACAGCAGAAGAGAATGGATGGGGAAGCGGCTATCCATCAGACTCCAAATGCGTCAGCTGGCTGCGTCAAAACTTGGACTCTGTATTCGGCTGGGGGAACGAGTGCAGATTCAGCTGGGGCACGGCAAAGGAAATGCTCGAAGGGAAAGATGCTGTGAGGGTGGATTGGCCTGCCGATGAAGATGAGGGAGCTGGACTCGCTGATTTTCTACTGTCGAATACTACTCGTACCCCTGCGTCTGCTCTGGCTGGGAAGCATGACGATGTTAGTAATTGGTATGGAACGAGGGTTGGGGCTGTCTTTTAGCGAGTATACCAAGATTATTATATTCTATGATGCGAGTTATTAACGAATACATTATAATAGTTTCAAAGACTGGCCGTCGAAAAGTAATAGTTATCCCACAGATATTCGTAGTCCTCCAGTAACCCTCCAGCGATATCCAGAAGAGGCTTGCCCTTGAATTTATCGGCCAAACCTCCAATCCACGATCTTGATACGTGTTGTTAGCATCATGCATATTCATGCATATTGACAGACAGACAGACAGACAGACAGAAATAAAACATACCTGGTGAAATTCTCATAAAACGCCCCCCGCAATAACCACCATCCCATTGCCCAACCTCTCTTTCGCAGCTCGTCTCTCTCCAAACCCGTCAGTCCGCGCAGCCCTCCCGCAGCACGCTCCGCAAGGTCTCTCTTCGCCAGCTGCCGACTCCCATACTCCAGACCGAAACCGATCAACCAGGGGCTCCAGCTTCGCTTGTTCTGGGACCAGCGTTGCATTGCTAGAGCATATATCACGGGGCGCAATATGTACAGAATCTCTGCGAACTGGCCCCGTCCCGAGACGCGATGGAGCAGAGCTGCGGGTGCTTTGACGTCGTCCGCCGTGAGCACTTTGGATATCAGATAATTCGAAATCTCATTTGCGTCTGGCAAGCTTGGAAGCGTAAGGCCGGTTCGCGGCATTGTCCAGCTCATTTCCGCCGACGACGACGAAGATGTCGTTGATGATGATAACTCTTCAATGGGAGGTGTATCCATTCCATTCCAGCTGCCTCCCACCGCTGCGCTTTCCCTTTCTGCTTCTGCTTCGCGAGGATCTTGCTCTCTCTCGGGCAGTGGAGGACTAACAAGCGGTCGCGAGTTTGTCAGTCGCAATAGCAACAGACGACATATGGCCTTGGCAAACTCGATCATCACGATTACCCGCCATCGAACCTTTTCGCCGCGCCGTCGCGCGCTCATTTCCCAGAGGAGTTCGGTGTGTTGGATTATCTGTAGGATTAAAGCTAGCTTGCGATAGAGCGGCGACTTGGTCGTCCAATACTTGGTGTATCGCGCATGCGGGGAGGGCATGGGTCGAGGGATGGTGGAGGGTAATTGGGAGATGACGCGCGAGACGAGCGTGTCATGGTATATAGATAGCAGTTGTACTCCGGAGTGGACTGGAAGGCAGCAAGGTCGTCGTTAGTATTTATTAGCTTGCCCTTGACCGGGCAGCAGTCCAGTTGCTTCAACTCACCACATTCCGAGGGTATTTCGGATTCGCGGAAGCGGCCTATAAGCAGGCAGTCAGTCAGACAATACTTGAGTACACAGATATGCAGATTGTTTCTACCGGGTATAATATATGTCAGAGACCGCAGCGCCGACTCGATCTGGTTGACCGTATTCACGTTGGTCGTGACGAGGTCTTCGTACGCTGAGAGCCATTTCGATGGTCGCAAGATGTCTGTGTTGACCTGCTGGCGAAGCGTGCGTCGATAGGACTCCATTGTTTACCTGGTACTGAGTCAGTCAGTAATCGCAACTATTCATTGACGACATAAACAAACTGACATATCGCGTTGCGACTGCCGGGGTGGAATGAAGCACGCGACGGAGTCTCTCTTTCTCTGTGCAGGAGGTCGGGGGCACATGTTTGTCTGCCGGGCGTACGTCACTGGGCGGGCCGAGGCATCATTACTCTTTCCGTCCGCATCGCTAACTACAGCAGATTTGTGATGATGACTTTTATATTACAGCCACGCTCTAGATCTAATATACAGTGTACTATCAATCAACCTCATCGGCAAATCGCCACACCCCGTCAGGTCGCCGCGCTTCTCGCACTCTGTCCACCACCTTCTCTCGCTCCGTTCGATCTGCTTCGATGTGATCCTTGGCCAGCTCTTGCGTCGATGGCATCTCTGTGCGCCAGAACCCGGGGGGAGAGCGAGGCCGCTCATAGGCATGTCGATGCTTGCCAAACTGGTTAGCCAACTGCCTCGCCTTGGCTTCAACAAGAAGAGCATCCCGGCTAGTGTCCGACATTGTGTCGAGGGTACGTTTCTGATCCCCAAGAAAGTCTTCAAGCAGAGCGCGGTGCTGTTCCTCGTCATATTGGACTCCTCCTGCGCGCACCATGGCGCGAAATTTCTCGCCGCAACAGTCGGCGCGCATACACCCAGGCAGGCATTTGCGCTGCTCGTGGTTGCGGACTACCTCATTGTAGGCGTAGTCTAGACCCTGATTCGTGGCCGGGTTGGGTTTGAAGCAGCTGAGATCAAGACAGTCGACTGGTCGCTCTCTGTAAGGGACTGATTTCATGAGTGCATTCCACTCTTCTTCATTCTCCGTGTTGGATCCGTGAAGGTGCGTCCTTTTCATAGCGGATCGCTTGCTTTTAGGCCTCATCCAATCCTCAATGCTCCTCTTAGTCCTAGTTCGAGCCGATGGTGTCGTTGAAAGTCCTGGAGTACGTACAAGGGACAGGTCAAGAGCGGGACTATGCTTCTGTGGGCGGGCCGCCAAAAGATCGTCAAGGCGTTGATGTGCCTCGGGGTTCCGAGTCGATCCCTTGCAAGGTGTCTCGATTTCCTGTCGGGTTTTTCTTCCTGCAAAGCGCGTATAGTCCACGTCTCCATCTTCGCTCACGCTCGAAATCGCCGACGCTCCACTGTCACCGGTCCTTCTTCGTTTCGAAGAAGGCTCTCGAGGCTTTGACCACCGGTTGGTGTCCTTGGGTTGAAAAACGCGGCGCCCTTGATGTTTGTTTCCTGTGTGGATCTGCTCGTCCGGACGTGATCCGGAAATCTCATCCTCAAACACAGCAAATTTCCGACTCCTGGGCGTCGTCACTACATCCCCAACCTCATCAAGATCCTGAGAGCCGGAAGGTTGCATCATTCCTTCACCAGAAGGTGACCCGAGTTGTGGAGATCCGGGTGAAAGCGGCTCATCCTTGATCCGAATAGTAGACTGGTCACCGCCGTTGACTTTTGGAAGGCAATCACCTTCTTCCTGCAATGAAGAAGTGGAAGCTGTTGACATGGTGTTGAGTTCTGTGGAATCCATATCATCAGAGTTGTCATTGGTAGCATTTTGCGCAACACCTGAGAATTGAACTGGTGACAAGGCAGAAGTCAATGGAGTTTTCAACTCCCTTGGGCTGTCTATATGAGATGACAGTTCTTGGTCTGAACGGACTTTTGGCGTAGTATTATCATCCTGTCGAACTTTCTTCAAGTTTGCCAAGCCAGGACTTGGCTTGGACACGCGATGGCCAGACGACCAACGTTGCCATTGGGCAGCCCTTTCTTTGTAATGTTTGAGTTGACTTCGCAGAGACCTCGAGGCTCTTACTAAAGTCACGGTTTCGTCATAAAGCCTCCGGTAAATGGTTTCTGTGTGCATAAGAGCATCATCACTAGAGCCTTTTTGGCGAGCATCCTGAGCCACCTTTTCTGGCTCGTACGTCTGCGCCAACAATCGCAACTTTTGCTCTAGAGCTTCTTGCTCCTCCGCCTCCTCGTCCTTATTATCGTCCGGTTTCTCTTTATCTCCAGTTGTACTCGTAGTTTCTCCGGTGCTCTTGAGTTGGTCAATTTCAAACTGTAATCTCTGTATCCGCAATGCATCAGTCTCTCGCTCCTCTTTGAGGGCTTTATTCTCCCTTTCAAGGTCTTCCTGCTTGTGGCGTAGGTCCGATTCGGCAATCGTTCGCGCATTTTTTTGACTTCGAAGCGACGATTGAAGATTCCTGATTTGTAGGTCGTTGAACCCGAGATCAAGCTCATATTTCTCTGTCCGGTCAGCTAACTCTTTGAAAATCTCATTGATGTGATCGGTGAGAGACTTCTGATGGCACTTTAGTAATTCCATCCCTATTTTCCTGTCTTTTCAATATAAATCTATAGAGCGTATAACGTCAGTGGGAGGAACAGAGAACAACACGCGACGCGTCCAGAGATGGCGCTTATCTTATCGGATCTTATCGCTTATCATAATTACCTCCGCTCGGTCAAGAAAGTCACCCACCGCCTCTGATCTTTAACCATCCCATCCATCTGCATGACTATGGGCTTATTCTTTGTATTTCTTATTTCTGTCTGATATTCCCTCTCTCTACACACTATCTACATCATTTGCAGACGTCTTAGTCGCAATGTCAAAACGATGGCGGGGCGATGAGCCGACGAACCGTCCTCCCAAACGCCAACGGCAACAGACGGAAAAAGAAGACTATATATCAAATCTAAGCGACGAAATACTCCTTCAAATACTATCGTTTCTGCCTGTTGACACTCTCGTTATTTGCCAACAGTACGTACACTCCCCACCCCCATACTTTCCCAACCAACAGATTGTGCATACTGACTATCCATAGACTCTCCAAGCGATTCCATGCGCTTGCCGGGGACTCGGAATTATGGAAAAGACGATACTTTGCGCGCTGGGTGCTGCCTCGAGCACGCTCTGTCCCTCACTCGAAGCATCTCAAAGTATCAACCGGCACCGTCTATTCTCCTCGCGTATCCAAATGGCTTGGCCACAGCCACCTCGCGGCCGACGACAGTCACAGATCGATCCATTGGAAAACGCAATACCGACTTCGCCACAACTGGTCTCGGGGAACTTGTCGACTGGACGAGCTGGAAGTATCGCGGCCGCCACTCTCTGAGATACTGATCAAATTATACTCGGGTGTTGTTGTCACTGCAGATAAAGAACATGGGTTACGGGCTTGGGCTACTAAAAGTCCTAAGAAACAGCTGGCGGTGTTACCGTTTCCGAAAATAAGTGATGTGCCGACCGCTCTTTTTGTGAATAAGGAGGCTGCTGCGGAGTCTATCGAGGTTACTGTGGGATTCGACGATGGGCATTTCGGTGTGTATAGTCTGGATGTGGCGCATGCGAAATTCGAGTTGTGCCTCTCACAGATGGCTGCTACAAACAATACTGCTGCTATCACGGCTATAGCTTCGGCACCTCCGTATCTGCTCACGATATCACAACACAAAATCTTTAATCTATACAAGATGCCGCCTCATGCATCGCAACACGATGAAGAACCGCCGCGCTTACTCGCTTCGTTGGAATCCAGCAATACTTTTGCGCCGATGTCGCTGTCATTGAGATGCTCGGGTTCGGAGGTTATAGCATCAATAGCATACAGCTTCTTCCATATCAGCAATGGCTGGACCATCGGGATACAGGAGCTGCGATTCAACAAGGACGGGGAACACATCACATCTCGTCTTGCTACTACGGTGACTATGCCAGCCAAGGCCGCCGTTGGTGAGAATGGCGGTCATCTTGACCAATATCGTTCAATGGACTTTAGTAATTATAACAATAACAACGCAAATCCCGTTTCCCATGATAACTTCATCCAGCATAAAGAGGCTCCGACGTGTCTCTCGTATTCGCATCCTTTCCTGCTTACGTCCCACAGCGACAACACGCTGACCATGTATCTCGTGTTCTCCTCGTCCGACAAGCTTTTTATCCGGGATAGTCGACGTCTCTGGGGCCACACGTCGTCCGTGTCAAGCGTGCAAGTCGGCGACCGCGGCAAAGCGGTATCCATCAGCCCGCGAGGGAACGAGATTCGAATCTGGGAATTGGAAAGCGCAGTGTCGTCATCTCCTCTCAGCTCTCGTAGCAGCAAGGCTCTGAGGGGCGAGTCGAGCGTGCGCATCAAAAGTGACAGATCTTTCTCGTCTATTTCTGCTAGACAGAAAAGTACGACGGTTTCCCTTGATACGACGTCCGGAGCAAAGGATTGGAGCCGCCATGTCTTTCAGATGGAGTCGGATGTGTCGTATAGCCCTGATGGCTGGGTTGGGTTTGACGACGAGCAGGTGATTGTTTTACGGGAGCGAGGGCTGCGAGCACAGTTTCTTGAGTGCTATGATTTCACGTAGACTACACATATTATAAGTGTCTGTACATATCTAATAGATGTCGGTTTCCCGACCAGTCCATCTCATTTATCGCTATTGTAACCGCTTAGCCGTGCCGCGATTTTATATGCACGCAGTGCCAACACGCGAGGTTTACTCGCCGCAGCTGAGAATCCAATCCACAGGCTACATAGCATCAGCCAGCCAAGGTAGGCACGGAGTAAGAAAAAGAAAATGAATGACGGAGGAGAGGACCTTGCGAGTGAGCGTACGTAGCACAAGGTGTATAACTAACTACTAAGTCTGTGGTTTGCAAGCAAGTACCCTCGGGGAATTTGTTGAACCGACGTTAAATGCCATGCAGTATCCCTGTCGGCTTTTTTTTTTTTCTTGTGCTTACTGATACTGGCTTATACTTGTCTGTACTTATACCCTTCATGTCCGGCTTTCTGTTTCCTTCTCTCTTCTTTTTTTTTATCTGATTTTCTCCCCTCTTTCTCTACCCTCTATACCTACTACGTGCGAAGCGACCACGCGTATACCCTCTCTTTCGGACTATGTATCATCAGAGCGCGGAAGATAAGCAGGATGGAGGGGCATAGAAGTGTACGGCCGGTCCGACAGCGATCACGAACGACCACACGGGCGTGTCTCGAGTTGAATGCGACATGAGCGGACTGCAGTGCATGGCTCGTTGGACATGGCATATGATATGACTATGGCCAGTAAAGAAGATGCCGGAATGAGCGATCGCATCTCTGTTTCTTCGTCGCGTGAGGACTGACTGCAGTCAAGCCATTCACAGAGGAATGAGCGAGCAGAGAGAGCGAAGACAGCGAAGAGTGCGAAGAGGACACACCGCCCCCGCTGCCTCAGGCAGAAAACAACGGCCACGGAAGGAAAGAAGAGGAGAAAAAAAAAATCGCCGTCTCCACACAGAGTCGAGATTTGGTTGATTTCTTTCTATGCCTTCGCTCATTCGCGTGTGACTGCAACTTCCATCGCTTATCCCCCGGTATTTTCCCACATCGCTGTCTTTGCTTGAGACCAGGAATATATATATTCGCGCTTCTTGTGAGTGTCTTTCAGTCATTGCATTTATTTGTCCTCACCGGTCGAGTCTGCGCAACACCGCGGGGGGGGGGTGGTTTTCCTCTCTCTCTTCCCATCAATCGCCCTGCAGAAAATTTCATTCTATCATCTTCTTTTATTCATCAAAAGAGACGATCATCTAATACCTTCGTGTTGCCAACTCTAGCATAACTCTACTTCCGTCCGTTTGATCGCGACCAAGACCCCTCGACATAATGGAGAACCAAACTGGAAGCCGTGGCTGTTTCAATTGTGAGTTTATTTTCTTCTGCGCAGCCCAATGAATGTCACGCATTCTATCAAGGAATGGAAATCAAATCACATGAAATGAAATGGAAAATGAAGACGAGAAAGCATCTCTGCTGTCCGCTCCTTTCACACATATTTCAGAGCAATCCTCGCCAATCTATTTGGTTCTAAGCTGATACATTTGTCAAAACTAGGCGGCGAACCTGCTCACCAGGTATTTTTGATCTATCCTGTGACAAGCAATAACAGACAGTTCCACTGACTGGATGGAATACAGGCCCGCGACTGCCCCAAGAAAGGCACTCCTACCTGGTGAGCTTTTCACTCATGTGTTTTTGTCACTTTAATTTGCTTGCGCTAACCGTGTGATTTAACAGCTACAACTGCGGTGGTACGTTGGTATCTTTGATTTTCTGTTCTTCATTGATCCCAATCTAACATGTTCTTTTTTTTTACGCTCTGCTAGGCCAGGGACACGTCAGTAAGTTGCAACCGAAAGCTATCGTCCAACCCTCATTGTGCCCGATTACTAAAACACGTATTGTAGGCCGTGAATGCTCCCAACCCCCCAAGGAGAAGTCCTGCTACCGCTGCAACCAAACCGGCCATATCTCGCGCGAGTGCCGACAGCCCGCTGCTGGCAACGGCTACGGAGGCGGATTCTCGTCAGGCGGCTCTGGACAAGAATGCTACAAGTGCGGTCAGGTCGGACACATTGCTCGTAACTGCTCCCAAGGCGGCGGCTACGCAAGCGGTGGTCACGGTGGATTTGGAGGTCGCCAGCAGACCTGCTACTCCTGCGGTGGATATGGCCACATGGCTCGTGACTGCACACAGGGACAGAAGTGCTACAACTGTAAGCCTCTTTTCCTCTCCCCTCCTTGTCCCCGTATATATAGACGGGTGTACTAACTGTTGATACAGGCGGAGAAGTCGGCCACGTCTCTCGCGATTGCCCTACCGAAGCCAACGGAGAGCGCGTCTGCTACAAGTGCAAGCAACCCGGCCATGTGCAGTCTGCTTGCACCAACTAGGTCTCTTTTTTTATGTTCTTTTTTTTTCCCCTCTCTCTCACTTTCCGTTCATATCATAATGTTCTCTCTCTCTCCCATGATGCGCATATTCATGAAAGTTTTCTCTTTTCTTTTGAATGAGGATGGAAAAAAAATTTTGCGGTTTTACTGGTTTTAACTCTTTATTTTTTTTATTTTTCATTTCATTTTTTTTTTTTTTTGCTCTTTCAAAAAAGCAATATCCCCCCGGCCTCTTTTTTTTTTTAACTTTTATGTGTGGCATGGCATTGGCATCACATCACATCCAATTGATACCTTAATAAGTTATCAGAGCAAGGAAGGAAGGAATGAAGAAGGAAGATTCGGAAAATTGATTGTTGTTGAGAACAAGGACAAACGAACGAACAAGCAAGCAATACATACAATGATTATTATGATCTATTCAAAACTTTTTTTTCCCTCTATACCTTGCATTATCTTTATTGCTGGTCTTTTATTTAAGAAGAACAACTACACATCATAGCCCTCTTGAACCGCGGCACGTCACCACATAACCGCTCTTCTTCCTCACGTCCCAATCCCCATTCGTCCTTGAACGGGTCCTGAACCATTGTCATGATGCGTCCGAGGATTTCGCGGTCGCCCCTGTGCTCTACGCGGTCGATGACTTCGTCTAGGATCCAGGAGCGCGGAAGGAACTGTGAAATTGTCAGTTTATATGATCCGAAAGGATGGGAGAAAAGAAGAGGGGGGCCGTGGCTACCTTTGGATTCACAGACTTCATAAACTCGATCCTTCGCTCGTCATCTTTATCCTCCCAATCCTCGCGAATCCGCTCCCTCCATGACCCCAGCCACTTCGCAATGCGTTTCTGGGCGCTTTCCTCCGTGTTGCCAGCCGCACTGACGCCCTCGTTATGGAAAAACAGTTTTGCGGCCTCGACTCTCTGTGCATCCGTCTCCAATGCGGCGATGGGCACGGCAGAAAGACGGCGGAAGAAATGGTTGAAGTCTAGTTCCAGCTCCTCCATTGTATCCAGTAAATCGGAGAAGAGGACTTGGAAATCTGATTCCTGGCGCGTGCGCAGACCCAATCGTCGACCCATTAAGCGGACGTATTCATTTTTGAAGACGGCTTTGTACTCCTCGCCGGTCCGGGTGATGAGCTTTTCGGCCCGGGCGATTAGGAGTTCTCCGAATTCTTGGGTTACGCCCTTGGTGATGAAGGTTTCGTCGTCGATTGTCTCGCCGCTGCCGATGAGTTCGCCAAATGCCTCGCCGAGGCGGACGAGGTTCCACCATATGACTGATGGTTGGTTTTTGTAGGAGTATCTGAGATAGTGGTCGTCGTGATTTGGCGTGTAGGATGGGTCGAAATTGTCCATGAAGGCGAAGGGGCCGTAGTCCATCGACAGCCCGAATATAGAGGTGTTGTCGGTGTTGAGAACGCCATTCATGAACCCGTAGGCTTGCCAGGCGGCTACCGTCTTTGCGTTTCTGCGCACGATTTCTCGGTATAATCTGGTAAACCGGTTTTCTTCTTGGCCTTGCTGGCCTTGGATAGAGGATGCGGGGATGCCTCGCTTCGGCTCATCTATATTTTCGTCTGCTGCTGCTGCCGCTGCTTCTGTTTTGGAGTCATCTGGCAAAACAACTACACCCGGCAGAGACTCCCAGCCCGGGAAAACGTCTTCGGCGACGAAGGTTGCCAGTTTCCGGATCATGTCTCGCTCGTTGCGAGAGTGCAGAATGTCAAAGGATCCGATTCGAAGCCAGCTTTGCGCAAATCGAGCAACTATAGCGCCAGGTTCGATGCGCTCGCGCAGCACTTTAGAATGTGGTAGAAGTGTAAGGGATAGTGCTCTCGTGGTCGGGATACCGAGAGCATGCAGAGCTGTAAATCAGAACAATCAGAAACCATGAAACAGTGTATATAGGTATGGTTTATCTAGAAGTGGCACCTTCGGATACTACGTATTCTCGGATACTCGAACGCAGAACCGCCTTGCCATCCGCGAAGCGAGAGTAAGGTGTGCGTCCTGCCCCCTTGAGTTGCAGTTCATAGCGCACGTTTGTGCTAGGATTTGTCAACTCGCCGAGACTGATGGCGCGCTATTTCAAAAACACGAAGTATTAGCAAGGAAAGGAAGAAAGGAAGGACGCCAAACATACGCCATCTCCAAGCTGACCTGCCCAAGAACCACTAGGACAGAGTCAGTCAGATGAATCCTTTCATCAGCAGCAGGTTCAAACTAACAATTGCCATCCTTCCCGGAACACATTAGTCTTTTGATATTTCCATGAGAGAGCGCGCATCGGTAATCACCTCCATAGCATTGAGCCCAAGGATACACCCCTCCTTCCTCTTCGTTCCAGAATATCTTGTTCCCAGCTACGAGGCTACGAAAGTCGTCTGTCTTCTCTTCTCCCGACTGCAGTCCTATGTCCTGCATTGCCCTCGGGCTCACGCCTAGAAGCTCCGGTTCTTCAGCAGTTTCGGGCCGAACATACGTATACATCGCGCCTTTCACGAGCCGCGGGCCGAGGGTCTCCCGTGGCGCACTATGAGAGGCCAGGGGCGTTTCAAATGCAGGGTCGGGCGCCAGTTTGGACGTGAAGGTGCTAGACTTAGGTATGGTGGCCAGTGTGCCGTACCCGGCACTGGCAGCAAGATGTGAGGCCATTTGATGGATGCGATTCTTCTGGATCATTCGCAGCGGGGTGAGGGCCATGTAATGGGAGCAGATGTAATCAGAACCAGAAACAAGGTATAGAAATGCGAATGCAGGAAAAGAAGATGTTTGTTGACGCTCTACTACATCGCAAGTACGGATTAGTGATGGAGCCTCACACATGATGACATCAGCCCGGCCAGGCCAATCACATCAACTTTCCGTGTCGGCACCACCACCTTCTCCTTCCGTCTAGCGCTCTTAGACTCTCAGCCATTATTAATGTACTCGTCCAACGCCATTGATCACTAATCTATCGTCAGTCTCTTGGATGAGGGTCGGCGGTGCGATCTCTCTGGTTGGCAGCTCGCTTTCGTTCCCGGAAATAAACCCGGCTCTCGTCCGAGATGCGGGCGCAGTACTTTATCACTATATTATGTCTCCACGAGCCCGCATGGTTGAGCGCGGGCACGAGAGCGGCATCACTCATCATCGGTCTGACGAGATCGTCTAGCAATAGCTACTGCTAAATTTCCTAGGCATCTCATTCTGAGAAAGATTAACCTCAAACACCATGGCCAGCATAGCTAACATCCCAAGTGTGAAACTGAACGGAGACGTCTCGATACCAGTGGTAAGTGTTGGCTCGTCCCTCTCTTTTCTCTTTTCCCTTTCTCGCGCTAAAATCCGCCCAGCTCGGCTACGGGACTGGCACAGCCTGGTTTAAAAAGCCTGGCGAGACCGGCGTCAATCGCGAACTCATCGAATCGATCAAGGCCGCTATCAAGCTAGGCTACTATCACCTTGATGGAGCCGAAATATACAAAACAGAGGCTGAGCTGGGCCTTGCCATTAAAGAGAGTGGTGTTCCAAGAGAGAAGCTCTTCGTAACGACCAAGGTGTACCCGAATATAGCTGATATACCAAAGGCTATTGACTCTAGTTTGGAGAAATTACAACTCGATTACGTGGATCTGTATGTTCTCTCTCTCTCTCTCTCTCTTTATACAAAATAGGACGGCCGCATTCTGACGATCTTCTCAATAGATACTTGATCCATGCCCCTTTCTTCGCAGAGTCCGATGAGAAGCTGCAAGAAAAATGGGCAGACATGGAGAAAGTGAAGGAATCCGGAAAGGCGAGGGCAATTGGCGTCTCCAACTACATCAAACCGAACCTCGAGGCCACATTGAAAACAGCCAAGATCACCCCGGTAATCAACCAAATCGAATTCCATGCCTACCTTCAGCATGTCGACCTGCTCGAATTTCAGAAAGAGCGAGGCATCCTGGCAGCTTCCTACGGACCTCTTACTCCGGTCATTCGCGCGTCAGGTGGACCGGTGGATACGGTGCTCTCGGCTTTGGCCAAAAAGTATGCTGTCAGCGAGGGCGATGTTGCGATTCGCTGGGCGATCGACCGCGGCCTGGTGGTTATTACGACGAGTAGCAAGGAATCTCGCCTCACCGAATACTTACGCACCGTTAGGTTCAATCTGACGCCGCCTGAAGTGGATCAAATTACTCAGCTTGGTCTTCAGAAACATTTCAGGAACTTCTGGAAGGACAAGTTCTCGCCAGACGATCGCTCGTAGTTATCTTACATATCCAGCTGGATATCAGATGGAATTATTTAAATGAGTTTCCCATCGACATTGAACGTCCTCGCCCTTGATTTATAGAATTCTTCCATAAACTTCAAGTCTAATAGTAAATAGTAACACTGTAAAGGGCATGTCGCTACCGTCGGTAAGGAACTGAATCGTAATCGGCCGTTCAAAACGCCCATCGATCGCTCCAGCTCGGTGCTGTACAATCTGGGATCATGAGTAGAGGAGGTAGACATGGGCCATTTCTTTAGAAGAAAAGAAACTTCCTACCGCCTACAATAATCACATCCTGTGAATGAGTATATTTGAAGAAAAGAGAAAAAAAAAGGAAGGGAGAGAAAGACAGAGAGAGAGAGCAGAAAATAATAGATTTCCCGCTTAGACCGGAACAACCGTCTTCCGGCAGACGAGCCAATGACAGCGCGCTGATTTGTGAACCGCCCGGCAAGGCTTGGCAACGAAAGGTGCCGGCTTCCTCGACTTCCAATCCCAGCCCGACCGACCCTTCCCTCCTCGCCTCGACTTGCGTGCGCTCAGCGTCCATCTCCTGCGTCTCTTGCTCCCTGACTAGACTGTTTGTCTGTCTGTTTGACTCTCTCCAGTCATTCCACACGCCACAATGCGGCCGCAATTGCTTCGTGCGGCCGCGCGTTCGAGACAATTCGCCAATGCCAGATCTTGTCGTACCTTCACGACCACCGCGCGGAGAAGCGCTGAAGTCGAACTAACCATTGGTGAGTTGATCACTGCCAATTGACTGTTGCTTGAATGGGAGGCTAATGTGTGCATAAATCTCTAGATGGCAAGAAGGTCTCAATCGAAGGTAACGCCGGGCACCCGTGATGTTGTTGGGCTTTTGTTTGATGGGTATATATCTGACATATGTCGGTTGCATATATAGCTGGCTCCGCTCTGATTCAAGCTTGTGAGAAAGCTGGTGCCACCATTCCAAGGTATGAAAGCCCAATTGGTGGTCTCTTTTTTTTTTTTTGGTCTGCTGGTTTTATTTGCTGACAAATGCTGTGATTGAATAGATACTGTTACCATGAGTAAGCTCGCTCGTCTATTCTCTAAAATCATGCATTATCTAGGTACTGACTCTGTTCTTTACAGAAAATTAGCGATTGCAGGAAACTGTGAGTGTGTTCAGAATCATATCCGATGTATCGATGCTAACGAAAACCAGGTCGTATGTGCTTGGTAGAGGTGGAAAAGGCTCCCAAACCCGTTGCATCATGTGCCTGGCCTGTCCAGCCTGGTATGGTTGTGAAGACCAACTCCCCATTGACACACAAGGCTAGAGAGGGTGTGATGGAATTCCTACTTGCAAACCATCCTCTTGATTGCCCCATCTGTGACCAGGGAGGCGAATGTGATCTCCAAGATCAGTCCATGCGTTACGGTGCCGATCGCGGTCGATTCCACGAGACAGGCGGAAAACGTGCGGTTGAAGATAAGAACATTGGCCCCCTCATTAAGACCTCTATGAACCGTTGCATCCACTGCACCCGATGCGTTCGTTTCATGAATGATGTTGCCGGAGCCCCTGAGCTTGGTACTTCTGGACGAGGAAACGACATGCAAATCGGAACATATTTGGAACAAAACATCAGCTCCGAACTTTCCGCAAACGTTATCGACTTGTGCCCTGTCGGTGCCCTCACCTCTAAGCCCTACGCTTTCCGTGCCCGTCCATGGGAACTCAACCACACCGAATCCATTGATGTTCTAGATGCTCTAGGCTCAAACATTCGTGTAGATGCTCGTGGAATGGAAGTTATGCGAATTATCCCCAGACTCAATGACAACGTTAACGAAGAATGGATCAACGACAAGACTCGGTTTGCATGCGACGGCTTGAAGACCCAGAGACTGACCACACCCCTCATCCGCCGTGAAGGAAAATTTGTTCCAGCAACTTGGGAGCAGGCCTTGACCGAAGTGGCTTCTGCACATGCTAGACTCAGCCCTAAGGCCAATGAATTCAAGGCTGTAGCGGGTCACCTAGCAGAGACCGAGTCTCTTGTTGCTATGAAGGACCTGGCCAACAAGCTTGGTTCCGATAACTTCGCCCTGGACCAGCCTAACGGCAGCTCACCAATTGCTCACGGCATTGACGTACGCTCGAATTATCTCTTCAACTCGAAGATCTTTGGGGTTGAGGAAGCTGACGCTATTCTCCTTGTCGGTACCAACCCTCGACATGAGGCCGCAGTGCTGAACGCTCGTATCAGGAAACAGTGGTTGCGCTCTGACCTTGAAATTGGTCTTGTTGGAGAGACATTTGACAGCACCTTTGAATTCGAACACTTGGGAACTGATTTCAGCAGCCTCCAGTCTGCTCTCTCGGGCGAGTTTGGCAAGAAGCTTGCTTCTGCTAAGCGACCTTTGATCATTGTTGGAAGCTCTATCGCCGAGCATGCCGACGCCAAGTCTGTGTTCGAGACAGTTGGTCAGTTTGTCGAGAAGAATGCTTCGACATTTAGAACTCCTGAGTGGCAAGGCTATAATGTATTGCAGAGAGCCGCTTCCCGTGCGGGAGCATATGAGGTTGGCTTCACAACTCCTTCGCCAGAAGTTGCAAACACCACACCAAAGATCGTATGGCTACTTGGTGCCGATGAAATTAGCGCCAGCGATATTCCCAAGGATGCGTTTGTCGTGTACCAAGGTCATCATGGAGACCGCGGTGCGCAACTGGCCGATGTTGTCCTTCCTGGTGCAGCATACACTGAGAAGTCTGGAACTTACGTTAACACGGAGGGACGTGTCCAGGTAACACGTGCTGCTACATCTATGCCTGGAGCTGCTCGCGATGATTGGAAGATCATTCGAGCAGCCAGTGAGTTCCTGGGTGCTCCTCTCCCATATGATGATATTGAGGCTCTCCGTGACCGCATGGAGGAAATCAGCCCTGCCCTTCGCAGATATGATTTGGCCGAGTCTACCTCGGTAGCATCTCTTTCCAAGGTTCAATTGGTTGATCAAAACAAGGGCTCCAAGTCTACTGGTAGCCCCTTCAAGACGGCTATTGAAGATTTCTATTTCACAGATTCTATCTCTCGAAGGTATATTCTCTTTCCATCTGGCAACATAGTAAGATACAATAACTAATTCGATTAAAGCTCTCCTACGATGGCTCGTTGCTCAGCTGCCAAGGCTACAGGCAACCCTGAAACGAATTTCATGGCTGCCGGCGAGATGTCACCACAAGCAGTCTATGGAAACCTGTGATAAAAATTGTTAGGCTGTATCGTACAAGGTTGGCGTTTCTTTTCCTTTGTGCTACTACTACCTAGCTTGAATCAAGTATATGTGTCAACAGTATTGAATTCTGCTTTTCTATTTTTCTTTCTCGTTATCTTTTCTTTTCTATTACACGAATCATCCTACCCCTTCCTTACCGCCGTCTGTTTTGGGGATCTCTCTGTACTTGATTCTCATTCTGCATGAAACGCAGCTAGAAGGTGTTTTTGTACATAAAGGGAACGCAAAATTGCAAGCTATTTCACACAAGAACTCTTTTCTCAAAATTTATTCTAGACACAAGATAAATTTAAGATTCACAACTCGTCATCATCCGTTTCTCCTCCCGTGACTCCCCCGACGTCTTCAGCAGCTTCTACATCACCATGTATTTTCTTATCGTTGTCATTCTTGGTCCTTCGTAAAAACGGTAAATCTCTTTTCGGCGGCGGTGGCTCGGCAGCATTATTCGCCAGGTTGGGCCTTTTATCTGGTTTTGTATCTTCTTCGACTTGGGATTCAGCCTCGGATTCGGTTTCTCCTTCTTCTTCTAGTGGTTGGGGTGTTTCTGGTCTTTCTTCGTCTTCATCGTTTTCTTCGAATTCTTCTTCTTTTTCTTCTCCAGCTGGTTTCCGGGCCTTGGGTTTGTCGATATCCATTTTCTCAAAGTCGTCTTCTTCATCGGAGTCTTCGTCTACTTGGTCCTTCTGGGCGGCTTTCCGTTTGTTTTGTCGACTTTTTTGGACTTGGTCGTGTCGAATTGCTTCTTGTAACTCGCGCACTTTGTATATATATTAGGCAAATTTCTGTACGAGAGAAGTAGGAAGACCGGGGGGGAGAGGGGGGAGGGTGGAAACGTACCCTTCTCGGGATCAACCTTGGCCGCTTCCAAAAGCCGCTGCTGATTCCTAATCTTCCGCTTCTTCTCATTAAGAACAAGCGCAAAATTGGATATGAGTCGATTCTCATGCTCCTTTTTAGCGGCCGTCAAGTCTTCGAGGCTGGATTTGAGGTCTCGCATTGATTGTTCGGCGGTGGAGAGTTGACTTGTTAATGTGGCTAGTTGTTGGGAGAGTCTGTCTGTGAGAGATAGCGTGAGACCCATCCATTCGAAGAGTTCGATGGTTTGGTCGTCGTTTTGGTATAGAGTGATTGAGGCGACGCGTTGCTGGGTGGGATTGATTATTAGTTATGATATATAGATATATATATACATGCATGCATGTAAAGACAGGTGCTTACAGTGATACTGTCTATTCTCCTGCGGATAGAAATCACCAATTCATTATTCCCCTCTTCTTCTTTCCCTTCTCTGGCTTCTCTTATAGAGGCCGTCGTCTCGATTTCCGCATGCTGCTGCTGTGGCTGATCTGCTGCATGGTCGACTCTCAGCACAGAGGAGAGGACTTCCTCAAACTCCTGCTCTGTGCCTTGGAAGTTCTTTGAGCGCACGTCTTTCAGACGCGATCGTCGCACTTTGCTTTTATTAGCATGTTTGTCTATATTAATAAGAAAACGAACCTGAACATACATGACCCTACATATGGATTCTCGCCTTCGGTTGCAATGAATTTCAGATCCAAGGCGGCCTTCCCACTCGCAGACGATACATGCACGAGTACGAAGTCGCTGGCATTGTCTGATTTGGGGATGCGAATCACCCATTCGCTCTTCTTTTTGTCTGCTGGCATTTTATCATGAAGAGCTGGCAGCTTGGGCTTGAGAATGATTGAGGAACGTTATGTTTTGCTGCCTAGAAGAGAGCCGCGGTCCGCCGGGATTGGCCCAATCAGCGGGCGTCTTTACTTTCTAATGCCTAACCAACGTGTATATTATTATTAAGTCCAATATTGAAGAATAGGAATCTGTAGACGACTTCCGCCATGCTCATGAATGCAACGACAGCAGCATAACTAAATGTCATCGGGTTGACATTAGGCGCGGGCGCGTACTAGTAATTGCGAGTACGCCGTAATACCGTTTCCCCAGCCCCGCGTGCCGTCTCCGCAGCCGCCAGTCAAAGGGTAAAAGGGGTAAGTAATATTACCAGCCGAGCGCTGTGTAAATTACCAATACGATACGATAGTCCGTCGCTCTTCGCTGTTAGTCTCAACAATTAATTCTCTCTTCCACCAGCCCAGCCCAGCCACTCGCTGCAACAACGAAAAGATAAAAAATCCCGATCGCTCTGCTCTTTGCTTCAGAGTGGAGTGCGAATATCTCTTCTCGTGAAGAACGATTCTGTCAGCCTCGTCGCGGAATCGGTTGGCATTCGTCCCCTCGCGACGTCGTCTGTGGCATTCCTCAACACGGCTGCCGAACAAAGACGAAGCACGACAAAGCTCGCCTTCCCCTGACGGCCTGCCACTAAGTCGATGCATGCTATATAAAGACCCTTGCTCTAACTAAGCCATTGATCCGTTCGTAATGGTGGTTGCAATTATCTATTCTCAGGCATGGTCTCGGTCTCTCGTCTTCGGCATCTTTCATTAACTGTGAACCTCTCCGCGACCTCATTCGAACTGGAACACTGATAAGCAAGCACACATGCTTTAACTCCTTTTTTAAACGTCACATTTGAAGCTTCCGCCTGCCGTTTTCTCTTATCAACATGCAGGCCGATACGTTTCACCTCTCTCACGGCGAATCCCCGCCCATTGAATCCTGGGACGATGACGGAGACTTGCAGTGTCTCGACGATGCACAGTTCCATGCGATTTCTGCAACAACATCCGTCACTGGCTCCATGCTACGATCCGGCCATCGCGATTCTATTTCCTCGCGCCGTTCTATGCGTTCCGATGTCGAATCCAATGCCGGAGATGAGGATTGGCAGCTGCTCCTCCGAGATAACGACGAAACAGCAACTGAAGAGGCCATTGCTTCTGCACGCAGCGCCGGCATACCGATCCCAGATAATGTACCTAAGTCGGCTCTGCTGTCTGGTTCTATCAAGAAACTACAATCTAAAGCGAATAAAAAGAGCGCTATTGATGACTGGTCTGAGGACCTAGAGTTTCCGGCTGCAGACATGGAGCTAGCTCTTAAATCACCGGAACAGGCGTCATTCCCAGAATCTATACAACCGATTCACACCCCATTTACAGGGAGTCCGGTTAAATCCAGAGATTCAATCGATCAATCATCCTTTGGAGGCTCTAGGACTATCACCCAATCAAGCATTAGCATCCCATCAAGCAACATGGGAGATACTTTAGATCATGATATCAAACAAGATTTGCAAGATTTCACGACAGATGATTTCTCCGTGTCGCAGCTGAATCGACCTCAGACTCCTACCTCCAATCACACACCCCCTGTTGGTATAGTAAACCAACCTCAAACTCCATCTCATATCAGCCACACTCCACCAGTTGGCGTAGTCAACGACAACGATGATTTTGAGAAAGATTTTGAATTTCCCACGCATGACATGATGCTTAAACTTTCTCCACCGCCTAATATTACCAGCACGATTCCTATCATTAACGATGACATTTGGGACAATATCGATTGGGCAGATGGAGCCATCAGCGGACGCTTCAGTGGCACGAAGCGTGATGGACGTTCGACTCACAGTTCCTCTGTGTCGGCATTCAGCCCCAGTGCCTCTAGTTGTCTCACATTGGAGACCGAAGATGACGGCTTAGATGGATTGATCTTGCCAGATGGCCCGCTGAATTTGGAGGAGAATCTGAAAAAACGGAAAGTACTTCGGACAGAACCAGAGGAAGTCAGTCCAAAGACTCAACCTCGCTCAAAGAATGTGGTCGACAGCCACAACTTCTTTGATGACTTGGACGTGGATGACGGAAGCGTGTTCACGTCGATGAAGCCAAATGTCAATCGCAATGTGAAGCGTAAATTAGATCGCCCAATGACTCCCAACCGCTCTGAGAAAACAATCACATTCACGAACAAGAACCCATCTGTGGTGACGCGAATTCCCCGACTCTCTGGCCATAATAGAAGCCACACCAGCCTGGAGCCCGTCTCGGAGAGTGGAAATCCTGTTATTCATTTTCGGAGACCCCAGTCCCGGCTCACAGCACACGCAAATCGGTCATCCGTTGGGAGTCTTCATACGTCCCCGCCAGTCACTCCATCAGCAGGGCGAAGATCACTCGGTTCTCGTGTATCAAGAGAAGGGGGCATTACCAATGACTCTTCGAGCCTTCTGAAAGTGAAACGCTCACGTGCCCCTGAGGAACCGGTGTCCGTTCCACCTTTCCAGCGGCCATCATCACGGCAAGAAAGTACGAGTATGATTCCCGCGTACTCTCGACCCAAGACGCCTGTTGATAGATCGACAGCAGATTCAAGGCTCGGAACTCACCGACCTCCAGTGCCTTTTCTCCCTGCTGGCGCATCGCAGAGCCAATCTCATCACGTGAGCCTGAAGTATTCGCGGCATTTTCGTCGATCCGATTCGGAGAATTCTACAGATTCTACCGTTGGACCAAAGTCAATCTCGCATTCTCTACGCTCAGACGCACCCAGTCGCCACCATGCACACTCTGCTAGTGAGGGCTCAAACATAACGGCTAAGCGAACAATTACTCGGCCAGCTCGTCGAAGAAACTACGGAGACGGGACTGAATTAGAATCATTCGATGATCTACCAACTTCTGCAATTTCTGAAAGCCGTTTTGTCAAAACTCCGGTAGGGCACGGTGCCCCCAGATCTGTGCGCAATCGACTGCCACAGTCCCCTCCTACCACGTTGTCGGCACGCACTGAAACACCAGCCTCACCACCAATGACAACCGGGGCTTCTTCTCGGCCTAGCACATTCACGCCTCGATTCGCAAGAGACACCAACGCGTCGAGAATTGCCCGGGAGCAAAGGATTGCTTCTCTTTCTCTACCATCTCGGACTCGTGAAAGTGTGCCCCTTGCTCCTTTAAGTTCCAACTGGAAAGGACAGCAACCATCTAGACAGGGTGATTCCATGTTGACTGCAAGGAGCAAAAAGGGCAAGGCATCCCGACCTGGAGGAGGATCTAGGCCACAGCTGATCCGGCCAATGGGGTCTGGGGTCAGTGAAGCAAAGAGTGAGTTTACCTTTCTCTCGAACAGCTTGATATTTTAACAGTCTAATGATAATATGACTTGTAGATGTCAAAGGTATGCAGTATAATCCCAGCACATATCGGTGGGAGGGCAATGAGAATGAAATTGTGGAGTTTGATGTTATAAACGCACCCAAATCTCCCAAGGTGGCGCCAGCCCTCATTACAAACATTGGGACAATCAAGGGTGCCCAGGTTGTTGGCGGCATGGTCTTTGACCCTCGGCGTATGTGCTGGCTCAAACTTGCCTCTGCACAACCTGATGCAGATAAGGTGGCAGTCATCCACGACGAGCTTGAAGATGTCTTTGCCGGACTGGAAGATCTCCAGGATAGGCCACAGGCCAAGCATCATCATCACCATGGACGGAACATCTCAGAGGCATCTGCTGCAGCAACGGATGTCTTTGACGACCAAAGCGGTGATTCTTCAGAAGAATGGCCAATCACCGAGGAGTTTGACGTTGGCCCTGAGTTTGTCAAACGTCAACGAGCAGAAGAAGACCGGTGGAAACGCAAAGTGACCAGGTGGGTGACGTCCGAACGGCAGAGGCTTGGAGATGGCTGGCGATGGGCCATTCGGGACTTGGTTCCTAGTGGAAATTGAAGTTTGGGCCCAGTGTGGCTTTTCCACCGTTATTCTTTTTTTTTCGGGCGACGTGTTACCTCTGGTTTGATGCGTCGTGTTTCCATATTTATTCTAATGACGACTTTAACGACCAAGAAGAAAAAACAAAAAATAATTAGAAAAGGCAAGCCTGGCGCGGTGTGCGTGCATGCGTCGTCTTGTCTCTGTGTTATTGCATTGCATTGCATCAACTTATGAACCCTGATGAGCTTACGACCAGTACACGAAATGGTGGGATTCGTTTGATTGTCCCTTCTTTTTCCCCCTTTATCTTTTCGAATTTCTATGTATACATGCTTGCAGTTCTGTACTTACTCCTGTCTTAATTGTGTTATGGTCCCACGGCCTTGCTGCACTTTTTTAAATGTATGTATTTTTAATTCGTGAATCTATTCGTTATGTTTCATTTCACTCGTCTTTTAGATGATTAAATTAGACCTCCTTTGTCCTAGATCTGGAGCATGGGCTTGGTGTCACAACTACTCTCTAGGATAGTATTACCGAGTACTGAAGCTACACTACGTAACTTGTTATATCGAGCAGTAATAGCAGTAATGGTGTCCTTCTCTGCTCTTCTATTTTATATAGTGTATATACTAGACTATGTTCGAGACTTTTCTTTGCTTTTTTTTACCTTGGTGTAGCCTTAGATCTGTATAGCCCCACAGAACAACCTATCAAAGAAGTACAAAGTGAGGAGTGGGAAAAGAAAAGAAAGACAAATTCGTTTAGGCAGTAGGTCAGATGGCAGAGATTGAAGATAAGGGGACAAGAAATAAAGCCGCTACGAAGTCTTCCTGTTAGTGAATTTTGATGTATTTGTTTATATGTACGTATATGCAAGCAACCGCCCATGGTCCAGACAAGTTTTGGCCTTGTGTCACCAAATCAATTGACCCGAACATGATTTTGCGTTTCTTTTTTTTTCTTTCTCCCTGTACGGCAGATGAGCCAATAATAATATGTCCGGTCAATCCGGATGTGCATATATGCGGTCTTTCGTCCTTTCTTTCCCCGGCGCCCCGGATGTATGAGTAGTACATCCATGGGAGGTTAGTCGAGAATAGTACATACACAAACCATAGAGATGGAGCATGGATAATGAATCCTGATATCCCAGTTCTTTTTTGGTAACTCTTCAGGTTTTTCCTCTTTATCGCTTTTACTTTTGTTCGAGGTGTTGAGGGCCCCCTTGCCCGGGAATGCATTGTCTCTGGCTGGCTCGGTGCTTACATGCATGGTAACCGGTGGGAAAGCTGAATGCATGTTCCAGATGATAGTGAGATGAAAAAAAGTTTGAGTATTTGGTATCATGTCTAATCGGTCGATTGAAGATAGTCAGATGGTAAGAATTTTGGGGTCATGCCATCATCATTAATTAGGGCTATGGGCAGGAGACCACCAAGCCCTAGCCCTAACTTTCATATAATATATTTCTCTGGTCAACACTATTGCTGATTTCTATCTGCTACTAGATGCTCACGCTCCTAACCACAAGCAATTTCGGGGCAAGGTCATCTAAAACACCAAGGGGAACACAGCATGACCGACTGTGAAGAAAGAAAGCGAACAGGTGTGACCATTCGGATGCTCAGGAACACCATAACAGACCAGTCGATTGTCGACATTCATTGACAATAGCACATCCTTATCTGTACTGTGTAGCTCTCTGTGGCACCCTCAAGGACCTTCCAGACTGCGATGCTACGCGTGTTCGATCTGTATACCGAATCGGATAGCCTAGATATATCTTCCACGAACATAACAGCTTGATACTATTGGATTGCTCGGGTTTGCAGGATCTCACGATGAAATCACTACTACGTACATATGTAATACTGAGATGGTGCCCTATTTAGGAAAGCTTTCATATCAGTTGCTGGTAGGCTCTTCACAAGTCGATCCGGTTTCATAGGTATAGACACAGGGAGGTATCCTTGTGCTTCTTTCTCCTCTTGCCTCTTAAGGGAGTAGGGTGTATGAAAAAAAGATGAAGAAAAGGCCCCAAAAAGGTAGAATTACACAGCATATTCAATATCATTCCGTTCTTTGTCTGATTAACCAGGGAAAACATAGCCACTTCGTTAGTTACTTGCCAGCGCTGTTGCTGCCTGGGGCTCTAAGGCTCTAAGGCACAAAAACCATGTCGCCGATCGTCTCGTCACACAACGACGACGACAACGACAACAACACACAAACTTCGTTTCTTCTCCCAACGAACCAAGGCCGCCTCCATTTCTAGCAGCCATCATACGAAGCGGACACAAATATGTTCCGTCTGAAGGACTGCAGGACGTACCGTCGAACACCGCACGCACGCACAGTCTTGGACGACGACAAGAGCAGGGATGCAGCACCACCAAAAAGTGGGACTTTTGCTGCACGTAAAACACAATAATACATTCGTGACATGGCTGCCCGCCACAGCCGACTACAAAGTGCCAGCAGAAAGAAAGGGGGGAAAAAAGGAAGAAGAATTAGAAGAAGAGAGAAAAAAAAAAGCAATCTTCACGTTGAAGCCTGATGAAGGAGGCTGCCCCACCCCCGTCCACCAGATATTGGGCGACAAAACTCGACAACTTGCAAGAATTGTCAGTCCTGTTAACTTAGTGTTTCAGTCAAACGAGTTTGACTCGTGGCTCTCCCGACAAGGGCGGCGCTATACAACAAATAGAAGATTGACAGGAGCTGCTAGCAAAGTAGATCAACGTGGCAAATGGCTCTTTTGGCTCTGCTTCTCATTTGCTGCCTATGCAAAGGCCAGACAACCAGCCTCTCTGGCATGTGCCCTGTCGACAGTCGTGGACGAATCAGGATGCTGTTTCAGAATCTCCGTCAATGCTCATTGGGCTCTTGGCTTCGAGTATGGCTGTGTACTGTCGTGACAACGCATCCAATAGCAGTGAAACGGGCATGTCTGGCCAGCCCTGCCTGACTCTGGCTGTGTCATTTCTCCACGTTTATCTTAGAGGATCCCGCACTAATACACTAAAACTATATACCCGGAGAGGCTATAAGCATTGATGCCAATGTCCGAAATATGGGACATGCGAATCATATACATTGCACATAGGGATATTCCTCACTGCATCCGGCCAAAGCAGCTAGGTGTGTACCTGACAGAGGAATCGATACTAACGGCATGCAGAAGAAAAAAGAAGAAAAGAAAAAAAAGTCGCTCAACTGAGGAGCAGGGGTGTTCTCCCCTACACCATGATCTTGCCTACCACACACATACGCACACGATCTTCCCACCGCCTCTGCGAATGAGATCATGCTTCATGTCTCGGTGCTCGTGGTCCCGTATGAACTCAGTCTCTTGTGAACTGGATTGCCAATTTCTTTTTTTTTTTTTTTACCCTCCCCCGGTGTGTTTTCTCCCCTCGTGTGGCGTGCATTATCCTCACCGACTTTACCCAAAGCATGTCATTCCTCATTCCTTCTATTTTCTTTTCAATTAATGCGAGGCCGATCTGCATCTAGCCTCACTTGCTTGTACGAAAAAAAAAACAAACTGACTGACTGCATCTTCCGGTCTTATGTACATTTATATATCGAGGGGGAATGGTGGTCTGTACTATCTACCCTGCCGAAAGTATATAACATTCAAGATCCCTCTCTCAAGTCAGGTTGCACCTTATACAATTACTTCCTCTATTGACATTTATCACCTTGATCACCTTTTTTTAGACTTTCTTGCTTGTTTGTTTAGATTTGTCTACCCTCCTTCATCTATATAGAGCTGTTACTATACATCCCTACCAACGAAGGTCCTGATCAATATCAGACCATATTTTTCATACAAAACCGCTTCAGCCAAGTGAAAAAGGTTGAACTTCTTCGGCATTCCATCGACCTCGTCATGAATGGTTACAAAACACGATCTCCACACGAGCATTCTAATCATCATTCAAGCGAACCCACTTCAATGACAACCTGCTACGAGAATACGGCAAATTCCGAGATTCCATACAACCATTCATCGGGATCTTACAATGTGCTCCAACCTTTCAATTCTTATCCACCCTCTTATTTCGAGCCCCAGGCTTCCATGACCCTTCAGCCACCAGAAATGAATCCAATTCCTCCTCTACGCCATGACCAGCAGCATCATTTCAACCAGTACTCTCTCCGGCACCCGGGATACATGGGTCCATCTGGGTATCCTCCTCCCGAAGCACCACGCTTCACCACGTCGACGAACGGCGGCGGATTCACAGAAAGCGAGGTGGAAAGCCAGGACTCAATAAATGAGACTACCATGCTCTCTGAGCCTATCAGTCCGCCATTAGATGGCTTCCCGCATGTCGAGGAGTTTAACAAACTAATGGAAAGGTACCTAGTAATCCGTCCTGTCCGTCCCTCTGGCTTTCTGTTGTGTTAGTATGTCTCGGGCTCATGGTTTAGCTATGTCAATGATCTTTCGGTAAAAAAACAGGATAAGGCGTTGATTAATGCCCGAAGAGCTCGGAATATTCGAAAGGTTCTGACGGATCCGAAGGATACTGCTGTTGGGTCGGCTCAATTTAGGTGAATCCCCTTTTCTTCCAAATGATGAATATGTTCAATGTGCTGAGCTGGACTAGATTCTGGGTGAAAAAGATGTTTAAGCTCGAGCCGGCAGATAGTCGTCTTCCCATGGTAAGCAGTACTTTGTTCAGAGTCGAATATCTACAAGTTTTAAGACTGACTTCCCTCAGGCCAGAAAGTGGATATGTCATGAGGGCAAACCAGTTGCAATTCGAGAGAAATTATTCAAGATATTGACGCGAGCACATCAACAGTGCCAACACGGAGGTCGTGATAAGACGTCGAGTCAAGTACGCCAAATATATTCATGGTAAGACCAGTCAATGGAATACACCGCGTTTGTTGCTACGATGTATATTCGTTTCATCGTTACTCTTACACGAAACATTTCTGACTATGAGCTTGTTCATTTCAAGGGTAC
The DNA here is from genome assembly GCF_001907595.1 of Talaromyces atroroseus. Lineage (NCBI taxonomy): Eukaryota > Fungi > Ascomycota > Eurotiomycetes > Eurotiales > Trichocomaceae > Talaromyces > Talaromyces atroroseus. The sequence continues at coordinate 1,105,723 of NW_017971439.1, read as the reverse complement.
CAAAGGAGCTCATTTCTCGCTTCGTCAAGATATGCCCGACATGTCAGGTACGTCGTGGAGGAGCACACCTCTCACCTCCAGATTCAAGACGAAACTCGCCCCCCATGGAACTCAGCAGAGCCCAGCAACAGCAACAGCAACAATCTCCATTAGCATACATGAGAGTACAACCAACAAGTCCAATATCTATTTATGATGAATACCGCCGCAACTCCTCTTCATCATATGTCTATTCCGATAGAAGCCGGGAATCAGCAACATGGGCGTATCCATCTCCTGGCTCACGCAACGGTGAAATGACATATAATGCTGCTTCTGCTTCTCACCCTCATGCTCAACCGCACCATCATCATCATCAGCACCATCAGCACCAGCATCGCCAGCATCATGCGGATAGTGGTGGCAGCAGCAGCAGCAATGGAAGACACCTTTCCTCTTCATCCACGTCTTCCAGTCACACCATGAAACGCTCCAACATGCACGTCGATGCAAGCTTGCCTCCTTCTCCAGCTTCGGAGCAGAGTTCTCCATCTCAGACTCTGTCGCAGTCACAGTATGGTTACATGCCCGGAGCTCATGCAAATAGTCGATATCGATCTGGATATTGAGCGCCGGATTTATCCCTTCTTTCCTCCTGTGTTCTGTTCTATTCTGTTTGTGTCCCTGATATGTACGTGTCTAATTATAGGTGAATATGTTTTGCTGATTGAAAGAGAGAAAGATTGTATGGACTAGGAAGACTGTGTTAGTATTAGTACTACTATTCGTCAATATTTCGATAAAAGATTCAACAACTTCAAGCGAAAAGGGAAAAAAAAAAAAAAAAAAAAGAGTAGGGATGTTGGACCGATTTATTATTAGTTAGGGTCATTCGAGAACATTCGTTGGCTTGTTTGGTTATGTCGTTATTCAGTCGTTCATGCATCATCATTCGCTGGAAGAGAGAAATAGTCTGGACCAAATGTATGAATGCATACAATGTTCAAATATTCCGTGTCATCAAAGTATGTTCTTGCGTTGATAGTCTACACGCTTACAGATGCATTCAATCTTCTATCCTAATTTATTAATTCAAGATTAACTGCTTCTGTCATACCGAGATATGTCTTGTTTTTGTATATCTCATAATTTCAAATCTTCGATTTTCATAACTAAATTACATATAGGTGAGCCGGACAATAAGGATAATTCATACGCATACATGAGGAAAGCAAGAATGGGCAATGACTTTCATAAAAGGTGGCTAAGTCATTCCCATTACACCGTTGCTAACTTTTGTTGTTTCGTTTCAGGTTAGTAGCTTGATAGGTGACAGACCATAGATTATTCAGTCACCAAGGATAAGGTTGTTTTCTCTCTCTTTCTTTTTCTCCTTCTCGCTTAGGCGTTTCTGGGGGACTTGAGTTCGTAATGTGCACCCAGCTAGCTAGATAGCTAATCAGAAGATGGACAATCTTCATGATACTTGCTCCGTAGTATCATAGTAGTACATCGGAGTACATCCCTATGGATAAGAAAGCGGGAAATCATGAACATGCCTAAACAGGAAGGGCAAACTTCTTTCCTTTCATAACTCTGTTACAAAGCAGATAGTTAGTCCGTGCATCCTTGGTCATTCCAAAAAGCAAGAGAAGAAAGAAAATAAAACTTACTTAGTGTAATAGATATAGAAGAAATCCGAATAGAGGACAGTCTGGATAATACCGGCCAGAACCGGGATGGCGTGGAAGAAGCCTTCGAAAAAGTATCTATAAATCCAGTTGGGAATATAGAGCGCTCGATAAAGACCTAGTGCAAAGAGGTAGTGTGTGGTGATGGTATCTGCCTCGCCGGTACGTTGTAGCATGAATAACTGAGGTAAGATTGCGACGGATTCCAGCCAGATGGAGAATGTCCAAAGGATCTGTTTTTTTTCCCCTCCCAGTTAATAATTATGCGAAGTGTACTGTGTAAAGGTGCAAGTTTACCTCGGAGATGGTGTATTGCTGAGGGAACAGTATTGCTAAAAGGGCACTGAAGCCAAGAAGGTATTCCACCTTGAATGTATCCGTATTTGGGTCGTGCGTGGGTTTGTACTCCGTAAGCATGAGATAGAGGGTATAAGTTGACGAGCCAATGAAGAGGATCTTGAAAACGGTGTTATACAGGGAGTCTGTGAAGGTCCAAAAGAGGTCTGCATGGTGGAATCAACATTAGTTTCCATACTCAGAAGCTCACACTCAATGGGACAAACCTAGGTAACGTGTTACAAACACGATCAGATATAACGCTTGTGATTTGAAGGAGAGTCCAGAACAGCTCTAAAAAAAGGGTAATCAGTAAATTCGAATCGTCGAAGCAGTGGCAGGTTATAGTCTTATTATACTGACGTTTGTTGACTTCATCTTCTGCAGAAGAATGAGTATGGATATCAGATGCGAAAAATCGGCTATTTCGATTTCCGTAAATCAGCGCTCCATGATCAATCAATTCTTCGACACTCTTCAGAGGATTCGTCTTTTACCTAGAAGTCTGAAGATATTCATTTTGGAAGGAATTGTTGCGAAAACGCGCGAGTGGACACGTTTCCGAGTTTGCGACGAGATGGGAGAAAGAAGACAGCTATTTTATAGCTTTGGGTTTGGGAAAGTCGCGTGCTGTTTGGCGCAGAGAGAGGTAAGCGGTCGTCCCTTTCATAGACACGGCAGACAGACAAGCAGGCGACGAGCAATTGTGGCCTCGAGAAAAGAATTGTCGAGAGTTGATGCATCTAAAGCGAGGCAGATCCGCCGATAAAGCGGCGAGCCACAGAGCGGGCCCCGTGACGCTGAACCAATACTATAGCTACAAACAACACTACAACAACCAAAAAAAATAATAATAAAACACATAACACCAGAGTCAACTAGAAAATATACAATTGGACTATTTCTCTCCTGCTCAAATAGAAAGAACCAAACCCGGGTATTCTAATATAATACATCATTGGCATAAAATGTACATAAATGTCATCTTAAAAAGCATTACTTCCTTCCAGCCTGTCTTCTTCGGTCATCCGTTGAAGATGCACTTCTGCAAGCTCGCTTCTCAGGGCATTCAAAGCACTTTCACGCTGCAGCCGATCCCAATCCCGCAATCCAAGTCTTTTCAGGTGCTGCTTTTCCAACATTTGTTCCCCCAGTTTCTCTTCGTCAGCCCTGAGACTCAAGAGCCTTTTTTCAATGGAAAAATCAAATGTCGATGGTAGGAGTCGTCCTCCACTGATGACTACTGGCAGCGTGGCTAGATAATTTGTTCTCGTGCTTCGCTGATGATTAATCGAAACACTGCTATTGTGTCGATAACTTGGCGCGCGATGTAAGTCATGAACCGGAGGACTGTATACGTATCTGTTTCGAGGCCCTGTGGGTGGACCACTGGGTGCAGGTGGCGGAGGGGCACGTCTCAGTGTCGAAGAGCTTGTCCATGTAGGGTCACGGCCGCTATATCCAGCGGATCCTCGGGGCCTTGTTGGTGCGGACAGCATGGATATGTTAGATGGGCGGTTCTGTGATGACGACGATGATGACGACGATGTTGCGCTAGGTCCCCCAGGAAGGGGTGAGTTTCGCGATGTGTTAGAGCCCGGGTCCTTCCATCCATCGTCCCTGTCTGCATTAAAAACGCCATCGCCGTGAGGTCTCGGTGATTTGCTAGAACTGGGACGGCCAGCATCTGTAGTTGTTCGACCGGAGACTACAGTCGATGTTTGATTCTCTACGGTACTTAACGATGCACTAGCAGGTTTTCCGGGTGCTGGAGATGATGGTGACACTGTAGTGGACAATAATGAAGGTCTCGTTGCATCGTCGTTCGTAACCCGCCGAAACGACGTATCCAAAGTAGGGGATCGACTACTTGGACCTAAAGATGGGACACGGAGCCGCTCCTGGCCAACAGGTGGTGAAGATCTTCGTGAAGTAGATCCCGAATTTAAAGACGAATTAGGACCTGAGGGTGCCCGTTTCACGGGTGAAAGTGTTCGCCTGTTCATAATGGAGTCATTCCTTGGAGAACGACCACCGCGATACGGGCTCCTGGATCGACCTGCTGGGCGGCCGTATGAGTCACGTTCTTTGAATGTTGATCGTGAAGGTGATGGACCATCTCTAGGCCTATCACGTGGTGGTGATGGTAGTCGTTCCCTTCTGGGTGACCTTGGAATATGTGAGTTTCGAAAGTTATCCCCAACGCCCCTAGAAGACTGGTAATCGAGAGGCGGTCTTCGAGCATATGGTGAACGAGACCGCCAGGATGATCGAATGGGGGATCTGGGACGTTCGCGCCGTGGTGATCTCGGCCTCAACGGTGATCGTTCGCGCTTAGGTTGACGATAGGCTGGACTTCGAGAACGATGAAGACCGGGGGGGGATCGGCTGCGATATCTCTCTGAGGGATAGCTGCCTCGAGGTACCCACGTATCAGCCCCCATTCGCGGAGACCTATTTCGAGGAGGAGGTGAGCGTGGCCGCCGTATACGACTTCGAGAGCGCGAGCGAGAATGTCTATTTGAGGGACGATAACTTTCGCCGCCCCGACGCTCTTCAAACCTCATATTGACGCGGTCTCTATACAATTCTTCATGAAACAGAGTCGAGCGATCGAGCGAGCTGAGCGTGGTCATTCAAAGGCGAAAACGTGATAGAGAAATGCTTGCTTGTTCAGAGAAAGAAGGAAGAATTGCAAGTCTTGACTTGCCGTCTTGGGCGGCCTCCACGCTACGCTAGTATCATTTCGGTTAGTTGCTGTGGGTATAGCCGGTCTCCACCAACCAAAGTCGCCTCTTACGAAGTACAATTTTTGTGTTGATATTGAATTGATCTTCTGGTTTACTACGACACGGTATGCAAAGGATAGATATATTGTTGGTGCATTATAATCTACTGATGCCAACGGCATATGCTATTAATCATACATAGCTCTCCACCCTCTCATATCCTGGGTCTAGAAGCATGGACTCGCTGGGTTGTTCAACGCTTCCCGCGCCTCTCCTCTTCCTTACGGATCCTTTTGCTTTCGCTAGCAATCATGTCACTGAGGTCTTCTTGAAAATTCCACTGTGAGAACTCCTGCCGCTTCTCTGCGTCGTATAAGCCTTTCAGGTGTTCTTTACTTATGCCATCACCGCTTTGTAACATATCAGGATCCATCGAGACTTCGACATCCTCTGGCTTCTTTCGCTTGCGATGCGACTCCTCGCTTCCGAGTACTGGCATACTGGCTTCCGGTGCTTTGAGGTCGTAGGTCCGATCACCGCCAAAGAATCCCTGAACTCTGGATGCCTGCTCGGGAATGACGCGATACGCAGCCCTCGGTTGAGTGTATTCTTCTGTTTCTGTACCTCGGTGATGTTTGCGCACATCAAATTCTCCACCAATACTCTCGGCCGCCCCAAATTCGGATGGAACTGTCGACACTAAGCCACTGGGAGTTTCCAACCCACTTTGCGCATGTACATTATCCATTGCCTCCTCCTCCTCCTCTTCTTCCTCTTCTTCCTCCTCCTCTTCCTCCTCGGATTCTTCTTCCATCGGTTGCAACTCGCCCCAGAGATCCTTCTCAACTGGTTCTCCATGTTGAGCAGTTTGCTGAGTCTGGAGTACTCCAAAAATATCGCCACCATATAAAGGCCTATTGTGCTCATCAACTGGAGGTTTTCCGTAGCCTCCCGGGTGAAATCCCCACATCGCACCAGGAGGAGGCGGGGCGTTTAACCCAGGGATTTTTAATGCTGGATATGAAGGAGGAGGACCAAATCTCTGTTGATTAATTAACCAAGGCGGGGGAGCTCCAGGAGGGATGTTAAGTGCTTCCTTCAACTCATCACTCAACTCTCCTGGACGTAAATGGCGAAGATTCGTCTCGTACTCTTTGCCCTCGTAATAAACCTCGCCATATCGTGTTAATTCCGGCTTGGTTTGGAATCTGAAAAATGCTTCATACAATTTCTGATAGTCGATATCCAGACGGCCCATTTTAGGCTGTACTCTTTCTCGTTGCTTCTGTTTCAATGTGGCTTGTTCCTGTTTTTCCAATGCAGCGTCGCGCATCTCAGATATCCCGGTTTCCTGTATAAACTTGGGGAGTGCAAAGGCAGGCTTCTCGATACCTCGTTTGGAAGACAAATATTCGCGCTTTAACGACCAATGGCTGGGGACGGGCACGACATTGCGGTGCGCTTTAATGTGAACAAGCAATCGCGGATCAGGAGCCGAGGTATCGGTCCATTCAACGAGATCAGGCTTTTGAACCAAGGCCTTGAGTTCGGCAACAGACAGCTTGGTCATTTCCTTTCGCTTCCGTTTGGACATTTTCGGCTCTTCCTCTTCTTCTTCATCTGGTATTTCGTCATCTTCGTCAAAGAAGACCTGGGGCTTTGAGGTTCCAAGCTGCAATTCTTCTGTCTCTCCGGTCTCAAATTTGTTTGCGATATCCTTGTACATCTCCCACAGACTCTCGTCAATTGGGGCGGCATCTTCGGGTTGTTGGTTTATACTTTTTATTTCGGGCTTTGGGAGATCATCGACTGTCTTATCAACTTCGCCAGGTTTCGCTCCTTGTTCAGGAGGAGCCGTTGATTCCTGCAGGGAGAACAGAAATAATCAGTCAGTTTCTACAAGTTCGCTTCACAGTCGCGATCAAATAGCACTTACGGCATCTTTTTTGGCTTTTCTCCGAGCTCTTTTGAGCTGGTTCTTGGTTGGCTTGTTCGCTGAAGGCATCGCGGGAAAAAAGATCCGCACGAATGAATCCCCGCAATTTTATATGGTATCCTGGAAAAAAAGCGACGTGAGTGCAGGTAGGAATCCAGCATATGCGATGGCGATAGTTAGAAATGAAATGAAGATGTGATGCCCTCTTGGCGGGCTAGTTTTCTTACGGTTAGCGTCTTGGCAGTGCCACTGTGCCCCGTTACGATCGTTTCATCCAGCTTCAACTTCCACTCCTTCAATTATCCCGAGACTTTGATATATTCCAAAGTTCCTTCGTGTTCTTTGTATTTTATAGTTCTATGCGCGGGGTCATTTAGTTTGCTCTCTTTCTTAACTCAACCCTTGGAGCCCCAGCAGCTATCAAATGAATGTTCTTCTGTCCTGTGGGGTCTTCATCATTCTTTATAGAGATTTGCAATGTAGATGGACTCTGGATTTAACATACAAGGGTACTTTGGATCGGCGAAGAAAACTGTGTACGAGTCGTGGTGAGGATGTTGGGCTATTCTATGCTAGTTAGTCATCATACTTTCAATCCAAATCCATCTAGCATCATCCATCATCATGCGTCGAAGACGTTCAAGGCGTAATAGGCGAGTCTTTGTGTGGTTCATTTGTTCGTTTTCCTGTGACAGATACTACTAGATATGCTACTGGATATTTTTGCAGAAGTTGTGGTTGTCCAGGTTCTGTCTCTTGGTGAAATGCAAAGCTCGTTCTAGCGGAGATCCCGATGAAGGCCAGGACGGTGTCAAATAAATAAAAATAAAAATAAAAATAAAAAATAATACCCCCTCCAAGATCGAAAGGGTGTATATATTCATGACTTCATCCGAAGCATTAGTTAAGTAATCTCGCCAGAAACAGGTATGTGATAGTGCTACCGTGGGGATTGCCTTGACACATGACGAACGTCAGGACCTGTAGTAAATCTCATTGCTTTACTTTGGGTTATTCCACCATTCCAGCCATCACGGATGTGTAGTCTTGTGTATCCAGCTTCCGTGGTCAGTGATCATGTTTAGTGGAACTCTTGAGCGGCCATCCCAAGGACCCAGGAGAGATGTTAACTTGACTGGAAAGGTGGGTTCAAGAGAGCTAACTATGTAGGTCTACTCGTCTACTATTTGACATGATATTTTTTACCTGGGTATGGACGAAAGACTGTTCGGAAATGGTTCCTTCAGCTTCCATGATAATAGCTAGTACCCCAGGTACACTGGATATATACCGCTGTCCGCGGGTGCTGGTTTCAAGGTGTGGCAATAGTGCGAGGTTACTTATCGAAAAGTGGCGAGAACGACGCCCTTCGTTGGGTCGGGAAACAGAAAGCACCTAATCCAAGTGATCTAAAGGGTACGAGAACCGGATCCGATTATGCACAACAGTTATCTGTATGATAGTATTCATCGAGATATATATAGTGAACTATGTATCATAGTGAGCCGAGTCCGAAACATGCAGAACCGTCAACGTTCTATAATATTAAGCCAAATCCTTCGAATTACTACAAGAACCAGTCCAGTTATCCAATACCCAACCTCAAAGATGTCAATTTACTTCACCCTGAAGGACTACGATTTATAGTATCCTCGCAGACGCTACCGGGTATTCTCACAAGGAGGGGATGAGAGACGTTATATAATCAAAATTGAAAACGTCCATCAAGGCCGGTTGGAGTAGTTGGTTATCTCGTATCCTTAACATCCCACGTTAATCGGATAAGGTCGCCGGATCAAGCCCGGCACTGGTCAACCAAGCAACATATCAGTTTATTTTTTTGTCTTTCCTTTTATCTTCTTTTTGGTATGCAAAAACCAGTCCTTGCTAATTGTCAACCAGCGAACCAAGCATACTCAAAGAACAAGAGAAAAAAGATGATCTTTCTCCACCTCAGTTTTTTTATGCAAAAAATCAGTGTCCTTGCCGTCTTTTTTTGACTTGATCAAGTGTTATTATTATAGATAGAATGAAAAAAAAAATAAAAGCGAAAAATAATGACCAGTGCCGGGCTTGATCCGGCGACCTTATCCGATTAACGTGGGATGTTAAGGATACGAGATAACCAACTACTCCAACCGGCCTTGATGGACGTTTTCCTATTTAAATATATAACCTAGCTCTCCATTGTCACCCTCGAGGGATCTATGTAAATTTAAAATCCAGACGACAGGGTCCTCTACTTTTAGTTCGTTATATGTTTTCAATAATTTGAAGCGGAGACCGGAGGCACCTTTTGCAACTTTCACTTTCATCTACTTGCATATCATGTGTCCGAGTAAACAGACCTGCCCCTCAAAAAGCGACTACGTCTTCAGGAGTGGAATGCCCTTAAGGGAATAGGAAGTATTGATCACAGGGAGATATTTGAATATTGTAGCGAATCCTTCAGGCGAGGACTGGCTTGCAGGGTACTATTCAATAGTAATCTACACAGACGAGTTCTCATGCACGGGATAGTATTAGTCTTGTTTTGGCACATTTAGATGGATGATGATTCTTCTTCCCAACTCGAATAATTATCCTAGTAGAAGCAGCATCCAAGATATCATGATCATACTGTATGAGCCCTAGAGAAGATAAAGACAAGAGAAGAATGGCCATCCTCCATTATCGTGTGTCTACGCTGCTGGCTTTTAAGTAACTTCACAACTTGCTCTGCAGCCAGAGCGGATGCAGTAGTGCATTTAGCCCTAATTCGTGGCTCCGTCCCTGCGAGGGCAAGCACTAAGTGAAGGATCGGTATGTGACCGTAAGTGATTAACATATAGCAAAATTTATTTTTTTTCTTTGCCTTTGAAACTTAAATGATATTGCTACTGGAACCAGGAAATAGAAAGATGCGCCTCAATGAGAAACTATGTTTATGTTATCTTTTTATGCATATCCCAGCTTCAGCGTGAACAAGAAGAAAATCAATTTGCATAATCACAGATACACAGAGTACTTCAAGGCTCAAGCTGAAGGAACTTTCGGAACGCGACGTGTTTATAGGTAAATGCGGCCAAGGTAACCCATATTTTGAGTTGGCGGATGCAACGTCAATTTCGCTAATGGAGCTCGACAGTAGGATTTTGGCCCCAGCTGCTGACATGTTGTACGAAGTGCCACTGTCTGTAGTAGCGCTAGAGTTTAAATACCATTTAGCATTTGCCTGCTGACCACCCGATCTTCAAGGCCCAATGGAATGAGCTCGTGGTTGCGCGGATTTATGCCATCGAAAACCACATAAAATTAGTTTGATATGGTCTGCTTCACTACGAGATAAGGTACAAAGCTAGATCAGGCACGGCGTTTATACGAACTTTGCAAATGCGGGGAGGAGGCTTGCATATATCTTCCCCTAGGATCCAGAGTAGTAGAAAGATGACCAACTTCTAGGCCGAATAAGTCTAAGACTTATGTTATCTGATTATAGGGTCACTTAATTTGGTTACGAATTCCAGCCACATCCCCAGGGCTTTACTTCATCTAGTATAGTAAGAAGAGAATAATATCTTTTAGCATGAGTCTAACGAACGCCCTCTTCCATAGGTAGTATTTTCAAAGACTCCAAGAACTAAGCCTCCGAGGCGTAGGAAAACAGGCAAGTGAGGTATAAATAGATTCAAGTGCTGCTGGTGTTCATTGCATTTTCCCAATCAGTTCTCCACCGGTCCTGAAACTTTCTCTCGCCTACTTCCCAACACTCAGGAAACCATGGCCTCCATCAATAAGCTCATGCCATTGCTTCTCGCAGGGCCTGCCGTGGCATTGTCCCTTAGACGTTCGACCACCGGCACCTCGAGACCGACCGTTCTCACTAATGTTACCCTTCCCGGCATCGCAGCGACAGATTACACTACAGAGAACTGGGCTGGTGCCATTATTGAAAACTCTGATGTTACCACGGTCACCGGCACATTTGAAGTTCCCGCCATTGACATGCCATCTGGCGGTGACAGTTCCACTTCATACTGCGGCTGTGCCTGGGTTGGCATTGATGGCTTCGAAAACGACTGTGATGGCGGCCTTATGCAGGCTGGTATCGACTGGTGTATTCAAAATGGCGCTGTCAGTTATTCAGCCTGGTCTGAGTACTGGCCTGCTGAAGCTCAAGTGGGCTGGGACATCGCTATCTCTCAGGGTGATTTGATTACTGTTACCATTGATACTTCAAGCACAACCAGTGGTACCGCGACACTCGAAAACACTTCTACTGGGCAGAGCGTTAGCCGCACTTGGTCTGGCATGTCACCAGCTCTTTGCCGTGTTACTGCAGAATGGGTTGTTGAGGACTACAGTGTCAATAATGCTTTAGCTCCCTTCGCCGATTTCAACCAGGTTTACTGGGCCGACACCGATGCTACCGTTAACGGTGCCTCTTGGGGAGCGTCCCCTTCAAACATCCTTGACATGGTTCAGGGTAGCGATGTTCTTGCTACTGCATATCTCAGTGGTAACAATGTTATTATTAACTACGGCACTGGATATTAAGACCCTTGAGAGCCCGAGATTGATACTCTCTCTAGTTCTTCATGGATATATTCGTTATTCAAAATGTAAATAATAGAACAAAAATTATGATAGCAACTACTTTGATGATATATCATTGCTCATGGTAGCCCTAGCCCTAACATATCACATGATTCGTCAGCCTTTTCGTCTTGAAGCAAACAGGGGAGATATGGTGCCAAACGATATAGTTCGTCGAAATGCGAATAAGATTTGAATCAACTGGAAAAAACTACTTTGCCTGGACTATGATATAGATTCGTGTAACAAAAATGTCGAGTACACTGTATACAAATGCAACCGCAAGAGGGGGCACGCAGTGACGTGAGGCTGATGACTGTCCAGTGCTGTACTAATAATAATATGTTGTTGTGTCTTGTACGTTTATAAGGCGAATAATGGAGAAAAAGCGCAAATAGGTGCTTCGTATATAGATTAAACCATACCAGACAAAACAATAATACTGATGTGCTCTGTGTTTTTTCACTTTTGCAATGAAGCAGGGAAATCCATCTCATAGCTCTTTCTCTCTACTTTTGGTTTCATTTTCTCATTCGCCACCTGGGTGACGATCTTAATCATAACCTAGTTGGTTTATTTAAGGGTTAGTATAGCACTATTTGATCCCAAACTTGTCAAGAGGAAACCTACTGCCGAGTCTATACTTTCGTATGATATACCGAGAGGCGTATCTTTACTTAAAGGAACAGCCAGTATAGCTTCAAAGAAATCATTCTTCACTCGTTCCGGCCTGTAGGTATTGCTCAATTTTTGCATAAATAATTGATATTGGTCTTGCGCTCTTGCAAAATTGGCAATACCTGGTGAGTCCAGTGCGCTCACGTGTTTGTGCTGGTCATGTAAAATGAATTGAGGTACTGCCAATGTGAGAATCTAGACAAGCTGTTCTGAATGATAGTGACATACTGCACAGTATATCTCCTTCAGTTTGTTGAAGACTTCTCTTCCACTCTCTCTGAAGTAGCCAGCGTATTTCAGAATTTAGTTATCATGTTCAGCATTAACACAAAAAATAACGACTCACCTGGGGTTCGTTCTTCTCAGGCCATAGCACGGTTTGTGAAATCCGTTGAACCATTGAATCTACATCCTCCTCGGTATCACCATCTTCAATTCCGACGAAAGCGAGAAGACCTTGATTTGACGAAGCTACAAGGTCACCATCCAGCGTGATGTGTGCCGAATTGATTCTTTGAAGAGCAGCTAGCAGCACTACTATTTAGCACCGGGTTTTGAACGGCTTCACCGATAACTCACCTTTCATGGTTCCATAATACTCATATGACAGCTTGCATGTCAGTGGGATAAAACACAAAATAGAGCTCGCAATCACCGGCTGGACGAGCTTGCGTATGTACCTAGCTACGTAGACCGAGGAACGTTGACTAGTAAAGCAATCAGTTTGTGTATAAGATATTGCCGCCGCTCACTTGCCATTTTAGGGATGTATGTTGGTCAGCCGTGAACGGAATCCCTAGCTACATCAGCCATGTTTTCGGTCTGCACTGTACTTCCGAAAACAATTAAAATAGTATTATTTTATCTCCTCTTATTCTCTCGGGCTTTCATGCATTCTTTTATCTTGGTGGCCAAGGAACATTCTATGTTAACGATAACTGTCAAGGAAGTATATGGCAGAGATGGAGAAAAAGCTCCATATCGGCGAAGAGACGTGTCTTTCAGCACCACAGATCTCGGACAAGCGTGACTATTCCAACACTAGATTCCGTGAAAAGGAAACTAAGCCTTGTGTATATGACATGAGACAACTTCTAAGCGAGGCAAATATAATCCCGGAAAATGCCACGAGAAATGATCCGCCAACGAACTCGGAAGAAGTGCCTAATTTATCGAAGCATCAACGAAGTGATGATCAAGATGACATTGTTCGAGTGTGTTTTAATTTCAACTCTGATCGTGAAATGGACATCAACATGATAATAAAAGGAGAATTTATAATGTCTTTTCTGTGAGCATTTACCTTTGGCTCCAGTCCCCAGAACCAGAACTAACAAGAAATAGATTGTGATGTTTAGTATACTTGAGAAGACCAAAATAATGTATTTCCACATATAAAATGCGACATATTGCCGAGTATTTTGCTGAAGTTGACAGGTCTAGATACAGTTGAACTGCCTTTAGTCCTACTGTAGTGTGCATATTTATTAGAGCGAGCAAGTACAGTCTCATTTCCTATTCAAATAGCAGTGTATTCATATTAGGTACTCCGTATACTTAAGACAAAACAGTAACATGTCGCCTCTATCGGGGACCTTAGAATAAGCCGATGATAACAGATCCCTGCACAACTGCGTGTAGCTCTAAAGCGACGTCGGCTCTCAGATCTAAGTTGATACGGACGTTGAGAGTGGAGGACTTCTCGGGGACTTTATACAATCCTGCATTGCGGTGTGTAACTCCACGATCTCCCCAAGGCCCTTTCGGCAGTGGTTCTTCAGTAAATTGAGCTTTGACCTTTCCCTTTTCACCTTCACCCTGATCGACATTGGGCTTTTCTTGGTGCTCCTGAGCGGCGTTATACTGGTCCTCGGTCTTATTTTCGTCCGGTGCACTGAGCAGTTGAAGTCAGCCCAACGTATTATGTATTTAAAACAAAGATTTATCGATTCAATTTTAGTCGAAGAAGGAAAAGATGGATATTTTGATAGGTATGGCTACGTACTCTTCACCACGCTGTCCCATTTTGTGGTGGAATTCCTGCGAAGGATTGAAGTATAGGGAAAGAAATTGTAAACCGGAAGACGTGAAAACCCACAAGTGCTCGTTCAGTGAGTTGCGAGTGTCGGATTATTTTACCGTCGAGTTTGCTGTTCCCTACTCAAGGTGTTACACATTATTGCAGAATTCATTAAATATCTTCACACCATGATAAGATCGATGATGAAATTTTGTAGTATGGTACATGTAATGTCAAGCCATCGAAAGTGGATATGGTCAGCAAAAGGTTATAGGTTATCACTTCTTTTCTATACCGCTGAATTCGGAACGAAAAGGACCTGTTTACATCAGAACTGAGTAAAAACTTCCGAAAACACCATTTCCTCATGGATCTTGGACGAAGAGAGCATTAGGCCGGATGCGGAGGATCTTGGAAGATCTCAATATCGTATAATACTAAGGTGAAACATACGTACGTGTTCTGAATTTTGGTGCTAGCATATGCGTAGTGCTCGAACTGCCATGTAATAGATATAATTTTATGAGACCTGTATATCCCAGTAAATTTACCACCTGTTACGTATAATGCTTGGTTTCTAGACGTAATGGAATAATGAGAAAGTCAGTGTTTATAAGACTTCGGGGGTTTGTCACGTATTATGATACTTTATTAAATTGATGGCCAAGGAAGTCTATAACTCAGATTAGGAATGACTAACAACGATTTTTATTAACTAGGCAATGCTGCTCGTGTAGACTTTCTACTGAAGGAGCATGTGCCAGCTTGCCCACCCTACATGCAAACATGATGACTACTGTCTAAATCATTTGATCCAAATTGTAAAACATTAATAGTGTTTCTCAATAAAACAAATTATCTCTACAATACAGGTACCGTGTAGTGGTCTAATCTATCTCTAGGAAGTCGAATGAGTAGGCCTCCGGGGATAGCGAACCATTTCTAATTCGATTTCGATACTTTCCGCACCAGCCGGTAAGTCAACGGAGTGGTTCTCTCCTGAATCAAAATAGAGCCTCCAAAGTCCCGACGCAGCCGTAGGGTCAGATTCTGCTTCGTGATCCCCATCTTCGTGGTGCCTCACTGCCATCCACCTTCGGCTTCCATTCAGCGTGAGAGATCCATCATCGTGCAAGCCAAATGGCCCACTTATGTGACCTTCCCTATCATTTACTCCTCCCCACCTCATTTCATGCGTGTTCGAGTCGAGGAAAGTCCAGCGCAGCTGTGGTGGTGTCTCAGGACTGACGGTTACGAGGCCGGCCAGGTTGCCTTGCTCTAAATCAGGATGAGAGTAGAAGTATCCAGCAAATGGAACTATGCGAGGTAACTGGTGCTGGCTTATATATATCTGGAGTAGTTAGTAATACATCGATCCCTTCAGAAGTTGTGTTGTATCATACTCTGCCATCAAGGTCCAAATAAACCCTGGCATTGTGGACCTGTGCTTTCTGATGTTGAGGAACGGAGGGTAGATGACATTTCGTGATTAAGTGGTATCTTTCCTCCTGGTCGTCCCTATTTTGTTCCTTTCCTTTATCTTTTCTATTACTCGCTTCGCCCACAGCGTAAACGGTAGGAACCATAGCTGCCATCATTGCGACCCCGATCACCATTTTGGTTGAGCTGTAGGAATTTACTCAGAAATTTTAGAGGTGCACGATTTGCGAGAGGGATAATGAATATTCAGGTTATATACAAAATTGATGTTGCAGATTCGCAATTTCCGCTTTCAGGATCGTAACCCTTTCCGATTCAATCCACACCAGTCACATAAATTTCCATGTTCTGGTTTCGTATCATTAAGTACAATACTAGAAAGAATTCAAGACTTTGCAAACTCTGTCATATATATTCATTTACCGATCAGACGTAAGGTGCTGTCTAACTGGGCATTTCCGGAAGTGGAATCCAGCCAGCTCCCTAAGTTAGGGCTATGTCACCCTACCTGGAACGTATTGTTGCCTCAACATAACTCCCATATCTCTCCGGAAAGTGAGGATTTCTCATCACCGGGGGTGTACCAGATATACTTCTGTTTATCAGAGGCGTATTCTGATAAAAATCCACCGTTAAGAAGTCGACCGAAACGGAAGACGAACGGTTCGTCCCCTTCGTTGGTAGTTAACCGGCCGTCCTTAGCTTTTTTGATGAGGTAATCGACATTGTCGTGCACTAGAAACATCCTAACATCGTCGTCCTCTACCATCAGCGTTCCAGGCTGGTGTTGCTTTGAAACCTCGATCTTAAACCGTGATCGTTGGTCGTTGGAAGGTTGTACGGGTTTCTTACCCGGGTTGTTGTTAGTAACATCAGGCTTGAGCCAGTATCGATCCGGCACGCGCTGATTCCGAATACAGAAGACGTTCCCCGAAATATGATCTGCCAGATCCTCCAATCTGGGGAGTATCGCAGGCCCTATAGTAAGCGTATTGGCATTGGCCAGGGAACGCATGAAAACTCTTCCCTGCAATTTTTCCAAATGTTGCCTCCTCCCCTTTGCGTATCCGAGATTGACTGCTTCGCAAGCATATTCAATTTCGTAAGTGTTGTTTTTGCCAGCCCATGTCCAAATTTGCGGAGACAAGCGCCTGAGTTCTTTGAAATGTGCCTTTTCGGATAACTCCAGCTGGTCTTGAATATACCGAAAGAAGAGGTCGGAGGTTGCTCGATCAGGACATACGATCAAAGCCTGTCTAAAATAACCATCTCTCCTTTCGGGGGGATCCTGGTTGTACACAAGATTGTAGAAAGACATCGCAATAGTAGAATGAATTTATAGTTATTTCATGGGAAAATGAGTTACAGTCCTAGAGCCTAATTACAGAATAGATGGAAATATGTATACATAGTGAATCGCATAGAAACTCCATCTATTACAACAATCTTGCTGCAACGTATAAAAGACCGGATAGACTGCCGGAACCGAAAATGTAACAGTTACATAGTATATTTGGAGGAGAAGGGAATTCGTTTTCAGAATTCATTCAGCTGTCAACATATCTTTGCATTGTTAACATAGACAATCCTGTTAGGGAAAAGTAGTTGGTTAAGTCGTTGGTATCATCATGACTTAATCCAAGTATCTGCACCTCTATAGATAGCTTCAGTCTCTAAACAACACGACGGAGGCATATGCAGATAAATTTTTATATGGTAAAAGATAAAAACTAAGCTAAATGGAGATGTATGGGATTCCTTTGAAGAGGGCTTATTTCCTCAGCGTTGGCTGATATTCGGGTCTAATATCTCGTAACGCATACGTGTTGACAATTCTAATACTGTCACGTCCTCACCAGTTACCAGACAAAAGTAGATAGTATTAGACAGTAAGTAGCATGTGAAGTTCTCCACTGCAATAACATTGCTGTTCTTTAGATGAAAAGTTGGCTTCTTACCAGACAATTACTATTACGGTTCACATCATGAACCAAAATCTCGAAGCAACAGGTGCATGTCAATACTTAAGATCCACATTGACAACATGAATTCGGAAATGCACATTTAATTCCAACAGACTATCCCACGCGGAGACTTGTTCTGTCTAGCAGCTGTGGTCCACTACGTCCAAAAGACGTGACGAAACTCCCTCAAAAAGTTCGAGTGTTTTCAAGTTGAAACTAGCCAATGCTTTCACGGATTGTATATGGTGATTCTATACAAACCATACCAGACAGAATCTGATAGAGACTATCCAGCCTAGTCTCGGCCTCGTCCAGCTAATCTCAGAATTGTCTTCATTCAGCTCATCTTGAAATACTTAATCATGGTATATACTATTCTTGCTCTAAGTTGGTCCAACCTGTGGCAAGATACACAAACAGGAACCCCTTATTATCGTAACCTCATCTACACGCCGAACCGCGAAACTGCAGACCTCCTTTTCCGCATCCTCAAGCAGTACGGGCCACAATTCGCCAAATCCAAAATGTATATCTTCAAAAGGGCCTCGCCTCAAGTGTGGATCTGGAACCGCTATGATGGCAATTACATCCCTCTCATGGATGCACTCAAAGAGGCAATCAACGAGATAAGCAACGGCTTAGCTCCAATCAAAGACGAATACAAGGATCGTCTTCGGGGCCGCATCAGTATCGACTATCGGGGTAGCTATAACCAGAATGATACCAATGTTCCTCCAATTCCTCACTTGGATATGCCGGATCACATTACAGGTGGAGTCTTCTCTATTCGTGACAAGAGCCAACCCCAACGCTACTGGGCCAAGCGCACAGCGTTTCCAGGAGAGGAATCCATTGAGCTATCTACCTGCCGTAAATCAAGGTTCCGAATCGCAATTAAAGGAAATTCTGATAGTGAGACGGTGATGATCTTCGACGATGAAGTTTTCCTCGAGCTGATAGAATGGTCGAAGGATGGGCTTAAGTCTCTCCCTATCAACATCGATAGCTCGAATGGTCTCTTGAAGGTACTTGAGGCCGGAGCAGAGCATAAAACATTTCCTTTCGGAAAACTCCTGGGAGGCGGGTTTATCAGGGCTACACATTATCAGGATGATCACACCGAGTACCCAACATGGATCGGCGATAAATTTGATGGAGGCGATAGCTGGGAGTTGTGTTACTGATGGATATAATGCATTGAATGCGTCAAATCCTGTGCACGGTGTTCACACATGTAGAAATGTGTGTCTATACTTTTCTATTATATGCCTAGCCTTTGATTTATATATCTGTGTATTTTTAATAAATTCAAATTTTGATTCATATTTGTAACAGCAGAAGCTGCTAGTTACGTAGTTGCACCGAAGAGCCGCTTGTTGCAACCCGGACATGTAAATCCTAATAATGCTAATTACTCTTGCTACCCTTTTTACACAGGACTCAGGCAATTTAAATAGAGATAATATTAGATTGTAAGATTGTTCTGATAACTAAGGTATAACCCCATCAATGTCTAGGTAACTGAGGACCAACCAAGGACAGACATGGCAATCAACCCTTATATATAAGCATCATACACGAACGGATGTCTTGTATGATCAGCCATGTTTCACAACCTGTGTATTGACATATCTCCAGTACCTCTCGGCACAGTTTGCCCTAAACGTCTTCCCTTTCCACTCCATGAGCAAAAAGCTGAGTCCAAAGCCACAAGATAACACGGCAATAGCCACAAAAGTTTTCAGTAAACCCTGTGCATCAATCCAGGGGGTAATTGCATAGTTAAACGCAAAGCTGAGTGTGTTTCGACACAGAATAACAGAGACAATAGTCTCGCCTGATAATTCTTTAAAACAGTCGACTGCATATGCAAGAGCATAACTGCCCCCTGTAACATTGCAATAGCCGCATAGGATACTGCCAAACAACAGAACTCCCCAGCTCAACTGGTAGTATGCGCCTAAACCCCAAATCAGAAGACCTGCTGGCATCAGAATACAATAAATGATAAGTCCCCAGAGACGCTGCTCGGGTTCGCGGAGACCCTTGGAGCGCCGTGCCAGCTTCAAAGTCAACCAGTCAGCAACCGGACCAGATATAACACCGGCAAAGAGTGTGCCAATTAGAGGTGCGACATATGACAGGCCGACAGTGGCCGCAGAGAAGTTGTATGGGGCTGCAGAGAGAATGGATGATGTGGTTGCATTGTAGACGTTGTACCTGTTATGGGTTTAGCATGAAAACATTGGCCTGCCAGTACATTTTTTGCTTTTTTATTTCTTTTTAAAAACTTACCATGCAAGTGCAAATCCATATGTGAAGCCAGCCCACATGATGTTTGGGAACTGGAAGAAAATAAGAATTGGCCGGTACGCCATGCGGAAGGCCTGGGCTAGTGACACTTGGTTGTACGACCACAGCTTCATCTTTTGCAAAAACGTTCGCTTCCCCGTACCAGCTAGATATTGCGGATCAACTGGCCGTGGTGATGATATGTCGTCGATGACTTCGGCTTCGACATTGTCTCGCGTGTACATTGACTCTTCATAGAAAAAGAAGGCCAGGACGAAATTCAAGGCCAAAATGAGTGCGGACCAGTGCTGCACCCAATGCCAGCCATAGGTATCATTCATGAAGCCAGCAATCAGCGGGGCGATAAAATTACTTGCGCATAAAACCAGCATATACCATCCAATATATGTGCCACGTTCGTGCGCAAAAAACACGTCAGGAATACAGATCTCTGGCAGCACCTCTACTGGAGCACACGCCAGTCCATACAAGCACCGCGCTGCAGCCCAGGGCGAATAGCTGCCAATCCATGCTGTCCATTCCGAGATGGCAACACAACCTAGCAGGCTCAATAGAATCACTGGCCGACGGCCAAATGTAAAAGCCAGGGGCTGCCAGATCAGATTGGTCCACCCGGCCATTAGGAAGAGAAAGCCCGTGCCAGTATTTAACTGGCTGATGGTGATGCCAGTGTCCTCGGAGATTGGGGTCAGGACCGAGTAGACGGAGGTGCCGCCAATACCTGTAGAAAACACATAGAATAGCACCAAGCCCACGTTTAGCCATTTGCGTCTCCGCGACCAGTTGAGCGGGTCATCTGGATCAGCCGAGGGCTTGGGCATGAGAATGATGCCCTCCGACTGCGTTTCTACTAAGCGGACGGTGCCTGGTGGTAGGATCTCCTCAGTCGGAGGAAGCGCTTTTCCGGACATGGCGCTGAGAGAGAGATGGAGAGAGAGAGAGGAGTGATGAGTGGTTGGTGGATTGCCTCGACATGGGCACACTTCATGTAAATATCAGCGGCCGCAACATTACAGGGGCGAACGAGCGGGGCTTTATAAGTCATTGTATCCTTGTTCTTGTTTGCATCGTGTAGACTCGTGGAAACTAGCTGGGCACTGTTTGTTATCAGTGAATAGAGAGTACTTATCAGTGTGATCGTTGCTACTCGGCGCAGATATCGGCTCGTCTCGGCATCTAGGTATCATGATAACAGTTGTTACTACTTACCGTCAGACTATGTCCCAATACGGAAGGCTATCTATTGATTCCATGAGTGATAAGATAGATAAACCATGATGTTTGAACGATATAGAGAGAGAGAACGGCATTGCGAAAGCAAAGGGTCTGTCTCTGTTTGCTTTGAATCATTCTCAGATGCATGCACAGAGCAGCGTCCAACGTCTGAATAGGCCCTTTCTCGTTCAAGTCCGGTCAGTCAGTCACAAGCGTCGTCTTTTGAAAAAAGAAAAGAGCATCGTGAAGCGATAACACGAAGAGAGTTGGAAATTCGCACGGAGATTTGCAGTTTTTTGCGAGCAAATCAAAGACGCCGAACACGCGCTTATCTATCGCCGGATTGCTGATGCTGTAGACCGAAATTGAATTGCAATTGTTTGTTGAGCATCGAGGTCCAGATTATACTTGATATGTGGATTGGAGAAAGTGTAAATTCCAAAATTGATGGTGTACATTGTACACTAACTCCGTGCCGTGCCGTTCCTCGCAGCAAAGAGATCGATTGCCGCATGGGGAAGGCTACCTACTCTTGTTCTTGTACTTCATGTCAGGTTTAGCTTGCGCAAGTAGTCAACTATCACTCGGCGTTTACTCATTATTGCCATTTACTTACATGTATCCTTATCATAACATGTGGGCATGGTTATTATTCCGGTTATCAAGCCTACAGAGGAGTGTCGTGAGGTTGTGTTGACTGTACTAATGTATTTACTAATTAGTAGTCTCATCACTAGTTATCTATGGATCTGCTCTAATTTACGGCCGCCTGATTATTGCTCAGTCCTGCACTATCATATAGGCCCGGTAATTTCTTTTTTTCCTTCTCTTCTTTTCTTTTCTTTTTTTCTCTCTCTGTCCTTTTCTGCCGAGACCCAACGAGGATAGTTCAATACATTACTATATAAGATTTATTTGTGTATATATTCATAGACCATGTCCGCCTCATACCTCGACCGCGCCCGCCTCAAACGCTCCATTCAGGTCTCTCTGATCCCCCCAGAATGGCGTCTGGAGTCGATCCCTTCAGTTGATGCCGTTCCGGATGCAGAGGCTTATATCCGAAGCAGCAGCAACAAGTTACTGACGCCGCAAGAACTTGCCATCACCGAGATCTCTGATGTCAATATACTACTCGGTAAACTAGCGAGACGCGAGCTATCGTCTCTCGAAGTCACCAAGGCCTTTGCAAAAAGAGCCGCATTACTTCACCAGTTGACCACATGTTGTACAGAGATCTTCTTTGAAGATGCTTTTGCTCGTGCGAAGCTACTGGATGACCATCTGCAGCGCACTGGCAGGACAGTGGGACCGTTGCATGGCTTGCCAGTTTCCATCAAGGACTTGTTCGGTGTAGAAGGTGTAGACACCTGCATTGGTGAGTTTACTGAGGCCTTCAAGGCCAGAAAAGCCATTCTCAGACTGAAATTTGTCTTTTCATATATAGACCTTTAGATACAGCAACTGACAGTTAGATATATGCAGGTTGGGTAGGGCTCACAAATAAACCTGCACTGCATGATGGAAATGCAGCCATGACATTGCGCCGATTGGGCGCTGTTTTATATGTCAAAACTAACGTTCCACAATCAATGATGGTGCGTGCATGAATAAACATGTTCTCTGCCGGCATGAGATATCGAGTCTCTTACTTATACCTTGGTGTGTAATCAGATGTCCGACTCGTACAACCACGTGTTTGGCCAGTGTGTCTCATCACTAAATCGCAACTTCATTTCCGGCGGCAGTTCAGGTGGAGAGAGCTCGCTTGTCAGTGGTAAAGGCAGTATACTCGGCATTGGAACTGATATTGGCGGCTCCATCCGCATCCCAGCTAATCTATGTGGATTATATGGACTATCGCCGAGCACAGGCAGACAGCCGTACGAGCGCAATGGGTTAGAACACCCGCACAGCATACACACACGTAGGCTCAGAGATCCAGCTAATGCGACATGTCTAGGCCCCGACAAGATATTATACGCTCCGTTGCCGGTCCCATGTCGAGAAATTTGGCGACCGTGGAAAAATACATGGAGGCGTTGCCTGCAGCGAAACCGTGGGAGATTGATCCCCATGTCACCCCAATTCCATGGAGAACAGAGCTTTGCACGACAACCAAACGCCTGAAAATTGGTTATATCATTGATGACGGGGTTGTCAAGGTGCAGCCCCCGGTTGCTCGAGCTGTAAGAGAAGTTGTTGATGCGCTGAAAGCTGCTGGTCACGAGGGTAGGGTTCTGGCCCGTTGGGATTGTTCGCTAGGGATGCTAATATCTTGTATGATAGTGGTTGAGTGGGACGCTTCCACACATTCGCATGCCTATGATATCTGGGAAAAAGCGATTCTAGCCGACGGCGGCCAAGGATGCCAAAGACTCTGCGACCTTAGCGGAGAGCCCCTGATCGAGGGTATGCTCGTGGGCAAACCAGAAAACCTACTGACTACGGCACAAACGCATCAGGTGTGTCTTCTTCCCCCTTCTCTTTAGTCCGTAGTATTGCACCGCTATCTGAGAGAATTCTGACAGTGTATAGCTCAACTCGGATAAATATGCATACGAAATTGATTATCTCCGCCGCTGGACAGCTTCTAAACTGGATGCCATTATCATGCCTATCACGCCCTGGGTGAGCTATCAGCCGGGGACGTGGGTGAAGAGTCACCAATATGTGGGATACACGTCAATATGGAATCTGGTAGACTATCCGTCTCTTGCCATTCCGGTAACAAAAGCAGACAAGCAAAAAGATGGTCGAGGCAGTCAAGATTGGCGAGATCATCGACCACGGAATAAGAGTGACGAATTCAACCATAAGCAATGTATAACCCTCCCCCAACATTTTCTTCCTATGTATGACTAACTTTTGTTGCAGTTGATATTGATCTCGTGCACGGAATGCCTGTTGGTGTACAGATTGTGACTCCGAAATTACAGGAAGAGAAATGTATTGCTGTGGCAAAGGTGGTGGAGCAAAGCCTTCGTCTTGCAAATGCCGCGTCCTCGAGACTGTAATAATCCTCCTCTTGTAGAAAAGTACAATCGTAGTCCAAATATTCAAAATGTGATCTAAAAAGTATGACTTGCGGTAGTATTTAGTCTTACCTTGAGCCTGCTACTCTGTAGTACTTAGACTATAATTGGGCTTGTTTATTCCAATATCTTACTTATTATCCAGTTATGAATTGTAATAAAAGCGAGATGCTAAAAGAAAATAAAAACTAGTAGAAAAAACATATATTAATGATTTTCTTCTAGTGGTCTGTTCAGAATATATTCTACTACTCATTCTTACTACCTCCGCGTTCTTATCTAGCAAAATCCAGTCGTTAATATAGATTCTTTCTTTGTGCTTAGTACCAAATTCCTTCTAGGGAACAGTGTAAGTAACTAATGCTAGTATATAAATATACCATCATTATCATGTCACAGCCAGAACCAGCGAAATATTTCGGGACACGGGCCACTGCACTTGAAAGATCTCTATTCTCCTATATTTTACCGCCTCACACTTTAAGTAAAGTGATCGAAACCCCTGTCTGGAGAGGCATCTAAGAGAAATCCCTGAAGGAGTGTATACATATTGCTAGAAAATCTGATCCTGTAAAAGTTCTTTTGTCTGGACTATGCCCCTGGTCTCGTATATATCGTAGACTAACAATTTGCTAGGTTAGTAATCCGAACTCCGAGCTACAAGCTTGGTTAGAAATGAGAGGAATTAAAGAAGATGGTCAGATCAAGGAGTGGGAGAGACTGGGATGGACTTTGGCATGAGGGCTATTCTTACTCTTGTGCACTCTACCTAGGGGTTCCGCAAGTATTCCCACTGGGTACGAAACGCGCAACTCTCAATATCGTAGTACGAGGAAAACCGCGATTTTTCCTGCACACCAAAAAGGGATGGATAAATTATACAAAGTTTATTGGAAAGAAGTATAGAATTATCCCTCAGGCCCTCGAGCCGAAGCCGGAGTTCACACAGAAGCAGGCGGAGAGCAAGACATGGATGGCCATGAGAAGATGAGCTGATTGAGAGCAGAAGACGATGTCAATGTTTTAGAAAACAAGCACAAGTCGAGGGGAGCAACGAAAGTTAGCAACGCGCTGTGAATATCTACTTGATAGTCACCATTATCCAGGCACTGAGGGGGGAACGCTTACGCTGTTGGCCACCCATGTATATTCTTACTTTTACTTTTAGAAAGATTATGTCGACACTAGGCACATTTTTGGTTGAAATGCAAACTTTCTCCGACTCTAGATACAGATCCAGGAACTCAGTTGTCATTCAAGGTGAGGAGAATGCTGAATAATGGCTAGAAAGCACCTATGGAATCCATTACAATTATAGATTAGTTGCGAGATTTCGTGGTGGTGACTTTACAGACAGAAATCTCGATGCTGAACAGCAACGTCGAACACAGAAGATACAGGAAGGCAAAAAATAGACTACCGGAAGATCAAACAGGAAGAGACAGTAAACCCCAACCACAACAAACAGGACACCGAAAGATAATGGGGAGGGAAAAAGAAAGCAAGATTTTCTCTGTTTATATCTACGACTTCCGTTCCATTGAGGAGAAAATGGATCAAGATCGGATTAAAGATGACAAGCACTTAGTCATTTACTCGGTAAGCTGGGGCAACGAGTCGAGCTTCAAGGTTAGATTTTGTGACTATCTGGTGTTGGTGCTGTGGACAATTAGCAGTCGCCGCTATTCATTTCGTCTAGAGCTACCTCTCCCTCAACTTACGAAGTGTCATTTCCAAGTCCTTTGTCCCAATATAGTACGGGAGCGAACGTGAGATTTATATCTATACCAGCAAAATACTTAAACACATGTCTCTCATCTGTACATAGAAGAGAGACAGGTACGACAGTCCTAATCCTTCCAAACACGAATCGCATACAGTTCCAACTCCTCCCTTGAGATAACTATGTCATATTCTTTCGTATTGGCGTCAGCACCGCGTAGAAACATGTCCTCAAAGGGTATTATGAACGGCACATTGGAGACCTGTATAGGACTGTTTTTGTTTCCCTGGGATATTGTCGTACGATGGGTCAATTTAATGACTCTTTTGTCCGGGTCGCTTCGCAATGGGCTTAGGACGGAATGCCAGTACTCAAGTATAATTGACCGTGATCCTTGCTGTACTGCTGCCGTTATAACGCCCTTAACGTCCCCTTTTGATGCGCCAATCCACCAACGGGCATCATGTTCCAGCTTTGCTCTTGTTTCCGACCACCCGGCTTCGATGACAAGCGATGGCCATTTGTCAGATCTTCCAGAAGGAAGGTATACTGGTTGGTAGGACGTGTCGGGTCTTTTTTCGCGATCTTCGGACGTGCGACTTGCTTGCCCAGTGTATTGAAGTCCGTCATCGATTCCGTTCGCAAACTCGTTTATGTGCCATTGTATTATCTTGTCCAGCTGCCTATGGGCACGCTCATGCTGTGGAGTGATCATATCAACCAGTACCAGACCCAAAGATGGTATATACGTGTCGCAGTGATTGCCTCCTTCTTCGAAGTCTCGGGAAAATGTCTCGTTATCAACACCTGTGAAGATTATGTATGGCGACTCTTCACTCGTCTTGTCTTTTTCCAGCATGTCCCAGTGTTTTTGGTAGACATTTCTAAAGCAGTTTGGCAGGTACGCATATTCTTTTGTCGAGGAAGGCACACCAAGTAGCAGGTGGTGCTTTCCAGATTCCGACATGTTTCGTACAACAAAAATGACTCTAGACCAAATAAAGAATGTCCGAGTTCTGAATCCTGTAAACACTCAGTCCATTTTATTTTATGGATGTTGGTGTAGTAATCATGACACACGAGAGGAGTAAACTTTGCACACAATGACAGCGGAAGTATACCGATGCTCCAGCATCAGCGGGTTAGCCCTAATCTACCAAATCAGAATGGTTGGTTAGGAAAGAAGAGACCATTTATATATACGTAGCTATGATCTATAACATAATTGGTCAGGTATATTACGTTGTAGGCATGCATTCAACTACCATCTCAGACGCGTTCAAAATCGGACAAAAACTTGATTGATCATGACATTCGTTCCTCGACGCATCGACAATATATGCAAGATGATAAACTTCTCCTTGACTATCTAGGAATACTGACTCATAGCCTCCAAATCTACGGTGTTGGGACTAGTGCCTCTGATTTCCTTGCGCATAATCAAATACTGGCACCACCAGGGAGAGGGCCCTCGATCTCTGGTAGAATGACTTCTCGGATCTATATTCAATAATCGAGCGTGCTTTTATACAATAAAGGTTGACCGAGAGTCAACGTGGATGGAATACAGATTCCCAGAAGAAGTAACCAATACACAACGGGCCTGGCATCTTCTAGGTAGATTTATTTTGTCAGCTGTGAATTGGTCTTTTCCCGTCCCACGTTGTCTATAAGTAACGTATTTCTGTCAGAGAATCAGAACGTCACAGCCAATGGATTGGATTAGTCCCTACGGGAGTTAATACACGATGGAACAAAGGATTATCCGTGAAACCTTAAGATTAGGGTATTAGAGAAATCAGAGGATTTCTATAATAATTATAATCTAAGGATTAGAGAAATTAGAAGATTTCTATAATAATTATAATCTGAAGATTAGAGAAATTAAAGGATTTCTATAATAGCTATAATCTAAGAATTAGAAAAATTAGAGGATTTTTATAATAATAATAATAAAGAAAAAACTATATAAGAATACTTATTTATTATATATTTAATTTTTTTCTATTATCTTAAATTAATTATATTAAGTATTTCTTAATTATAATAACTTAAATATATAATCTTCTTAATTAATTTATCCTAATAAATATCAATAAAATATAGTAATTTTTAGATATAATAGAATATATCAGAAAATATTTAAAGAACTATATAAAAATAATATAACTAATCATAAAACTACTATTAAAAGATTAAGAATTTAATTAGATAAAATAATAATAATAAGCATTTAAGAAAGTTAAAAAATTAATTAGAATCTCTTTATTCTTATTTTTACTTATTTAATATCTTTTAATAAATTGCTATACATTAATTATATATATATTGCTTAGATATTTATTTCTGTCGGAAACTTCGGTTGGATTACCGTCGAGTATAGCTAGGATAGCTATTAACGGGCGAAGTTAATAGGCTTCTGGTATACGAAAGTTGTAATAAAACAAATAAAGTCTTAAATAAGATAGAATATCCTAATTAATAGAAGATTATATATTTAAGTTATCTCAGTTAATTCAAGATAATAAAAGAAAATTAAATATATAGTAAATAAATATTTTTATATAGCTTTTCTCTATCATAGCTATTATAAAAATCCTCTGATTTCTTTAATATATAGATCATAGCTATTATAAAAATCCTCTAATTTCTCTAATACCCTAATTCTAAAACTTTATAGATAATCCTTTATTTCAATATGTATTAGTCCTATAGTGATTAACCTGATTTATTAGCTATAATGTTCTGATTCTTTAATAATCCCCTCCTCTAAAAGCTAATATCTTAATAATTTAATAAATAGTTTATATCTTCTGAAGTATAAATAACTAATTCTAACTTCTTAATTATTCTAAATATATAATCTTATAATTTCGCATTAATTATATCTTTAAAGAAAATAATCTTAAGAAACTCTCTTTTCTTATATATTAAACAATTTAATATTATTTATTATTTTCTATATAATTAGTACAATAATCTAGAAAAGACTTATATTAAAATAAAATTCTCTAAATATTATAATAAGTGTATTTGTATAAATAACTGTTACTACATCAATATATTTATATCTAAGATAGCATGAAAGCATCTTTCTAAGGCTTAAGAGCATTTTTAAGAAGAAAAAAAATAGGCTTTAATTAAGATTCTTTACTTATAGAAATAGTAAAAACTATTAAAAAAATAGACTAGAGAATTCCTCTAAAAGAATATAAAAAATATTAAAGAGTTAGAAAGATTAAAAAAAATAGAAAAAAAAGTAAAAATAAAATAAGTAAAAAAATAATAAGAGGTTAAAAAGCTTCTAGTTATTATTTTTACTTTATAAAATAATAATCTTATTCTTAATACCAACTTTAATTCTTCTATTTTTTTTTTAATTATATCTCTATCTTTATTCTTAAATCCTCTCAAGGCAATTTAAATATTTAATAAGTTTCTATATATCTTCTTTAGGTCTATATTCTTTCTATTTTATAAGATAGTAGATATATTCTTTTTCTAATTTATATTATAATATTCTTTTAACTTTATATTCTTTATTATCTGCTGCTTTATTTTTATTTATTAAGTTAATAATTAATTCTAATAATAAGATATAAAATATTAAGTGTATTTATATTCTTATTAGTAGCTAGAGTTTATAATTATTATTTATAAGTTTTTCTTTAATAGTAAATAATCTAAATTTAATTGTATTAAATTTATTACTTAATCTTATACTTTTAATATTAAAATTTTTTAATTCTAGTATTTATTATAGAAGGTAAACTCTTTTCTTTTTTTTAAGTGTTAGTATATTCTTATATTTCTTATTATAATATCTTTTTATTCTTATTTTTACTTATTTAATATCTTTTAATAAATTGCTATATATTAATTATATATATATTATTTAGATATTTATTTTATTAAATATTTCTTCTTGTTTAATATTTTCTTAATTTATTTTTAGAATTCTTTCTAAATTAGTAAAATGTGGTACTTATTTTATTAATATATTTATAATATTATTCATTGTAAATTAAGTAATTAATAATAATTTTATCTAATTATCTCGATTTTAATCTAAGTAATATTTTAGATATTATTTAACTGCTTAAATTATTCTTTCAGTCTAGCTATTAGTTTGTTAATAATGTGTAGTTAATAGATTATATTTTATTTTATAATTTTTTATAATTATCTATTAAAATTTAGATATAAATAATTTATTTTTATTAGATATAATTTTATTTAATAATTTAAATATTATAAATATTTCTTATAATATTAGTATTATGTATTATTGTGCTATTAAATTTTTTAATATTAGTTTTAGGATAATATATTTTATAAATTTATCTATAATAATAATAGCTTTAGTATATATAATTTCTAAAATAGAATCTTTTAACTCTGATAAGCTTTATATAAAATCTATTATAATTTTCTATTATACTTTTATTAATATTTCTAGAATCTATATTCTTTTATAGAATTAATAATTAATTAATTTATTATAATTATAACTGTTGTATTTCTTAATATAGTCTTTAATTAATTTTCTTATTCTTAGGAAATAATATGTTTATTATATTTTTTCTATTATTTAGTTAATTCTATAATATTTTTTTATTAGTAAATTATGATTTATTTAAATAACTTCTATAATTATTAAAAATAATATTAATATTAATTCTCTCTAAATAACTAATCTATTTTTAATTACTGTTTTGTTATTGTATAGTACTATTTATAGTATTTTATCATTCCTAATAGCTTTTATTATTTTTTTATAAAAACTTTTGCTTTTTATTATAATTATTATTATTAATATTACTTTATTATTATAATGAATTCTATCTTTATCTTTTATTAGTATATTTATTTATAGCTATTATATTTTAATTATATAATCTGCTTTTCTATTTAATATATTAATAATAATATTTTCTTTTTCTTTAATATGTTTAATTTAAAACTTAAATCTTAATAGGTACTTTAATTATCTAATTTATTTATTAATAAGCTCTTTTATTATTGTAAAGTATTTTAGATTATAATAATTATTTTTTATAACTATTTCTTCTTTAACTCTTGATAAGTAATATCTTTATTACTTAAATACTTTAACTATTATAAATAGTTCTCTATTATAAATATTATAATTCCTTTCTGTAGTAGTAAATTGTCTAAAATAGAAGATAATAGATTATAATTATTTATTATCTTCTAATTATTTTAAAATAATCTTTAATATATATCCTAATATATTTAATTAAATTATATTTAATTTTTCTAGATTATAAAGCATAAGAATTAATGCTTTCTTAATTAATTCCTTAACTTTCTTAAATACTTATTATTATTATTTTATCTAATTAAATTCTTAATCTTTTCATAATAATTTTATAATTAGTTATATTTCTTCTATATAATTTTTTAAATATCTCTTAATATATCTTATTATATCTAAGAATTGCTATATTTTATTAATATTTATTAGAATAAATTAGTCAAGTATTGCATTTTTTTTTTTTTTAAATTAAATCTTTAATCCTTCTAGTATATAAATTATTTCTAAGTAATTAATAGTTATAATATTAAATTTATATTTCTTAATTTTAAGTATTAATCCTTTATTTATAAGTGCTATTATAATTAGTTATATATATTTTTTATGTTCTTTTAGGTTTTATAAGTATATAATAATATTATTAAAGTAGACTATAATAAACTTATTTAAATATTTCTATAAAATGTATATTATATATTATATAAATTATGCTAGTAGATTTTTTAAATCTATTAGTGTAATTATTTATTTAAATAATTCTTTATCTATAAGGAAAGCTATTTTTTAAATATTATCTTTAGCCATTTATAGATTATAATAACTTTATTAAATATTAAAGATTATTATAATCTTTGTTTTTTATAAAAGATCTTTTTTTTATTTCTAATAAAATATCTTATTTATATTATTTATTATTCTATTATTTAGTACTTGATAGTTAATAATTATTTACTTAATTATATTCTTTTTATTAATAAATATTAACCATACTAATACTTTTCTATATTCTGGTTGTATGTATATTACTTTATAAAACTTATTAATAAATTTATTTTTAAGTTCTAGTTTGTCTCTTAATTTATAATATTATTTAATTAAGAGTAGTATAAATCCTTCTTTTAGTTTAATCTATATTTTAAATTCTTTATTATATATTAATAATTGTTATTTTTTTTTTATAAATAGTTTAATAAACTTATAATATTTTTTAGGCAATTTTGCTAGTATTTTTATAAGTTTCTTTTTATATAATTTTTTTAGTTTTAATTTTATCTTTTATGCTTTCTTAGTAATTTTTATTTTTTTAATTATTTATGTTTGTTAGATTATCTTAATTTCTTTTATATTATTATTTTTGATTTTTATTTCTTTTTTATTATTTAGGTTTCTTTAATTATTTTATGGCTTCTTTTTTTTTACTTTATTTCTATTATTAATGTATATAATATCTTTAATAAATATTATTTTTTATTTTTATTTATTTACTTTTTATCCTAATCTTTTAGTGTTTAATAATATACTAAGACTTTATTCTAATTCCTTATATAGCTATATAATTTCTTTAATCTTCTTTTTAATAATTCTTATTTATAATATTATATTATTAATTATTACTATTCTATTTGTCTAGTTAATTATTGGGTTCTATATATATAATTATATTATTTTAAATATAGTATTATAGTATTTTCTTAATATTAATATGATGTTGAGTATAATTATTATAGTATATTATTTTAATCTTATAATAATATTTAATATTTATTTCTTATATTTCTGATTAATTATTTCTCTACTAATTAAAATAATTATTGTTTATCTATTTATCTATATAATAAATATTTTAGTTTCTTTTGCGAATTCTTCTTTAATATAATTATAAACTGCTTCTAAATCTAATAAGATTCTTATATTTTTTTTATTAATTTTTATTAATATTATAATTATTTAACTGACTGCTTTTAGTTTTATAGTTAT
Organism: Talaromyces atroroseus; assembly: GCF_001907595.1. Taxonomy (NCBI): domain Eukaryota; kingdom Fungi; phylum Ascomycota; class Eurotiomycetes; order Eurotiales; family Trichocomaceae; genus Talaromyces; species Talaromyces atroroseus. The sequence continues at coordinate 1,073,053 of NW_017971439.1, read as the reverse complement.
TATAATAAATTCTATTATAATTATATGTTTTTCTTAAAATTATTATTTTTATTTAAAAAATTTCTTTATACTAGTTATATGCTATTTATATGACTTTTTTATTTAATATTTTATTGTTGTAAGATTATTATAATAAAAATATATTAGTTCTTTATAAATATATTAATATTTTAATTACTCTTATAGATATTCTAGTTTTAATTTCAGGATAATGAATAAAGTATTTAGAAATTATTCTAATATTATCTTTAATCTAATATAAAGTTTATATAAGTTATTATAATATATTATCTAGTGAACTTCGTAATGTAGATTTTCTCTAATAGATAGATAGTAATAATAAGAATAATTCCTTATATATTTATTTTATCTATTATAAAAATGTATTTTTCTTTTATATAAAATATACTTATATATTATTATTAGAAATAAATATATTTGTCTATACTTTTAATATATATAATATATCTATTTACTATATTTCTTATATTTCTTAATATAGTTCTTCTATTTCTATTAAGACTCTTTTTAATAGATTATATTAGTAGATATATAATTATATAAGTTATCTCTCTAAGAGTTTTTAATATTTTTTTATATTTTTATTTTCTTTTTATTCTTAATAGGATTTTTTATTAGTTCTTAATATAGGTTCTTATAAATTATTATTCTTAATTTATTATTTTATAATATTAGTTAAATATAAAATAACTTTTCTAAAAGAGAATCTTTTTTAATACTTTTTATATTAGATTTTCTTTCTATCTTTTCTTTACTAGGATGATCTTCTTTTCTAGGTGATTTATAAGTATAGTTTATTTAATTAGTTTATTTCTTATAATTATAAGATTAATATCTTATTTTTATATTAATGCTTATTTATTTTATTTATTTAATATTTCTTTTAAGGCTAAATCTTTCTTACTTTTCTTCTTATATATTTTAGTGTTATATTTTATTTTTATTTAAATTATTAAGTATTCTTTTGTCAGAGAATCAGAACGTCACAGCCAATAGATCAGGTTAGTCACTACAAGACTAATGCACATTGGAACAAGGGATTACCTGCGAAACCTTAGAGTTAGGGCAACAGAGTCAGCAGAGCTATCATTATATTAACTATATTGGTCAGAACAAAGCAAACAAAGCTATTGCTATATTAGCTATAATAGAGAAAAGCTATATAAAGACACTTATTTACTATATATTTAGTTTTCTTCTATCGTCTTAAATTAACTAAGATAACTTAAATATACAATCTTCTATTAATTAGGATATTCTATCTTGTTTAAGACTTTATTTATTTCTTTATAACTTTCATATATTAAAAGCCTATTAACTTTGCCTATTAATAGCTATTCTAGCTATACTTAACAATAACCTAACTAAAATTTCTAATAATTCAAGATCCTTAATATAAAAAATAAAGTCTTTACCTAAATATTCAAGATAATAGATAATAACAGTCTATCTGCTTTAGAATAATAATCATAATAAGTAGTTTAAGCCATAGTAAGACAGTAACAACATATGGTAGCAGCATATTATAATAAGGATGATAAGATACTAGCTTATTATACTACTCTTAAAGAATAATTTAACTAAATAGTTAAATATATATAGCAATTTAAAAATAAGCTAAGAGTTAAAGATAATTAGGTGAATTAATTTAGGAAATATTTTAAATAATTTAAATAAGAAGAAATTAAATAAAAAAATTATATTAAATAATTAGAAGTATAAGTAATATTAAGCTTACTATTAATAACTAACAAGGTTAAGCTATTTAAGTTAATAAAATTTAATAGAATATATTTTAAATTTAAGTTATTTTTAGTAAATATAAATATATATATAAAGGCCAACAAGATTAAATAAGACTATAATAAGATAATTTTTATTATAACTTATCTTACTAATAACACAGCTAATTAAATATAGCTAATAATAAATAACTTTTATAATTTAATATAAGAAAACTAGAATATAATTACTATTAAAATATTTATAAGTTACACCAGCTTTAAGAAATAACTTATATAGTTATTTAGAAATATTAATAAAATATATATCATTAAATAAAAACTAAGATATTTATAATAAACTAGATTAGCTTAAAAACTAGCAACAAAATTCTAAAAGATAATAGCACTATTAGAATACAATAATAAAGTATAAATTGCTATATTTAAAAATATATTAAAGAAAGAAGTTTAGATAGAATTTATTAAGATAAATTAATTAATAGATATTAATAATTTTATTAAGATGGCAGTCAAAATTAATAATAAACTATTTAAGATTAAATAGAAGAAACAAGAGTTTTAATAATAAAAAAAATATAAAGAATTCTTATAATTTGAAATAAACCAGATAACATAATAAAATCTATTATAAGATTATAATAGAGATACAATTATGCAGTTAAATATAATCTTATTTAAAAAAGAAAAGGACAAGCTAAAAAAAGATAAAACTTATTTTAATTATAAAAAATTAAATTATTTTATAAATAAATATTAAAAGCTAAAAAAGAACTAGAAACTAATTATTTTAGGTTTAAAAAAATAAGTTACAACTATAATTTTATTAATTTTAGTTAATACTAGCAAAGTTAATAGAATAGTTAATAATAAGATTAATTCTAATAAAAAATTAAAACAGTCAATTAAAGACAAAGAATAATAACTAGAATAAATAATAAATTATAAAAGAATCTAAGTAGAATAGATAAAATAAATAGACAAAGAAAATATACTAACACAGCTAAAAAGAATATTTAATGATTTAAGTAAAAATAAGATATAATACTAAAATATATAAGAAGAAAAACGAGAGAGATTTAGCCTCAAAAGAAGTGTTGAATAGATAGAATGAGTAAGCACTAATATAAGAATAAGACACCAATCTTATAGTTATAGAGAATAAATCAATCAGATAAGCTATACTTAAGAATCACCTAGAAGAGAAGATTATCCTAGTAAAGGAAAGACAGAAAGAGAATCTAGTGCAGAAAGTATTAGAAAAGATTCCCCTTTAAAAGAGTTACTTTATATTTAATTAATGTTATGGGATAATAGATCAAGGATAATAATTTATAAGAATCTATATTAAGAATAACTAGAAAACCTTATTAAAGATGAGATAAATATAAAAGTATAGAAGAATACTATAAATCCTTAAAGAAATGACTTATACAGTTATATATCTACTAATATAATCTACTAGGAAGAGTCTCAACAAAAATAAAAGAACTATATTAAAGAATATAAGAAATATAGCAAATAAATATATTATATATATTAAAAACATAAATAAATATATTTACCTCTAGTAGTAATATATAAGTATATTTCATATAAAAGAGGAATATGTTTTTATAATAGGAAAAATAAATATATAAGAAATTATTCTTATTATTATTATTTATTTATTAGAGGAAATTTGTATTATAAAGTTCACTAGATAATATATTATAATAACTTATATAAACTTTATATTAGATCAAAGATAATATTAAAATAATTTCTAAATATCCTATCCATTATCCTAGAACTAAAACTGGAATATCTGTAAAAATAGATAAAATACTAATATATTTATAAAGAACCAGTATATCCTTATTATAACAATCTTATAATAACAGAATACTAGATAAAAGAGTTATATAAATAACATGCAACCAACATAAAGAAATTTTTTAAACAGAGATAACAATTTCAAAAAAGATATATAATTATAATAGAATTTATTATAATAATCATAGAACTAAAAGCAGTCAATCAAATAATTATAATATTAGCAAAAATCAATAGAAAAGATATAAGAATCTTATTAAATTCAGAAATAGCCTACAACTATATTAGAGAAGAATTTACAAAAAAAACTAAAATACTTATTATACAAATAAATAAATAAGCAATAATTATTTTAATTAGTAGAGAAATAATTAATTAAAACTACAAGAAATAAGCACCAAATATTATTGTAAAATCAGGACAATATACTACAATAATAACACTTAACATTATATCAGTATTAAGAGAATACTATAATACTATATTTAAAATAATATAATTATACACACAAAACCTAATAATCAACTAGATAAATAGAATAGTAATAGTCAATAATACAATATTATAAACAAAGATCATCAAGAAGAGGATCAAAAAAATTACTTAACTATACAAGAAATCAGGGCAAAGCCTTAATATACTACTAGTCACTAAAAAATCAAGACAGAAAGCAGATAAACAGAAATGAAAGATAATATTTACTAAAAATATTATATATATCAATAATAAAAATAAAGTAAAAGAGAAGCCATAAAATAATCAAAAGAACCTAAGTACTAAAAATAAGATAAAAGTTAGAAACAATAAAATAAAAAAAACTAAGACAATCTAACAAGCAAAAACAATTAAAAAAATAAAAGTTATAGAAAAGATATAAAAAATAAAACTAAAATCAAAAAAACTATATAAAAAGGAACTTACAGAAGTATTAGCAAAATTATCTAAGAAATACTATAAGTTTATTAAACTATTTATAAAGAAAGAATAGTAATTACCAACATATAATAAAGAATTTAAAGTATAAATTGAACTAAAAGAAGAATTTATACCACTCTTAATTAAGTAATACCATAAATCAAGAAACAAACTAGAACTTAAAAATGAGTTTACTAACAAGTTTTATAAAATAATATATATACAACCAGAACACAGAAAAATATTAGTATAATCAATATTTATTAATAAAAAGAATATAACCAAACAAATAATTATCAATTATAAAGTATTGAATAATAGAATAATAGATAATATAAATAAGATATCTCATTAAGAATAAAAAAGAGATCTCTTATAAAAAGCAAAGATCATAACAGTCTTTAACATTTAATGAGATTATTATAACCTATAAATAGCTAAAGATAATATTTAAAAAACAGCTTTCCTTACAGATAAAAGACTATTTAAATAAATAGTTATACTAATAGATTTAAAGAATCTACTAGCATAATTTACACAATACATAATATATATTCTATAGAAATATTTAAACAAGTTTGTTACAGTCTACTTTAATAATATCATTATATACTTACAAAATCCAGAAAAACATGAAAAACATATATAACTAGTTATAATAACACTTATAAACAAAGGATTAACACTTAAGATCAAAAAATATAAATTTAATACTACAATCATTAATTATTTAGGAATAGTTTATACACTAGAAGGATTAAAGATCCAGCCAGAAAAGAAAGATATAATACTTAACTAGCCTATCCCAACAAACGTTAATAAAATACAATAGTTTTTAGATATAATAGGATATATTAGAAGATACTTAAAGAATTATGCAGAAATAACATAACTAATCACAAGATTATTAAGAAAAAATCAAGAATTTAATTAAATAGAACAATAATAGCAAGCATTTAAGAAAATTAAGAAATTAATCAAAGAAATATCAATTCTTATACTTCACAATCTAAAGAAACTAAATACAATTCAATTAAATGCATTAGAATATACATTAGAAATTGTTTTAGAATAACTAGGAGATAATAGAAAATTAAGATTTATTGCTTTTTACTCCAGACAATTTACTACTATAAAAAGGAATTATAATATTCACAATAAAAAACTACTCACAGTAGTTAAAGCATTTAAGTAATAAAGACATTATTTATAAGAAGTTAAGGAAGAAATAATTATAAAAAGTGATTATTATAATCTAAAGTACTTCATAATAATAAAAGAGCTTACTAATAAATAAGTTAAATAATCAGAGTATTTATTAAGGTTTAAGTTTCAAATTGAACACATCAAAGGAAAAGAAAACATTATTATTAATATATTAAATAGAAGAGCAAATTATATAATTAGAATATAATAATTATAAATAAATATACTAGTAAAAGATAAAAATAAAATTCACTATAATAACAAAGCAATACTAGCAACAATAATTACAATAGAAAATAAAGATTTTTATAAAAAAATAATAGAAGCTATTAAAAATAACAAAATACTACAAACAGCACTACATAATAATAAAATAATAATCAAAAATAGATTAGCTATTTAAAAAGAATCAATATTAATATTATTTTTAATGATTATAGAAGTTATTTAAATAAATTATAATTTACTAATCAAAGGACATCATAGAATCAATTAAATAATAAAAAAGATATAATAAACATATTATTTTCTAAAAATAAAAAAATTAATTAAAGACTACATTAAGAAATACAACAGTTATAATTACAATAAATTAATTAACCACTAACTATATAAAAAAATATAGATTTTAGAAACACCAATAAAAGCATAATAGAAGATCATAATAAATTTTATATAAGACTTATCAGAGTCAAAAGATTCTATTTTAGAAATTACATACACTAAAGCTATTATTATTATAAATAAGCTTACAAAATATATTATCTTAAAGCCAACGCCAAAGAATTTAATAGTATAATAATATATAATACTGATAATACAAGAAATATTTATAATATTTAGATTACTAAATAAAATCATATCTAATAAAGACAAGTTATTTATATCTAAATTTTAGTAGATAATTACAAGAAATTATGGAATAAAACACAATCTATCAATTACATATCATCAATAGACTAATGGCTAGATTAAATAAATAATTTAAGTAGTTAAATAATATCTAAGACATTACTTAGATTAGAATTAAGATAATTGGATAGAATTACTACTAATTATTTAGTTTACAATAAACAATACTATGAACACATCAACAGGACAAGTACCACATTTTGTCAACCTAGAAAGAATTCTAAGGATAAGTTAGAAAAACATTAAATGAGAAGGAGCATCAAACAAAGTAAATATCCAAGCAATATATATGCAATTGATATATAATAATCTATTAAAAGATATTGAATGGGCAGAAATAAGAATAAAGAAATATTACAATAAGAAACACAAGGACGCACCAACACTCAAAAAGAAAGAGAGAGTCTACCTTCTATAATAAACACCAGAATTAAAAAACTTTAATATTAAAAACATAAGACTAAGTAATAAATTTAACATAATTAAATTTAGGCTATTTACTATTAAAGAAAAATTTACTAATAATAATTATAAACTCTAGCTACTAGCAAGAATACAAATATACCTAATATTTTATATCTTATTATTGAAATCAACAACTAATCTAATAAATAAAGATAAAACAGCAGATAGTAAGAAATATAAAGTCAAAAGAATACTATAATACAAGTTAAAAAAAGAACATATCTACTACTTTATAAGATAAAAAGAATACAGACCTAAAAAAAATACATAAGAATCTATTAGGCACTTAAATTACTCTAAGAAAATTCAGAAATAGAGACAAAAGTATAATCAAGAAAGACAGAAGAATTAAAGTTAGTATTAAAAACAAGGTCATCATTTTACAAAATAAAAATAGCAGCTAGAAGCTCTTTAACCTCTTATTATTCTTTTACTTATTTTACTTTTATCTCTTCTTCCATCTTCTCCAATCTTTCTAATTCTTTAATATCTTTAATATTAAACTAGATAAATTAACCAGCATATTTTTATAGCAACTTCCATTATTTATTAAGATGAGCATATTTTACTAAAAGAACCTTAATTTTAGCATTTACTTTATTATTATCCTCTTCTAAATACTCTTAAGTATAAAGAAGTTTTTTCTATATAAAATCTAATAAAACTATTAAAATACACTTACAATAATCATTCTATATACACTCACTATAGTACAATAATATTTCTGATTTTATACAAATCTTATTTAATAAAAAACAATAGAGATAAGACAAAAGCAATTCTATACCAAATTACTCAATTTGCAGTATAAGATTATTCTTATTAATATTTTACTTTAAAGATATGGTTAGTATAAAATCACAAGATCATACATTTAAAATATTTAAAGAGTTAGAATTAGTTACTTACACTTTGGAGAACACAAGCTATTTATTAAACTATCAAGATACCAGCCTTCAGAGGAAAGGATTATTAGAAAATTAAAACATCACAACTAATAGATCAGATTAGTTATTACAAGACTAATATATATTAGAATAAGGGATTACCCATAAAACTTTAAAATTAAGATAATAGAGCCAGCAGAGCCATTACTATGTTAATTATATTAGTTAAAATAAAGCGAACAGAGCCATTACTATATTAGCTATAATGGAGGAAAGCTATATAAGAATACTCATTTACTATATATTTAGTTTTCTTCTATCATCTTAAATTAACTAAGATAACTTAAGTATACGATCTTCTACCAATCAGGATATTCTATCTTATTTAAGACTTCATTTATTTCTTTACAACTTTCATATACCAGAAGCCTATTAACTTCGCCCGTTAATAGCTATCCTAGCTATACTCGACGGTAACCCAACCGAAGTTTCCAACATCTTTTTAATTATATTAGTATATTTTCTTTATCTATTTATTTTATTTATTCTATTTAAATTTTTTTATAATTTATTATTTATTTTAGTTATTATTTTTTATCTTTAACTAATTATTTTAATTTTTTATTAAAATTAATCTTGTTATTAGCTGTTCTATTAGCTTTACTAGTATTAATTAAAATTAATAGAATTATAATTATAATTTACTTTTTTAAATCTAAAGTGGCTGATTTCTAGTTCTTTTTTAGCTTTTAATATTTATCTATAAAATAATCTGATTTTTTATAGTTAAAATAAGCTTTATCTTTTTTTAATTTATCTTTTTCTTCTTTAAATAAGATTATATTTAGTTATATAATTATATCTCTATTATAGTCTTATAATAGATTTTATTATATTATCTAGTTTATTCTAAATTATAGAAATCCTTTATATTTCTTTTATTATTAAAACTCTTATTTCTTTTATTTAATTTTAAATAGTTTATTATTAATTTTGACTACTATCTTAATAAAGTTATTAATATTTATTAATTAATTTATTTTAATTAATTTTATTTAAATTTCTTCCTTTAATATATTTTTAAATATAGTGATTTATACTTTATTATTATATCTTAATAGTGTTATTATTTTTTAAAATTTTATTATTAATTTCTGAGTTAATCTAGTTTATTATAGATATTTTAATTTTTATTTAGTGGTGTATATTTTATTAATATTTTTAAATAATTATATAAATTATTTTTTAAAGCTGGTGTAATTTATAAATATCTTAATAGTAATTATATTTTAATCTTCTTATATTAAATTATAAAAGTTATCTATTATTAGCTATATTTAATTAACTATATTATTAGTAAGGTAAGTTATAATAAAAATTATTTTATTATAGTTTTATTTAATCTTATTAATTTTTATATATATACTTATATTTACTAAAAATAACTTAAGTTTAGAATATGTTTTATTAAATTTTATTAGTTTTAATAACTTGATTTTATTAGTAACTAATAGTAAACTTAATATTATTTATACTTCTAATTATTTAATATAATTTTTTTATTTAATTCTTTCTTATTTAAATTATTTAGTATATTTTTTAAGTTAATTTATCTAGTTATTCTTAATTTTTAGTTTATTTTTAAGTTGCTATATATATTTAACTATCTAATTAAACTATTCTTTAAGAGTAATATAGTGGGCTAGTATCTTATTATTTTTATTATAATATATTACTGCTATATATTATTGTTATTTTATTATAATTTAGGCTATTTATTATAGTTGTTATTTTAAGACTAATGAATTGTTATTATTTATTATTTTAAATATTTAAATAAAGATTTTATCTTTTGTATTAAGGGTCTTAAATTATTAAAAACTTTAGTTAGATTATTATTAAGTATAGCTAGAATAGCTATTAATAAGTAAAGTTAATAGGTTTTTAGTATATAAAAGTTATAATAAAATAAATAAAGTCTTAAATAAGATAGAATATTCTAATTAATAAAAGATTATATATTTAAATTATCTTAGTTAATTTAAGATAATAGAAGAAAATTAAATATATAATAAATAAGTGTTCTTATATAGCTTTCCTTCATTATAGCTATTATAAAAATCTTCTGATTTCTCTAATACATAGATTATAGCCATCATAGAAATCCTCTGATTTCTCTGATGCCTTAACCCTAAGGCTTCGCGGGTAATCCTTTGTTCCAATGTGCATTAGTCCCGTAGTGACTAACCTGATCCATTGGCTGTGACGTTCTGATTCTCTGACAATTTCATTAGATACTTCTTTTTATTTAATATTTTTCTAATTTATTCTTAGAATTTTTTTTAAATTAATAAAATATAGTACTTATTCTATTAATATATTTATAGTATTATTTATTATAAACTAAATAATTAATAGTAATTCTACTTAATTATCTTAATTCTAATCTAAGTAATATCTTAGATATTATTTAATTATTTAAATTATTCTTTCAATTTAGCTATTAGTTTATTAATAATATATAATTAATAAATTATATTCTATTCTATAATTTTTTATAATTATCTGCTAAAATTTAAATATAAATAATTTATCTCTATTAGATGTAATTTTACTTAATAATTTAAATATTATAAATATTTCTTATAATATTAATATTATATATTATTATATTATTAAACTCTTTAATATTAGCTTTAAGATAATATATTTTATAAATTTATTTATAATAATAATAGTTTTAGTATATATAATTCTTAAAATAGAATCTTTTAACTCTGGTAAGTCTTATATAAAATTTATTATAATTTTTTATTATACTTTTATTAATATTTTTAAAATCTATATTCTTCTATAAGATTAATAATTGATTAGTTTATTATAATTATAATTATTATATTTCTTAATATAGTCTTTAATTAATTTTTTTATTCTTAGAAAATAATATATTTATTATATTTTTTTTATTATTTAGTCAATTCTATAATATTTTTTAATTAATAAATTATAATTTATTTAAATAACTTCTGTAATTATTAAAAATAATATTAATATTAATTTTTTTTAAATAGCTAATCTATTCTTAATTTCTGCTTTATTATTATATAATGTTATTTATAATATTTTATTATTCTTAGTAGCTTCTATTATCTTTTTATAAAAATCTTTATTTTTTATTATAATTATTATTACTAGTATTATCTTATTATTATAATAAATTCTATTTTTATCTTTTATTAATATATTTATTTGTGGCTATTATATTTTAATTATATAATCTACTCTTTTATTTAATATATTAGTAATAATATTTTCTTTTTCTTTAATATATTTAATTTAAAATTTAAATCTTAATAGATATTTTAATTATCTAATTTATCTATTAATAAGCTTTTTTATTGTTATAAAATATTTTAAATTATAATGATCACTTTTTATAACTATCTCTTCTTTAACTCTTTATAAGTAGTATCTTTATTATTTAAATATTTCAACTATTATAAGTAGTTCTTTATTATAAATATTATAGTTTCTTTCTATAGTAGTGAATTATTTAAAGTAAAAGATAATAGATTATAATTATCTATTATTTCTTAATTATTTTAAAATAATCTTTAATGCATATCTTAATATATCTAATTAAATTATATTTAGTTTTTTTAGATTATAAAGTATAAAAATTAATGCAAGAATATACTAGCACTTAAAAAAAGAGAGTTTACCTTTTATAATAAATATTAAAATTAAAAAATTTTAATATTAAAAATACAAGACTAAGTAATAAATTTAATATAATTAAATTTAGATTATTTATTATTAAAGAAAAACTTATAAATAATGATTATAAATTCTAGCTACTAGTAAGAATATAAATATACTTAATATTTTATATCTTATTATTAAAATTAATTATTAATTTAATAAATAAAAATAAAGTAATAGATAATAAAAAATATAAAATTAAAAAAATATTATAATATAAGTTAGAAAAAGGATATATCTATTATCTTATAAATTAGAAAAAATATAGACCTAAAAAAGATATATAAGAATTTATTAGGTACTTAAATTACTCTAAAAAAATTTAAGAATAAAGATAGAAATATAATTAAAAAAAATAAAAAAATTAAAATTAATACTAAGAATAAGATTATTATTTTATAAAATAAAAATAATAGCTAAAAGCTTTTTAATTTTTTATTATTTTTTTACTTATTTTACTTTTATTTTTTCTTCTATTTTTTTTAATCTTTCTAACTCTTTAATATTCTTTATATTCTTTTAAAAAAATTCTCTAACCTATTTCTTTAATAATTTTTGCTATTTCTATAAGTAAAAAATCTTAATTAAGATCTACTCTTCTTCTTTTTAAAAATACTCTTAAACCTTAGAAAAATGCTTCTATATTACTTTAAATATAAGCATATTAATACAGCAATAGTTATTTACATAAATATACTTATTATAATACTTAAAGAACTCTACTTTAATATAAGTCTTTTCTAGATTACTATACTAATTATATAAAAAATAATAAATAATACTAAATTATTCAATATATAAAAGAAGAGAGTTCCTTAAAATTATTTTCTTTAAAAATATAGTTAGCGCGAAACCACAAGATTATATATTTAGAATATTTAAAAAATTAAGATTAGTTACTTACACTTTAAAGGATATAAGCTATTTATTAAACTATTAAGATATTAGTCTTTAGAGAAGAAGATTATTAAAAAATCAGAATATTATAACTAATAAATTAGATTAGTCACTACAGGACTAATATATATCAAAATAAGGGATTACCTATAAAGCTTTAGGGTTAGAGCATTAGAGAAATCAGAGAATTTCTATAATAATTATAATCTAGGGTATTAGAGAAATCAGAGGATTTCTATAATAGTTATAATCTATGAATCAGAGAAATCAGAGGATTTCTATATAGACTATAATAGAGAAAAATTATATAAGGATATTTATTTACCCTATATTTAGTTTTCTTTTATTATCTTAAAGTATAGGATATTCATAATCTTATTCTTATTTCTTTCATCTACCAAGACCTTTCGACCTTAGAAGCCTATTAACTTCGCCCGTTAATAGCTATCCTAGCTATACTCGACAGTAATCAAACCGAAGTTTCCGACATAAAAGTAGTTAGTTAAATAGTTATAATATTAGCAAAAATCAATAAGAAAAATGTAAGAATTTTATTAGATTTAAGAGTAGCTTATAACTATATTAAAAAAAAATTTATAAATAAAGCTAAAATATTTATTATATAGATAAATAAATAAGTAATAATTATTTTAATTAGTAAAGAAATAATTAATTAAAGTTATAAGAAATAGATATTAAATATTATTATAAGATTAGGATAATATGCTATAATTATAATAATTATGCTTAATATTATATTAGTATTAAGAGAATACTATAACACTATATTTAAAATAATATAATTATAAATATAGAACCTAATAATTAACTAAATAAATGAAATAATGGCAGTTAATAATATAATAAAAAATTAAAGTCTTAGTATATTATTAAATACTAAAAAATTAAGATAGAAGATAAATAAATAGAAATAGAAGATAATATTTACTAAAAATAATAAGTATATTAATAATAAAAATAAAATACAGAAAAAGAAGCTATAAAATAGTTAAAAAAAAATTTAAATAATAAAAATAAAAAGACAAAACTAAAATTAAAAAAATTATATAAAAAAGAATTTATAGAAATTTTAGTAAAATTATTAAAAAAGTATTACAAATTTATTAAATTATTTATAATAATTATTAATATATAATAAAGAATATAAAGTATAAATTAAGTTAAAAGAAGGATTTATATTACTTTTAATTAAATAATACTATAAGTTAAGAGATAAATTAAAATTTAAGAATAAGTTTATTAATAAATTTTATAGTAATATATATATAATTAGAATATAGAAAAATATTAATATAATTAATATTTATTAATAAGAAAAATATAACTAAATAAATAATTATTAATTATAAAATACTAAATAATAGAATAATGAATAATATAAATAAAGTATCTTATTAAAAATAAAAAAGAGATCTCTTATAGAAAGTAAAGATTATAATAATCTTTAATATTTAATAGAGTTATTATAATCTATAAATAGTTAAAGATAATATTTAGAAAATAATATTCTTTATAGATAAAGGACTATTTAAATAAATAATTATATTAATAAGTTTAAAAAATTTATTAATATAATTTATATAATATATAATATATATTCTATAAAAATATCTAAATAAGTTTATTGCAATCTACTTTAATAATATTATTATATACTTATAAAATCTAAAAGAATATAAAATTAGTTATAATAATATTTATAAATAAAAGATTAATATTTAAAATTAAGAAATATATATTTAATATTATAATTATAAATTATTTAAAAATAATTTACATACTAGAAGGATTAAAGATCTAATCTAAAAAAAAATATAATACTTAATTAGTTTATTCTAATAAATATTAATAAAATATAGTAATTCTTAAGTATAATAGAATATATTAGAAAATATTTAAAGAATTATATAGAAATAATATAATTAATTATAGAATTACTATAAAAAGATTAAGAATTTAATTAAATAAAATAATAATAATAAGCATTTAAGAAAATTAAAAAATTAATTAAGAAAGTATTAATTTTTATATTTTATAACTTAAAGAAATTAAATATAATTTAACTAAATATATTAAAATATATATTAAGAATTATTTTAGAATAATTAAGAGATAATAAAAAATTAAGATTTATTATCTTTTATTTTAAATAATTTATTATTATAAAAAAAAATTATAATATTTATAATAAAGAATTACTCGTAATAGTTAAAGTATTTAAGTAATAAAAATACTACTTATAAAAAGTTAAAGAAATAGTTATAAAAAGTAATTATTATAATCTAAAATACTTTATAATAATTAAAGAGCTTATTAATAGATAAGTTAGATAATTAAAATATCTATTAAGATTTAAATTTTAAATTAAATATATTAAAGGAAAAAAAAAATATTATTATTAATATATTAAATAGAAGAATAGATTATATAATTAGAATATAATAGCTAGAAATAAATATACTAATAAAAAATAAAAATAAAATTTATTATTATAATAAAATAATATTAGTAATAATAATCATAATAAAAAGCAAAGATTTTTATAAAAAAATAATAAAAGCTATTAAAAATGATAAAATACTATAAATAGTACTATATAATAATAAAATAGTAATTAAAAATAAATTAACTATTTAAAAAAAATCAATATTAGTACTATTTTTAATAATTATAAAAGTTATTTAAATAAATTATAACTTACTAATTAAAGAATATTATAGAATTAACTAAATAATAGAAAAGATATAATAAACATATTACTTTCTAAGAATAAGAAAATTAGTTAAAAATTATATTAAGAAGTATAATAATTATAATTATAATAAATTAATTAATTATTAATTATATAAAAGAATATAGATTCTAGAAATATTAATAAAAGTATAATAAAAAATTATAATAAATTTTATATAAGGCTTACTAAAATTAAAAGATTCTATTTTAGAAATTATATATACTAAAGTTATTATTATTATAAATAAGTTTATAAAATATATTATTCTAAAGTTAATATTAAAGAGTTTAATAATATAATAATATATAATACTAATATTATAAAAAATATTTATAATATTTAGATTATTAAATAAAATTATATCTAATTAAGATAAATTATTTATATTTAAATTTTAGAAAATAATTATAAAAAATTATAAAATAAAATATAATTTATTAATAGTATTATTAATAGATTAATAGCTAGATTAAAAGAATAATTTAAATAGTTAAATAATATTTAAGATATTACTTAGATTAGAATTAAGATAATTAAATAAAATTATTATTATTTACTTAATTTATAATAAATAATGCTATAAATATATTAATAAAATAAGTATTATATTTTACTAATTTAGAAAAAATTCTAAGGATAAGTTAGAAAAATATTAAATAAAAAGAAGTATTTAATAAAGTAAATAAATAATATATATATAATTAATATATAATAATTTATTAAAAGACATTAAATAGACAAAAATAAGAATAAAGAAATATTATAATAAGAAATATAAAAATATATTAATATTTAAAAAAAAAAAAAAAGAATTTATCTTCTATAATAAATATTAAAATTAAAAAATTTTAATATTAAAAGTATAAGATTAAGTAATAAATTTAATATAATTAAATTTAAACTATTTATTATTAAAAAGAAATTTATAAATAATAATTATAAATTCTAGCTATTAATAAGAATATAAATATATTTAATATTTTATATTTTATTATTAAAATTAATTATTAATTTTAATAAATAAAGATAAAGTAATAGATAATAAAAAATATAAAATTAAAAAAATATTATAGTATAAATTAAAAAAAGAATATATTTATTATTTTATAAATAAAAAAATATAAATTTAAAAAAGATATATAAAAATTTATTAAATATTTAAATTATTTTTAGAAAATTTAAAAATAGAGATAAAAATATAATTAACAAAAATAGAAGAATTAAAATTAATATTAAAAATAAGATTATTATTTTATAAAGTAAATATAATAATAAAAAACTTTTTAATTTTTTATTATTTTTTTATTTATTTTATTTTTATTTTTTCTTTTATTTTTTCTAATTTTTCTAATTCTTTAATATTCTCAATATTAAACTAAATAAATTAACTAGTATGCTTTTATAGTAATTTTTATTATTTATTAAAATAAGTATACTTTATTAGAAGAGGTTTAATTTTAATATTTACTTTATTATTATCTTTTTCTAGATATTTTTAAATATAAAGAAATTTCTTCTATATAAGATTAGAAGAAATTATTAAAATATATTTATAATAATTATTTTTTATATACTTACTACAATATAATAATATTTCTAATTTTATATAAATTTTATTTAAAAAGAAGTAATAAAGATAAAAGTAACTTTATATTAAACTATTTCATATATAATATAAAATTATTCTTATTAATGTTTTATTTTAAAAATATAATTAATACAAAATTATAAAATTATATATTATAATAAAAAAATTAAAAATAAAATTAATTTCTAATATATCTAGAGAATATAAGTTATTAAGCTATTAAAATATCAGCCTTTAAAGAAGAAGATTATTAGAAAATTAAAACATTATAATTAATAAATAAAGAAAGCTAATATATAATAAGATAAAAGATTATTTATAATTATTAAAATTAAAATAATAAAGCTAATAAAACTATAGTTATATTAATTATATTTATAAAAATAGAGTAAATAGAGTAATAGTTATATTAATTATAATAAAAAAAAATTATATAAAGATATTTATTTATTTTATATTTAGTTTTCTTCTATTATCTTAAATTAATTATAATAATTTAAATATATAATTTTCTATTAATTAAAATATTTAAGAATTTTATTCTTATTTTTTTCATTTAATCAGACCTTTTAATCTTAGAAGCCTATTAACTTCGCCCGTTAATAGCTATCCTAGCTATACTCGATGGTAATCCAACCGAAGTTTCTGACAAATATTTCTTGGTTTTTTTGGTGTTTGTTTATCATTTTAATTATAATAATCTTTTAAATCTAGCTTTTCTTTTTTGTTAGGATTTAAAATAAAATCAATAGACATTCTTTGCTTAATAATATGATTTTTTTCAAATTATAATGTTCTTAAAATATAAGATCTGTATATTTTATTAAATCTTATTTCTAATAATAATAAAGCAGCTTCTAATTTTATAATTTTATATGAAGATATTTTAAAAACACCTAATATTTTTCTTAAAGCTTAATTTTATAATTTTTAAAATTTATATAAATAATTAGATTAATTTCTCTACTAAATAAGAATTCTACAATTAGCAATAGAAGAAATACAAGCAATATATAATTATCTCATTGCTTAAAATGATAATTCTCTTTCTATATTAGATAATCTTTCTATTTAATAAAATACTCTAGTGGCTTTTATAATTTGTTTATTAATATAATTCTTAAAAGTTAATTTAGAATTAATAATAATCCCTAGCCATTTTATATTATTTTTTAAAGTAATTTCTAGTCTATTAAATTTAAGCTAATACTCTTAATTTTCTAGATTTATTGACTTTTTTAATAAGAAATAAATTAATTCCATTTTATTCTTATCAAATAATATATTATTTAATCCTCCTTTTTTTATTAGAAAAGTAATAATTTTTTTCTAATATTCTGCAATTATCCTCCATTTTTTTAAAGCTAATTTTTATACCAATATCATCAATATAGCTTAGAAATCTAGCTTTATTTAGATATATTTTTAATTCTTCATCTTCTATATCCTCTATTTCTATATCTTTTTTAAATATAAATAAAATAGATATATAAAGTAAAAATAAAATAGAAGAAAATAAGGACCCTTATAGGATTCCTACCTCAATTAAGATGCATTGGCTTATATTATTATCAAAATTTAATTAGATTTCTCTATTAAATAAAAAGAAAATAATCCAATTAATTAAACATTTAAAAAAGCCCATTTTTATACATATTTTTATTAATTAATTTCTTAAAATATAATCAAAGGCCCCCTTTATATTGTCAGAGAATCAGAACGTCACAGCCAATGGATCAGGTTAGTCACTATGGGACTAATGCACACCGGAACAAAGGATTACCCGTGAAGCCTTAGGGTTAGGGCAATAGAGCTAGCAGAGCCGTCGCTATATTAACTATGTTGGTTAGAATAGAGCGAATAGAGCTATTGCTATATTGGCTATAATGAAGGAAAGCTATATAAGGATACTTATTTATTATATATTTAGTTTTCTTCTATTATCTTAAATTAACTAAGATAATTTAAGTATATAATCTTCTATTAATTAGGATATTCTATCTTGTCTTAAGACTTTATTTATTTTATTATAATTTTTATATACTAAAAGTCTATTAATTTTGCTTATTAATAGCTATTTTAGCTATATTTAATAATAATTTAATTAAAGTTTCTAATAATTCAAGACTCTTAATATAAAAGATAAAGTTTTTATTTAAATGTTTAAAATAGTAGATAATAATGATCTATTTACTTTAGAATAATAATTATAATAAATAGTCTAAGTTATAGCAAGATAGTAATAATATATAATAGTAGTATGCTATAATAAGAATAATAAAATACTAGTTTATTATGCTACTCTTAAAGAATAATTTAATTAGATAGTTAAATATATATAATAACTTAAAAATAAGCTAAGGGTTAAAAATAATTAGATAAATTAGTTTAGAGAATATATTGAATAATTTAAATAAGAAAAAATTAAATAAAAAGATTATATCAAATAATTAGAAGTATAAGTAATATTAAATTTACTATTAATTATTAATAAAGTTAAATTATTAAAATTAATAAAATTTAATAGAATATATTCTAAATTTAAATTATTTTTAGTAAATATAAGTATATATATAAAGGTTAATAAGATTAAATAAGACTATAATAAAATAATTTTTATTATAATTTATTTTATTAATAATATAGCTAACTAGATATAGCTAATAATAGATAACTTTTATAATTTAGTATAAAAAAACTAGAATATAATTATTATTAAAATATTTATAAATTATATTAGCTTTAAGAAATAACTTATATAGTTATTTAGAAATATTAATAAAATATATATTACTGAATAAAAATTAAGATATTTATAATAAATTAGATTAGTTTAGAAACTAGTAATAGAATTTTAAAAGATAATAGTATTATTAAAATATAATAATAAAGTATAGATTATTATATTTAAAAATATATTAAAAGAAAAAATCTAGATGGAATTAATTAAAATAGATTAATTAATAAATATTAATAATTTTATTAAGATAGCTATTAAAATTAATAATAAATTATTTAAAATTAAATAGAAGAAATAAGAGTTTTAGTAATAAAAAAAATATAAAGAATTTCTATAATTTAGAATAAATTAAGCAATATAATAAAATCTATTATAAAATTATAATGGAGATATGGTTATATAATTAAATATAATCTTATCTAAAAAAGAAAAAGATAAACTAAGAAAAAATAAAGTTTATTTTAATTATAGAAAACTAGATTATTTTATAGATAAATACTAAAAGTTAAAAAAGAACCAGAAATTAGTTATTTTAAATTTAAAAAAGTAAATTATAATTATAATTTTACTAGTTTTA
Source organism: Talaromyces atroroseus (assembly GCF_001907595.1). Classification (NCBI taxonomy): domain Eukaryota; kingdom Fungi; phylum Ascomycota; class Eurotiomycetes; order Eurotiales; family Trichocomaceae; genus Talaromyces; species Talaromyces atroroseus. The sequence goes on along the minus strand of NW_017971439.1, from coordinate 1,052,771 downwards.
GTTAATATTAGTAAAGCTAATAAAATAGTTAATAATAAGATTAATTCTAATAAAGAATTAAAATAATTAATTGAAAATAAAAAATAATAATTAAAATAAATAATAAATTATAAAAAGATTTAAGTAAAATAAATAAGGTAAATAAATAAAGAAAATATATTAATATAGCTAAAAAGAATACTTAATAATTTAAATAAAAATAAAATATAATATTAAAATATATAAAAAAAAAAGTAAGAAAAATTTAGCTTTAAGAGAAGTATTAAATAGATAAAATAAATAAATATTAATATAAGAATAAGATATTAATTTTATAGTTATAAGGAATAAATTAATTAAATGAGTTATACTTATAAATCATCTAGAAAAGAAGATTATCCTAGTAAAGAAGAGATAGAAAAAAAATCTAGTATAGAAAATATTAAAAAAAATTCTCTTTTAAAAAAGTTATTTTATACTTAACTAATATTATAAGATAATAGATTAAGAATAATAATCTATAAAGATCTATATTAAGAACTAATAGAAAATCTTGTTAAAGATAAAAAGAAAATAAAAATATAAGAAAATATTAAAAATCTTTAGAAAGATAACTTATATAATTATATATCTATTAATATAATTTATTAAGAAGAGTCTTAATAGAAATAGAAGAATTATATTAGGAAATATAAGAAATATAATAAATAGATATATTATATATATTAAAAGCATAAATAAATATATTTATCTCTAGCAGTAATATATAAGTATATTTTATATAAAAGAGAAATATATTTTTATAATAAATAAAATAAATATATAAGAAATTATTCTTATTATTATTATTTATCTATTAGAGAAAATCTATATTATAAAGTTTATTAGATAATATATTATAACAACTTATATAAACTTTATGTTGGACTAAAGATAATACTAGGATAGTTTTTAAATGTCTCATTTATTATCCTAGAACTAAAACTGGAATATTTATAAAAGTGGTTAGAATATTAATATATTTATAAAGAACTAGTATATCCTTATTATAATAACTTTATAATAATAGAATACTAGGTAAAAGGATTACATAAATAGTATATAACTAGTATAAAGGAATTTTTTAAATAAAAATAAAAATTTTAAAAAAGATATATAATTATAATAGAATTTATTATAATAATTATAAAATTAAAAGTAATTAATTAAATAGTTATAATACTGGTAAAAATTAATAAAAAAGATATAAGAATCTTATTAGATTTAGAAATAGTTTATAATTATATTAGAGAAGAATTTATAAAAGAAACTAAAATATTTATTATATAAATAAATAAATAGGTAATAATTATTTTAATTAATAGAGAAATGATTAGTTAAGATTATAAGAAATAAGCATTAAATATTATTATAAAATTAAAATAATATGCTATAACAGTTATACTTAATATTATATTAATATTAAAAAAATACTACAACATTATATTTAAAATAATATAGTTATAGACATAAAATCTAATAATTAACTAGATAAATAGAATAATAATAGTTAATAATATAATATTATAAACAAGGATCATTAAAAAAAGGATTAAAGAAATTATATAGTTATATAAGAAATTAAAGTAAAATCTTAGTATATTATTAGATACTAAAAGATTAGGATAGAAGGTAAATAAATAGAAATGGAAGATAATATTTACTAAAGATATTATATATATTAATAATAGAAATAAAATATAGAAGAAGAAGCCATAAAATAGTTAAAAAAATTTAAATGATGAAAATAAAATAAAATTAAAAATAATAAAATAAAAAAAATTAAGATAATCTAATAAGTATAAATAATTAATAAAATAAGGATTACTGAAAAAATATAAAAGATAAAATTAAAACTAAAAAAATTATATGAAAAGAAACTTGTAAAAGTATTAATAAAGTTGCTTAAAAAATATTATAAGTTTATTAAATTATTTATAAAAAAAGAATAATAATTATTAATATATAATAAGGAATTGAAAGTATAAATTAAATTAAAAAAAGAATTTATATTATTATTAGTTAAGTAATATTATAAGTTAAGAGATGAATTAGAACTTAAAAATAAATTTACTAATAAATTTTATAAAATAATATATATATAATTAGGATATAGAAAAGTATTAGTATAATTAATATTTATTAATAAAAAAGATATAATTAAGTAAATAATTATTAACTATTAAGTACTAAATAATAAAATAATAGATAATATAAATAAGATATCTTATTAAGAATAAAAGAGAGATTTTTTATAAGAAATAAAGATTATAATAGTTTTTAATATTTAATAGGGTTATTATAATCTATAAATAGCTAAAAATAATATTTAGAAAACAGTTTTTCTTATAGATAAAAGACTATTTAAATAAATAATTATACTAATAGGTTTAAAGAATTTATTAATATAATTTATGTAATATATAATATATATTTTATAGAAATATTTAAATAAGTTTATTATAGTTTATTTTAATAATATTATTATATACTTATAAAATCTAAAAGAATATAAAGAATATATATAATTAGTTATAATAATATTTATAAATAAAAGACTAATATTTAAGATTAAAAAATATAAGTTTGATACTATAATTATTAATTATCTAAGAATAATTTATATATTAGAAAGATTAAAGATCTAATTTAAAAAGAAAGATATAATATTTAATTAATTTATTTTAATAAATATTAATAAAATATAGCAATTTTTAAGTATAATAGGATATGTTAGAAAATACTTAAAAAATTATATAGAAATAATATAATTAATTATAGAATTATTATAAAAAGATTAAGAATTTAATTAGATAGAATAATAATAATAAGTATTTAAGAAAGTTAAGAAATTAATTAAAGAAGTATTAATTCTTATATTTTATAATTTAAAAAAATTAAATATAATTTAATTAGATATATTAGAATATATATTAAAGATTATTTTAGAATAATTAAAAAATAATAAATAATTATAATCTATTATCTTTTATTTTAGACAATTTATTATTATAGAAAGAAATTATAATATTTATAATTGAGAGCTACTTATAGTAATTAAAGTATTTAAATAATAAAGATACTACTTATAAGAAGTTAAAGAAGAAATAATTATAAAAAATAATTATTATAATTTAAAATATTTTATAATAATAAAAGAGCTTACTAGTAGATAAGTTAAATAATTAGAATATCTATTAAGATTTAAGTTTTAAATTAAATATATTAAAGGAAAAGAAAATATTATTATTAATATATTAAATAGAAGAGTAGATTATATAATTAGAATATAATAATTATAAATAAATATATTAATAGAAAATAAAGATAAAATTTATTATAATAATAAGACAATATTAGTGATAATAGTTATAATAAAAAGTAGAGATTTCTATAAAAAGATAATAGAAGTTATTAGGAATAATAAAATATTATAAATAGTATTATATAATAATAAAATAGTAATTAAAAATAGATTAGTTATTTAAAGAGGATTAATATTAATATTATTTTTAATAATTATAGAAGTTATTTAAATGAATTATAATTTAATAATTAAAGGATATTATAGAATTAATTATATAATAGAAAAGATATAATAAATATACTATTTTTTAAGAATGAGAAAATTAGTTAAAGACTATATTAAAAAATATAATAATTATAATTATAATAAACTAATTAATTACTAATCTTATAGAAGAATATAGATTTTAGAAATACTAATAAAAGTATAGTAAAAAATTATAATAGATTTTATATAAGATTTATTAGAGTTAAAAGATTTTATTTTAGGAATTATATATATTAAAGCTATTATTATTATAGATAAATTTATAAAATATATTATCTTAAAGTTAATATTAAAAAATTTAATAATATAATAATGTGTAATATTAATATTATAAGAAGTATTTATAATATTTAGATTACTAAGTGAAATTATATTTAATAAAGATAAGTTATTTATATTTAAATTTTAATAGATAATTATAAAAAATTATAAAATAGAATATAATTTATTAATTGTATATTATTAATAGATTAATAGCTAGACTAAAAGAATAATTTAAGTAGTTAAATAATATCTAAGATATTATTTAGATTAGAATTAAGATAATTAAGTAAAGTTATTATTAATTATTTAATTTATAATAAATAATGTTATAAATGTATTAATAGGATAAGTATTATAATTTATTAATTTAGAAAGAATTCTAAGAATGAGTTAAGAAAATATTAAATAAAAAGAAGTATTTAATAAAATAAATATTTAAATAATATATATATAATTAATATATAATAATTTATTAAAAGACATTAAATAGGCAGAAATAAAAATAAAAAGATATTATAATAAAAAGCGTAAGGATATGTTAGTATTTAAAAAGAAGAAAAGAGTTTATTTTTTATAATAAATACTAAGATTAAAAGATTTTAATATTAAAAATATAAGATTAAGTAATAAATTTAATATAGTTAAATTTAGATTATTTATTATTAAAGAAAAACTTGTAAATAATAATTATAAATTTTAGCTATTAGCAAGAATATAAATATATCCAGTATTTTATATTTTATTATTGAAATTAATTACTAATTTTATAAATAAAGATAAAGTAGTAGATAATAAAAAATATAAAATTAAAAGAATATTATAATATAAGTTAGAAAAAAGATATATTTATTATCTTATAAAATAGAAAGGATATAGATTTAAAAAAGATATATAAGAATCTATTAAGTACTTAAATAGCTTTAAGAAGATTTAGAAATAAAGATAGAAGTATAGTTAAGAAAGATAAAAGAATTAAAGTTAATATTAAGGATAAGATTGTTATTCTATAAAGTAAAAGTAGTAGTTAAAAACTCTTTAGCTTCTTATTATTTTTTTACTTATTTTATTTTTATTTTTTTTTTTATTTTTTCTAATTGTTCTAATTCTTTAATATCCTTAATATTGGATTAAATAAATTAACTAGTATACTTTTATAGTAACTTTTATTATTTATTAAAATGAGTATGTTTTACTAAGAGAGCTTGTCGGAAACTTCGGTTAACTACCGTCAAGTATAGCTAGGATAGCTATTAACAGGCGAAGTTAATAGGCTTCTAGTATACAAAAGTTGTAAAAAAATAGATAAAGTCTTAAAATAAGATAGAATATCCTAATCAATAGAAGATTATATACTTAAATTATCTTAGTTAATTCAAGATGATAGAAGAAAACTAAATATATAATAAATAAGTATTCTTATATAGCTTTTCTCTATTATAATTATTATAGAAATCCTCTGATTTCTCTAATATATAGATTATAGCCATTATAGAAATCCTCTGATTTTTCTAATGCTTTAATTCTAAGGTTTTATAAATAATCTTTTATTCTAATATATATTAGTCTTATAGTGACTAATCTGATCTATTAACTATAACATTTTAATTCTCTGATAATTCTCTCCTCTAAAAACTGGCGTCTTGATAGCTCAATAAATAGTTTATATTCCTTAAAGTGTAGGTAACTAATTCTAATTTCCTAACTATTTTAAATATACAATCTTGTGATTTTATGCTAATTATATTTTTAAAGAAAATAATCTTAAAGAACTTTCTTCTTTTATGTATTAAGCAATTTAGCATTATTTGTTATTTTTTATGTAACTGGTGTGGTAATTTAGGAAAAACTTACATTAAAATGGAGTTCTTTAAATGTTATAATAAGTATATTTGTGTAAATAATTATTGTTGTGTTGATATATTTATATCTGAGATAGTGTGGAAGTGCTTTTTTGAAGTTTAGGAGCATCTTTAAGAAGAAGAAGAGTAAGCTTTAGTTAAAATTCTTTATTTATAAAAATAGTAAAAGTTATTAAAGAAATAGGCTGGTGAATTTCTTTAAAAGGATATAAAAGACATTAAAGAGTTGAAAAGACTGGAAAAAGTAGAAGAAAAAGTAAAAGTAAGATAAGTAAAAAAATAATAAAAGATTAAAAAGCTTCTGGTTGTTACTTTTACTTTATAAAATAATAATCTTGTTTTTGATATTAATTTTAATTCTTTTATCTTTTTTGATTATATCTCTGTCTCTATTTTTAAATCTTTTTAAAGTAATTTAAATGTCTAATGGGTTTTTATATATCTTTTTTAGGTCTATATCCTTTCTATCTTATAAGGTAGTAAATATGTTCTTTCTTTAACTTACACTATAGTATTTTTTTAACTTTATATTTCTTATTATCTGCTGCTTCATCTTTATTTATTAGGTTAGTTATTAATTTTAATAATAAAATATAAAATATTAAGTGTATTCACATTCTTACTAGTAGTTGGAGTTTATAATTATTATTAGTAAGTTTTTCTTTAATAGTGAACAGTCTAAATTTAATTATATTAAATTTATTACTTAATCTTGTACTTTTAATGTTAAAATTTTTTAATTCTAGTATTTATTATAAAAGGTAAACTTTTTCTCTTTTTTTAAGTATTAACATGTTTTTATACTTTTTATTATAATACTTTTTTATTTTTATTTCTGTTTATTTAATATCTTTTAATAAATTAATATACATTAATTATATATATATTGTTTAAATATTTACTTTGTTTAATACTTTTTCTTATCTGATATTTTTTCAACTTATTCTTGGAATTCTTTCTAGATTAATAAAATGTAGTACTTATCCTATTGATGTATTTATTATATTGTTTATTATAAACTAAGCAATTAATAGTAGCTCTATTTAATTATCTTGATTTTAATCTAAGTAATATCTTAGATATTGTTTAATTACTTAAATTATTTATTTAATCTAGCTATTAGTCTGTTAATAATATATAGTTAATAGATTATATTTTATTCTATAATTTTTTGTGATTATCTACTAAAATTTAAATATAAATAACTTGTCTTAATTAGATATGATTTTACTTAGTAATCTAAATATTATAAATACTTCTTATAATATCAGTATTATATATTATTGTGCTGTTAAACTCTTTGATGTTAGCTTTAGAATAATATATTTTATAAGTTTATCTACAATTATAATAGCTTCAGTATATGTGATTTCTAAAATAAAATCTTTTAACTTTAGTAAGCCTTATATAAAATCTATTATAATTTTTTATTATGCTTTTGTTAGTATCTCTAAAATCTATATCTTTCCATATGGTTGGTGGTTAATTAGTTTATTATAATTATAACTATTATATTTCTTAATATAGTCTTTAACTAATTTTCTTATTCTTAGAAAATAATATATTTGCTGTATCTTTTTTATTGTTTAATTAATTTTATAATGTCTTTTGATTAATAAATTATGATTTATTTAAATGACTTCTATAATTATTGAAAATAATATTAATATTAATTCTCTTTAAATGGCTAATCTATTCTTGATTGCTGCTTTATTATTATATAATGCTGTCTGTAGTATTTTGTTGTTCCTAATAGCTTCTATCATCTTTTTATAAAAATCTTTGCTTTTTATTGTAATTGTTGTTACTAGTATTATTTTATTATTATAATGAATTCTATCTTTGTCTTTTATTAGTATATTAATTTATAGTTATTATATTTTAATTACATAATTGACTCTCCTATTTAATATATTAATAATAATGTTTTCTTTTTTTTTGATGTGTTTAATTTGAAACTTGAATCTTAATAAATACTTTAATTATTTAATTTGTCTGCTAGTAAGCTCTTTTATTATTATAAAATATTTTAGATTATAGTAATTACTTTTTATAATTGTTTCTTTCTTAACTCCTTATAAGTAGTATCTTTATTATTTAAATATTTTAATTACTATAAGTAGTTCTTTATTATGAATATTATAGTTCCTTTTTATAATAATAAATTATCTAGAATAGAAGATAATAGGTCTTAATTTTCTATTATCTTCTAGTTATTTTAAAACAATTCCTAATATATATCCTAATATATCTAATTAAATTATATTTAATTTTTCTTAATTATAAAATATAAGAATTAATACTTTTTTAATTAATTTCTTAATTTTCTTAAATATTTACTGTTATTATTCTATCTAATTAAATTCTTAATCTTTTTATAGTAGTTCTATAATTAATTATATTATTTCTATATAATTCTTTAAGTATCTTCTGATGTATCCTATTACATCTAAAAACTACTATATTTTATTAATATTTATTAAGATAGACTAATTAAATATTATATTTTTCTTTTCTAATTAGATCTTTAATCCTTCTGGTATATAAACCATTCCTAAATAATTAATGATTGTAGTATTAAACTTATACTTCTTAATCTTAAGTATTAATCTTTTATTTATAAGTACTATCATAACTAGTTATATATGTTCTTTATATTCCTCTGGGTTTTATAAATATATAATAATATCATTAAAGTAGACTGCAATAAATTTGTTTAAGTATTTCTATAGAATATATATTATATATTATGCAAATTGTACTAGTAGATTTTTTAAATTTATAGGTGTAACTACCTATTTAAATAATTCTTTATTTATAAGGAAAACTATTTTCTAAATATTATTTTTAGCTATTTATAGATTATAATAATCCTATTAAATATTAAAGATTATTATAATCTTTACTCTTTATAAAAGATCTCTCTTTTATTCCTAATATAGTATCTTATTTGTATTATTTATTATTCTATTATTTAGTGCTTTATAATTAATAATCATCTGCTTGGTTATATCTTTCTTATTAATAAATATTAATTATACTAATGCTTTTCTATATTCTAGTTATATATATATTATTTTATAAAACTTATTAATAAACTTATTTTTAAGTTCTAACTCATCTCTTAACTTATAATATTATTTAATTAAAAATAATATAAATTTTTCTTTTAATTTAATTTGTACTTTAAATTCTTTATTATATATTAGTAATTGTTATTCCTTTTTCACAAATAATTTAATAAATTTATGGTATTTCTTAGGCAACTTTACTAAGACTTTTATAAGTTTTTTTTATATAATTCTTTTAATTTTAGTTTTATTTTTTATATCTTTTCTATAATTCTTATTTTTTTAATTATTTATATTTATTAGATTATCTTAATTTCTCTTATTTTATTATTTCTAATTCTTATCTTATTTCTATTATTTAAATTCTTTTAACTATTTTATAGCTTCTCTTTTTATACTTTATTTCTATTATTGATATATATAATATCTTTAGTAAATGTCACCTTTTATTTCTATTTATCTGCTTTCTATCCTGATTTTTTAGTGACTAATAGTATACTAAGACTTTGCCCTAATTCCTTATATAGCTGAGTAATTTCTTTAATCTTCTTCTTAATAATCCTTGTTTGTAATACTATATTATCAACTGTCACTATTCTGTTTGTTTAGTTAATTACTAGGTTCTGTATTTATAACCATGTCATTCTAAATATAGCATTATAGTATTCTTTTAATATTAATATGATGTTAAGCATAACTATTATAGCATATTATTCTAATCTTATAACAATATTTAGTGCCTATTTCTTGTAGTTTTAACTGATTATTTTTTTACTAATTAAGATGATTATTGCCTATTTATTTGTTTATATAATAAGTATTTTGATTTCTTTTACAAATTCTTCTCTAATATAGTTATAGGCTATTTCTAAATCTAATAAAATTCTTGTATCTTTTCTATTAATTTTTATTAATATTATAATTATTTAATTAATTACTTTTAGTTTTATAATTATTATAATAAATTCTATTATAATCATGTATCTTTCTTAAAATTGTTATCTCTATTTAAAAAATTCTTTTGTGCTAATTATATATTATTTATATGATCCTTTTACCTGGCATTCTATAGTTATAAAATTATTATAATAAAAATGTACTGGTTCTTTATAAATATATTAGTATTCTAATCACTCTTGTGGATATTCTAGTTTTGGTTCCAAGATAATAGATAGGGTGTTTGGGGACTATCTTAATATTGTTTTTAGTCTAATATAAAGTTTATATAAGTTATTATAATATGTTATCCAGTGAACTTTATAATGTAAATTTCCTCTGATAGATGGATAGTGATAACAAGAATAATTCCTTATATATTTATTATGTCTATTGCAAAAGCATATTCCTCTTTTATATAAAATATGCTTATATATTGCTGTTAGAGATAAATATATTTATTTATACTTTTAATATATATGATATATCTATTTATTGTATTTCTTATATTCTCTAATATGGTTCTTTTATTTCTATTGAGACTCTTTTTAGTAGGTTGTATTGGTGGATGTGTAATTGTATAAGTTATCTCTCTGAGGGTTTGTAGTATTCTTTTATGCTTCTGTTCCTATTTCATTCTTGATAGGGTTTTTTGTTTGTTCTTGATATAGGTCTTTATGGGTTATTGTTCTTGATCTATTATCCTATAATGTTGGTTGAGTATGAAGCAACTTTTTTAAAGGGGAATCTTTTCTAATGTCTTCTGTACTAGATTCTCTTTCTGTCTCTCCTTTACTAGGATAATCTTCTTTTCTAGATGATTCTTGAGTATAGCTTATCTGATTGGTTTATTCCTTATAATTGTAAGATTGATATTTTATTCTTATATTAGTGCTTATTTATTTTATCTGTTTAATACTTCTTCTAAGATTAAATCTTTCTTGTTTTTTTTTTATGTATTTTAATATTATATTTTATTTTTGTTTAAATTATTAAGTATTTTCTTTAGCTGTATTGATATATTTTCTTTATTTATTTATCTTATCTATTCTATTTAGATCTGTTTGTAATTTATTATCTATTTTAGTTATTATTTTTTATCTTTAACTGACTGTTTTAACTTTTTATTAGAATTAATTTTATTATTAACTATTCTGTTAGCTTTGCTAGTATTAATTAAAATTAATAAGATTATAGTTGCAATCTGCTTTTTTAAATCTAAAGTGGCTAATTTCTGGTTCTTTTTTGGCTTTTAGTATTTATCTGTAAAATAATTTAATTTTTTATAATTAAAATAAGCTTTATCTTTTCTTAGCTTATTCTTTTTTTCTTTAGATAAGGTTATATTTAGCTATATAATTATATCTCTGTCTTAGTTTTGTGGTAGATTTTATTATATTGCTTGATTTATTCTAAATTATAAGAATCTTTTATATTTTTTCTATTATTAAAACTCTTATTTTTTTTATTTAATCTTAAATAATTTATTATTAATCTTGACTGTTATTTTAATGAAGTTATTAATATTCATTAATTAATCTATCTTAATTAATTCTATCTGAACTTCTTTTTTTAGTATATTTTTAAATATAGTGATCTATACTCTGTCATCATATCTTAATAATGCTATTATTTTTTGAAATTCTGTTACTAGTTTTTGAGCTAATCTAGTTTATTATAAGTATTTTAATTTTTATTTAGCAGTATGTATTTTATTAATATTCCTAAATAATTATATAAGTTATTTCTTAAAGCTAATATAACTTATAAATATCTTAATAATAATTATATTCTAGTCTTTTTATGCTAAATTATAAAAGTTATCTATTATTAGCTATATCTAGTTGGCTGTATTATTGGTGAGATAAATTATAATAAAAATTATCTTATTATAGTCTTATTTAATCTTATTGGTCTTTATGTACATACTTATATTTACTAAAAATGACTTGAGTTTAGAACGTGTTCTATTAAACTTTATTAGTTTAAGTAATTTAACTTTGTTAATAACTAGTAGTAAACTTGATATTATCTAAGCTTCTAATTATTTAATATAGTTCTTTTATTTAATTCTTTCTTATTTAAGTTATTCAGAGTATTTTCTAAGCTAATTTATTTAGTTATTCTTAATCTTTAGCTTATTTTTAAGTCACTATATATGTTTAACTATCTAGTTAAATTATTCTTTAAAAGTAGTATAGTAAGCTAATATCTTATCATTCTTATTATAGTATATTACTACCACATATTATTACTATCTTGCTGTGGCTTGGGTTACTTATTATAATTATTATTTTAAAATAAATAGACTGTTATTATCTATTATCTTAAATATTTAGATAAAGATTTTGTCTTTTATATTAAGAGTCTTAAATTATTAGAAACTTTAGTTAATTACTATTAAGTATAGCTAGGATAGCTATTAATAGGTGAAGTTAATAGGCTTCTAGTATATGAAAGTTATAAAGAAATAGATAAAGTCTTAAAGTAAGATAGAATATCTTAATTAATAGAAGATTATATATTTAAGTTATCTTAGTTAATTTAAGATAATAGAAGAAAACTAAATATATAATAAATAAGCATCCTTATATAGCTTTCCTCTATTATAGCTATTATAGAAATCCTCTAATTTCTTTGATGTATAGATTATAATTATTATAGAAATTCTCTGATTTCTCTGATGCCCTAATCCTAAGGTTTTATGGGTAATCCTTTGTTCCGATGTGCATTAGTCCTGTAGTGACTAACCTGATCCATTGGCTGTGACGTTCTGATTCTCTGACAGAGCTTTAATTTTAATATTTACTCTATTCTTATTTTCTTCTAAATACTTCTAGATATAAAGAAGTTTTTTTTATATAAGATTAGACAAAGTTATTGAAATATATTTATAATAATTATTTTATATATATTTGCTATAGTGTAATAATATTTTTAATTTTATATAAATTTTATTTAGTAAAGAGTAATAAAAATAAGATAAAAGTAATTTTATACTAGATTACTTAATATATAGTGTAAGATTATTCTTATTAATATTTTACTTTAAAGATATGGTTAGCGCGAAATTATAAGATTGTATATTTAAAATATTTAGAAAGTTAAAATTAATTATTTATATTTTAAGGGATATAAGCTATTTATTAAGTTATTAAGATGCTAGCTTTTAGAAAAGAGGATTGTTAGAGAATTAGAATATTATAGTTAATAGATTAGATTAGTCATTATAGGATTAATGTATATTAGAATAAAGAATTATTTATAAAATTTTAAAGTTAGGGTAATAGAGCTAGCAGAGTTATTATTATATTAATTATATTAGTTAGAACAGAATAAATAGAGCTATTATTATATTAACTATAATAGAGGAAAGCTATATAAGAATGTTTATTTATTATATATTTAATTTTCTTCTATTATCTTAAATTAACTAAGATAATTTAAATATATAATCTTCTATTAATTAGGATATTCTATCTTATCTTAAGACTTTATTTGTTTCATTATAACTTTTGTATACCAGAAGCCTATTAACTTCGCCTGTTAATAGCTATCCTAGCTATACTCGACGGTAATCCAACCGAAGTTTCCGACATATATCTATAAATAAGATTAAATTAATATTTTCTTTTTCTTTTTCAATTTATATATCATTTATTAATAATAAAATTATATTATTTACTAATTTATTTATTCTACTATCAATTTAATCAAAATATAATAAATTAGAATTAGGATTTTCTATAATAAAGACTAATCTTTTTACTTAAATTTTTTCAGAAATTTTTCCTAGGCAGTTTAGTAAGGAAATTATTCTATATAATTTTAGTAATAAATAATCTCTATTAAACTTTTTTAATATAATTCCTATAGCCTTTTTCCAATATATAGAGTGATATCCATATTTTAATAAAGCTTTAAATATAATATTAAATCTATTTTTAATATTCTCATACGCTTTTTGAAGAATAATAAAGGATAATTTATCTGATCTAAGCTTAAGCTTTATTTTTAAAAAATTAAAAAATAGTATTATAAATTTTAGAATCCTTTATTTCTAGCTATTTATATTTTTCTTTATAAGAATTTAATATATCTAGGCTTATTTCTTTAGAAATAGGTGATTTTTAAAATAATACTTTATAAAAAGCCTCACATTTTTATAAAAATAAATATATAGCTTATTTTATATTATTTTCTTCATAATATAAAATAGATAGCCTAGTTAAAAATCTCTTTTTTATATATGAAAAGGCTTTAAAAATCTCTTTACTCTCTGCATTTTTAAGGAATTTATTCTAAAGCTATAAATTTGCATTCTTAACTTCTTAAAAATATATATTTCTAATCTTTAAAAATAAAACTATATAATAATTTATTTTCTATATTATTTTTTTATTTTTTCTTAGCTTTCCTAAAGGCTTTTCTTAGTTCTAATAGATTTTTATTTTATCAGATTTTAGATTTAGAACATACCACTTTTTCTAAAATGCTTATATTAATAGCTTTTATTATAATTCTTTAAAGAAATAGAGCTTCATTTTCTAGAATATCCTCTAATAAATATTCTAAATTTAAAAGTTCTTTTTTCTTATTAAATTCAGTTATTTTCTTAGAGAATAGTTTCTAATTAGCTTTTTCAAAATTGTATGGCAAACCAATAATAAGATTTAACACCATGTTTTTTATATTTCTATATAAATATAGCAAAATTTCATGATCTGAATCTAAGGCAATTTCTTAATTTATTTCCCAGGAAAATGAATTTATATTATTATTTATATTATTTGAATAAAATACTAAATCAATAACTAATTTATTTGTTAAACCTCTTCTATAAAAAGTAGATAAATCAGGTTCATTTAATAATTCAAAATTATAATTCTAAAGCCAATTAACTAGATTTTCAGCCCTAATTTAATTATTAATATTTTTATTTTACCAGAGATGATAAGCATTAAAGTCCCCTACAATAATGCACTTTTTTCCAGATTTTATATTTAATAATTCTCTTTCAATTGTATATTGTAAATTTATAGAATCTAATTCTTTTTTATTATAAATATTAATTAATTAGATTTTATTATTATTTCCAATTATAATATTTATGATTAATAAATCATTAGATATGTATATAAGTTCAATATTAAATTTTGATTTTTCAATTTGAAAAATAGCCACCCTAGGCCTAGGGCAATTTTCTGGTAAAATAGTGTTTAATACTGGATGGGAAATAGTATTTGAATTAAAAATAAATGGTTCTTGAAATAGAATAAAATCAATATTTTGTTCTAATCCAATTTCTAAGCATGTAACCATATAATCTGCCTTTCATATACTTAAATTATCTTAGTTAATTTAAGATGATAGAAGAAAATTAAATATAAAATAAATAAGTATTCTTATATAATTTTCCTTTATTATAGCTATTATAGAGAATCCTATAATTCTTATACAGTAATGTCAGAGAATCAGAACGTCACAGCTAATGGATAATGAACACTAATGCTTGGGAATAAAGGATTATCTAAGAACATCACGCAAAAGCTAGAATATATTAAGATTAGAGCTATCATAATTGTTAAAGCTAATTATTAGTATCTAGCTATGATAGATATAATTAGATTTATTAGAGTTAAATGTATAAAAATAACTATAATAACTATAATAGAGGAAAATTATATAAGAATATTTATTTACTTTATATTTAGTTTTCTTTTATTATCTTAAATTAACTATATTAAATATTCCTTAATTAAGATAATTTAAGTATATAATCTTCTATCAATTAGAATATTCTATCTTATTTTAAGATTTTATTTATTTCTATAATTTTTATATACTAGAAGCTTATTAACTTTATCTATTGATAGTTATTCTAGTTATACTTAATAGTAATTAAACTAAAATTTTTAATAATTTAAAACCCTTAATATAAAAGATAAAGTCTTTATCTAAATATTTAAGATAATAAATAATAATAATCTATCTACTTTAGAGCAATAATTATAATAAATAATTTAAATTATAATAAGATAGCAATGATATATAACAGTAGTATATTATAATAAAAATAATAAAATATTAATCTGCTATGCTACCCTTAAAAAATAATTTAACTAGATAATTAAATATATATAACAACTTAAAAATAAACTAAAAATTAAGAATAACTAGATGAATTAATTTAAGAAATATACTAAATAATTTAAATAAAAAGATTATATTAAATAATTAGAAGTATAGATAACATTAAGCTTATTATTAGTTACTAATAAAATTAAGCTATTAAAGTTAATAAAATTTAATAGAATATATTCTAAGCTTAAATTATTTTTAATAAATATAAATATATATATAGAGACTAATAAGATTAAATAAAATTATAATAAAATAATTTTTATTATAATTTATTTTATTAATAATATAGCTAATTAGATATAATTAATAATAGATAACTTTTATAATTTAATATAAGAAGACTAGAATATAATTATTATTAAGATATTTATAAGTTATTTTAGTTTTAAGAAATAACTTATATAGTTATTTAAAAATATTAATAGTAAATTAAATTAGCTTAGAAATTAGCAATAAAATTTTTAAAAAATAGTAATATTATTAAAATATAATAATAAAGTATAAATTACTATATTTAAGAATATATTAAAAGAAGAAGTTTAGATAAAATTAATTAAGATAGATTAATTAAAGGATATTAATGACTTTATTAAAATAATAATAAAAATGAATAATAAATTATTTGAAATTAAATAGAAGAAATAAGAGTTTTAATAATAAAAAAATATAGAGGATTCCTATAGTTTAGAATGAACTAGATAATATAATAAAATCTATTAAGAGACTATAATAAAGATATATTTATACCGCTAAATATAACCTTATTTAAAGAAGAAAAGGATAAGCTAAGAAAAGATAAAGCTTGTTTCAATTATAAAAAATTAGATTATTTTATAGATAAATATTAAAAGCTAAAAAAGAATCAGAAACTAGCTATTTTAGATTTAAAAGAGTATATTGTAATTATAATTCTACTAGTTTTAGTTAATGTTAGCAAAGCTGATAGAATAACTTGTGACCATGCAATGCCAAATCTATTTGGTCGCTAAACATAAAGAGACTAAACTGGAGAGAAGAAGAAGAGAAAAAAATAACTACTAGCTATCTTCCTCCTACTTATACTTTCTTTTATTCTAGATATCTATAAACTATCGTTATTATATACTAGTACCTAATAATCTAGATTTCTAGAAGATTTTAATAATATAAAATACTGATTAGTAAAAGCTATTTATCCTTCTTAATATTATATAGATCTTTTAATAATTTATAGTATAAATTAAAATATAGAGTAATCTCTATAAAATATATTTAGTCCTATATTTTCTTTATATATAATTTATTTATAAAAGATAATCTATAAATATTTCTACAGTAATTATATACTATTAAGTTAAATTATACTAGGCTATTATATTATTCTTTATTTTAAGTGATGTTTATCTTAAATATTAAGTTAATAATAATATATTATTCTTATTATAATTAGATAGGAATTTATTTTTTTTAACTACCTATAGCTAATTTTTTAAATATAATAATAATCTAGGTTTTTTTAAGTAAAAATTGTAAAATATTTTTATAATATTTAATATATTCTTGAAATTTCTTATTAGATATTATATTATATTATTATTATAGCCTTATTATTAAATGCAGTACTATAGTTTCTAATAATATATTTATATATTAAGAATCTATTTAATTTTCTATTTATTATAATTATTGATTTTAACTAATAATAAAGGTGTCGGAAACTTCGGTTGGATTACCGTCGAGTATAGCTAGGATAGCTATTAACAGGCGAAGTTAATAGACTTCTAAGGTTAAAAGATCTGATTAGACAAATAAAATCCTTAAATATTCTAATTAGTAGAAGATTGTATATTTAAATTATTATAATTAATTTAAAATAATAAAAGAAAATTAAATATAAAGTAAATAAATATTCTTATATAACTTTTCTCTATTATAACTAATATAATTATTACTCTATTTGCTCTATTTTTATAAATATAATTAATATAATTATAACTTTATTAGCTTTATTATTCTAATTTTAGTAGTTATAGATAATTTTTTATTTTATTATATATTAGCTTTTTTTATCAAATTATTATATATTAATTATATATATATTACTTAGATATTTATTTTATTAGATGTTTCTTCTTATTTAATATTTTTCTAATTTATCTTTAAAATTCTTTCTAAATTAATAAAATATAATACTTATCCTATTAATATATTTATAGTATTATTTATTATAAATTAAGCAAATAATAGTAACTCTATTTAATTATTTTAATTTTAATCTAAGTAATATCTTAGATATTATTTAACTACTTAAATTATTCTTTTAGTCTAGCTATTAGTCTATTAATAATATAAAATTATATTTTATTTTATAATTTTTTATAATTATCTACTAAAATTTAGATATAAATAATTTATCTTAATTAGATATAATTTTACTTAATAATCTAAATATTATAAATACTTTTTATAATATTAGTATTATATATTATTATGTTATTAAATTTTTTGGTGTTGGCTTTAGGATAATATATTTTATAAACTTATTTATAATAATAGTTTTAGTATATATGATTCCTAAAATAGAATCTTTTAACTCTAATAAGTCTTATATAAAATCTAATATAATTTTCTACTATATTTTTATTAATATTTCTAGAACCTACATTTTTTTATATAATTAATGATTAATTAATTTATTATAATTATAATTATTATATTTCTTAATATAATCTTTAACTAATTTTCTTATTCTTAGAAAGTAATATATTTATTATATCTTTTCTACTATTTAGTCAATTTTATAATATCTTTTAATTAGTAAGTTATAATTTATTTAAATAACTTCTATAATTATTAAAAAATAATATTAATATTAATTTTTTTTAAATAACTAATCTATTCTCAATTACTGCTTTGTTATTATATAATATTATTTATAATATTTTATTATTCTTAGTAGCTTCTATTATCTTTTTATAAAAACCTTCACTTTTTATTATAATTATTATCACTAATATTATCTTATTATTATAGCAAATTCTATCTTTATTTTTTACTAATATATTTATTTATAATTATTATATTTTAATTATATAATCTGCTCTTTTACTTAATATAGTAATAATAATTTCTTTTTTTTAATATATTTAATTTAAAACTTAAACCTTAATAAATATTCTAATTATTTAACTTATTTATTAATAAAGCTCTTTAGTTATTATAAAATATTTTAAATTATAATAATTACTTTTTATAACTATTTCTTCTTTAACTCCTTATAAGTAGTATCTTTATTACTTAAATACTTTAACTATTATAAGTAGTTCTTTATTATAAATATTATAATTCTTTTCTATAATAGTAAATTATCTAAAATAAAAGATAAGTCTTAATTTTTTATTATTTTCTAATTAATTTAAAAATAATTTCTAATATATATCTTAATATATCTAATTAAATTATATTTAGTTTCTTTAAGTTATAAAGCATAAGAATTAGTGCTTTCTTAACTAATTCTTTAACTTTCTTAAATATTTACTATTATCATTTTATCTAATTAAATTCTTAATTTTTTTATAATAACTCTATAATTAGTTATATTTTCTTTATATAATTCTTTAAATATCTTTTAATATATCTTATTATATCTAAGAATTGCTATATTTTATTAATATTTATTAAAATAGGCTAGTTAAGTATTATATTTTTTTTTAAATTAGATCTTTAATCTTTCTAGCATATAAATTATTCTTAGATAATTAATAATTATAGTATTAAACTTATACTTCTTAATTTTAAGTATTAATCTTTTATTTATAAATATTATTATAATTAATTATATATATTTTTTATATTTTTCTAGATTTTATAAGTATATAATGATATTATTAAAATAAATTATAATAAACTTATTTAAATATTTCTATAAAATATATATTATATATTATGTAAATTATATTAGTAGGTTTTTTAAATCTATTAATATAACTACTTATTTAAATAATTCTTTATTTATAAAGAATATTATTTTCTAAATATTATCTTTAACTATTTATAGATTATAATAACCTTATTAAATATTAAAGACTATTATAATCTTTATTTTCTATAAGAAATCTCTCTTTTATTCCTAATAAAGCATTTTATTTATATTATTTATTATTTTATTATTTAATGCTTTATAATTAATAATTATTTATTTAATTATATTCTTCTTATTAATAAATATTAATTATATTAATACTTTTCTATATTTTAGTTATATATATATTGTTTTATAAAATTTATTAATAAACTTATTCTTAAGTTCTAATTTATCTCTTAATTTGTAGTATTATTTAATTAAAAATAATATAAATCTTTTTTTTAACTTAATTTATACTTTATAGTTTTTATTATATTAATAATTGCTATTCTTTTTTTATAAATAATTTAATAAACTTATAGTACTTTTTTAGTAATTTTACTAGAACTTTTATAAATATAATTTTCTTAATTTTAATTTTAATTTTTTATTTTTATTATTTAGATTTCTCTAACTATTTTATAGTTTCTTTTTCTATACTTTATTTCTATTATTAATATACTTTATCATTTTTAGTAAATATTATTTTTTATTTTTATTTATCTATCTTCCATCTTAATCTTTTAATATTTAGTAGTATATTAGGGCTTTATTTTAATTTTTTATATAGCTAAGTAATTTTTTTAATCTTTTTTTAATAATCTTTATTTGTAATATTATATTATTAACTGCTATTATTTTATTTATTTAATTAATTATTGGATTTTGCATTCATAATTATGTTATTTTAAATATGGTATTATAGTATTCTCTTAATACTAATATAATAAATATTAAGTATAACTGTTATAGTATATTATTTTAATCTTATAATAATATTTGGTATTTATTTTTTATAATCTTAATTAATTATTTCTTTATTAATTAAAATAATTATTGTCTATTTATTTATCTATATAATAGATATTTTAGTTTTATTTGTAAATTCTTCTTTAATATAGTTATAGACTGCTCTTAAATCTAACAAAATTCTTATATCTTTCCTATTAATCTTTATTAATATTATAACCATTTAACTAATTGTTTTTAGTTTTATAGTTATTATAATAAATTCTATTATAATTATATATCTTTCTTGAAATTATTATCTTTATTTAAAAAATTCCTTTATACTAGTTGTATATTATTTATATAATCTTTTTATTTAGCATTCTATAGTTATAAAATTATTATAATAAAAATGTGTTAATTTTTTATAAATATATTAATATTCTAACTATTCTTATATTTTAAATAATAAATAAAATATTTAGAAATTATCTTAATATTGCTTTTAATCTAATATAAAATTTATATAAATTATTATAATATATTATCTAGTAAATTTTATAATATAAATTTTCTTTAATAGATAAATAATAATAATAAGAATAATTCTTTATATATTTATTTTATTTATAAGATTATATTTAATTATATTATTATATCTTTATTCTTATCTTTAATTTATTTCTAATATAAGTTTACTTTATTTTTTCTAAATTCTTTTTTTTTTCTATTTATTTAATATAAATAATTAAATTAATTTATAATGCTGCTTTTATTATTACTTAAAATATTTCTAGTTATAATATTATTATTAAGGTTTAGTCTTTAATATTGTTCTTTAATTCTTTATAAAACTAGTCTCTAAATCTTTAATTATTCTATAAAAGTTCTTTTAATATCTATAAGAATTTTAAAATATATTCTCTAATTAAGATTTATTACTTGATATATTAAATCTTATTAATAGTTTTAATTTTTTTATTAATAGTTTCTTATAGTTAATTAAGTTTCTTTTTATAATATTAGTACTATTAACTTAGTACTAGTTAGTAATATATAAAATAAACTATTTTATAGCTTTTTTATTAAGAAAGCTAGATACTGCTAGTATTTTATTAAATTTATTTATAATTTATTCACTATTATATATAAAGTAGAGTTATATTTAAATAAAATATATTTTAAGAATTTTATATTCTTTCTTAAATAAAGTTATTATTTTAATTTAAAATATATAACTTAATCTTTCTTTATTATTAACTATAACTTTTTCTAGGTTATTAATATATTTTAATAGTGCTACCATATCCCTATTATTAGTAATTATAATATTTCTATTACTAGTATTAGTAGTTTATAAATTAGGACTTAAGATTATTAAACTAGAATTTAAAATGTTATTATTATTTATTTTTAAAACTTCTTTTTTAACTGAGGGTTTTAAATTATTAGAAATTTTAGTTAAATTATTATTAAATATAACTAGGATAGCTATTAATAAATGAAGTTAATAAGCTTCTAAGATTAAAAGATCTAATTAGATAAAAAAAATAAGAATAAGGTTTCTAAATATTCTAATTAATAGAAGATTATATATTTAAGTTATTATAATTAATTCAAGATGATAGAAGAAAATTAAATATAAGATAAATAAGTATTCTTATATAATTTTCCTCTATTATAGCTGATATAATTATTGCTTTATTTGCTCTGTTTTTGTAGATATAGTCAATATAGTTATAGCTCTATTGGCTTTGTTATCCTAATTCTAGTGGTTATAGATAATCCTTTGTTCTATCATGCATTAGCTTCCTTTATCTATTGGCTGTAACGTTCTGATTCTCTGACAAAAGGATTCTTAATTTGTCTTAATAGTAGTTCTATTAAGAATATTTTTTAAAATTTATCTAATAAGAAAATTAAGTATATTTAAAAATGTTTAGAAAGTTTTAACTTAAATATATTTTCTTTCTTTATAATAATTTTAAATAGATCTAAGTTCTAATAGGAAAGCTTTTAATTAGGTTATTTATTATTAAGATGCTTAATTATTAATATAATCTTATCTTTAATATTAAAATTTATTTCTTATTAATATTTATTTATATTTTCTATTATTTTTAAATTTATATTATGTTTTATCTTATATAATCTTATATTTATTATAAGTATTTTATTTAGGTTTAAACTTGTTCTTGATTTTATATAGGGCATTTATTATTTAGTAATAACTAATTAAAAGATATTCTTAATGTAAAATTTCTTTTAATCTTAAATAATAGTCTAATTAATTTCTAGAGTAAGAATGCTATAGTGAAATTAATTATTAATAATTATTTAGACTAATTATCTTGGTAAAAATTGATATAAGATTATAGGTGGATTAAAAGATATTAATTTATGATTTTAGTTTACTTATTTATAGATATGTAGTATACTATTAATAGTTTTAATTTGATTTCTAGGATATAGCATGTCTTTGTTTAGAATTCTAATATAAATTATCCTTTTTAATCTAATATTATTGAACCTAGTAGGCTGGTTTTAGAGAATATATATCTAATCTATAGTCTAGTTATCTCTCTAGTTATAATGTTCTTAATATAAGGAATTAGTCTTAATCTTTTACTTAGTTAGTTTATTGCTATAAAGATTATATTAAAATTATATTTATTCTCTAGATAAGATATAAAATCTATTAATATATATTACTATAATTAAATAGATATAGATAGTAGCTTTAGTAATCTTAATAATAAGTCTCTATATATATTTATTCTTTTATATATAAGATAATTATTAATATATTATTTAATATCCTAGTTCTATATTTTTTAGTAATATTATTATTTTAATAATTTCTTTATCTTATTCTTTCTAGGGTGAATAATGATAGGTTAGTAATATATTTTGTTTAATAATTATATTCTAAGATTTTTCTTACTTAATATATAAAGTTATTTTTTAAATGTTAATTAATTATTAATTAGATTTTAGTTAGATCTAAGATTTTTAGTTATCTTATAATATTTTATAGCCTTTTGACTTTCTTAATTACTTTTTAGGATTCTAGTAATAATATATAGTATATTATCTATAATACTTAAGATTTCTAATTTAGGTTCTACTTCTTATATATAATTCTATTCCTAAAGTTCTTTTATGATCTAAGGATTAAGTTAGTTAGAAAATAATAGTAGGAGGTCTTTTTTCTTAGATTATTAATTATCTTTTATATATTAGATTAAGGTATTAGCTCTTTTATTTACGGGTCTAGGTTAATATTTAATATGAAAGATATATCTAAAAAGGGTCTTTAATTATTATACTTATCTATTATTAAGCTTCTTTATTATTATAAAATATTCTAAGGCTTAGTGATTGGTGAGATTCTAGATAGATTTATTTTTAATTAATCTTTAAAGCTTATATTATTACTAGTATTTCTTAATTATAAATATTATATTTAGCTTATATAGAATCTATTATTTTAGAAAAATAAACTACTAAGTGCTACTTACTATTAGTATATTATTAGGAAAATATTAGTTTCTAATTATATTTCTAAATTATATTAGTGATATCTAAGAATTAAGACTAATATTAGTTTTTTCTAAGTTCCTGGAATACTGCTTTATAAATATTACTCTATATAAAGAATATTCTTTTCTAAGTTAGTTAATTAAGTAATTATAATATCTTATTATAGTATTTAATAAAAATATAATAAAAATTATAAAATCTTAGAAATGACTATATTTTTTTTATATTTATTAAAGACTTTTATTTTCTAATAACTTTAATTTTTTTTAGAGTTAATTTTAATGCTGTTTAGTATAATAATAAATCTAAGAAACTTAGTTTACTTAATATAGAATTTACATTTATAAAGTATTACTTATAATCTTATTTTTTAAAGATATTGAAACGTCTTCTTAATATATGCTTAATACTTAAATTTATTTTTATTATAAATTAATAAATTATTTATAAAGGCTATCACAAATTTATTAAGTATATCTATAAAGATATTATTTATTATATATTAAAACATTATTAGTCTATTTATCACTCTAAAGGATATTATTTTATATTTATATATACTATATTATGTATAAAAGATAATTAAATCTTCTAAATTAGAATATATTCCTATTTAATGAAAATCTTACTAAATATTTAGTTTAGTAAAAATTTATACTTTACTAATTTAATTAAGGATCTTATTAATTAAAAGAAAAGGATATTAATCTTTTTTAGTTATAGTATTTAATTTTTAATAATTAATATAGAATTGTATTCCTCTAAGCTTATTAACTATTAAGATTAGTGATATAAAGAGAGTATTGCTTAGTTTAATAAGTTTTTTATAAAGATTATTAAGAATATATTTATATACTACTTCTAATTCTTTTAAGATTATCTTATAGAAAGAATTATATTTTAATATATTTTTTTTAGTTAATTTAATCTTATAACTTAATCCACCCCCGAGTTGGCCACCCCACCGAGTTGGCCACTTTTCTCCGTCCGCGTACGATATATTGATTTTAACCCGAAATTTCAACCCGAAATAATAATTATATACAAAAAATTAATTACTAGTTCGATTAAGACATTGAGGCGATCTATACCCGAGAATATTACACAGACTACACCGAAATTGGCGGCATACACGCACCTAAGAGATAGGAAGCTTAGGCTTAGCCAGAGTAGTAGTAATAGGTTAAGATGCCTCAATCTAGCCTTATATAAATGTCTGAGCTTTTTCTCTAATAATCCCTTATTCATAAGTTATTCATCTTATAGATCTTTAGCATTTTTGTTTCTCTTTCTTATTTATAATCTATAAATTATGAACTTCTTTCTAGATAATTAGAAGCTTATTAATATTTATTTTATAAATCTTTAATATTTAGCTAATTGCCTTATCAATTAACGTAATCGGTAAGCGAACCGGCCACGTAAGCGAGCCGGCCACCTCTTTCCGGAACGGCGTTCTATATCGATTTATCATATTACAACGCGTTAAAATGCCACCAATTCGCAAAAAAGACACCCTAAAATCCGCTCAGGATGAGGGAAAAATTGAATTAGCTATTTCCGACTTGAAAAATGG
The DNA here is from genome assembly GCF_001907595.1 of Talaromyces atroroseus. NCBI lineage: Eukaryota > Fungi > Ascomycota > Eurotiomycetes > Eurotiales > Trichocomaceae > Talaromyces > Talaromyces atroroseus. The sequence goes on along the minus strand of NW_017971439.1, from coordinate 1,026,955 downwards.
AAGAATTCGCAGTATTCGTGAAGCTGCTCGAATCTATATGGTCGCTCGTACAACTCTCCAAGATCGGATGCACGGAGTGCCATATCGACAGCTAACGCGCGCCAATAGCCATAAATTGGCTCAATCTGAAGAGGAATCCCTTGTCAAATGGGTGCTTGATTTAGATCGACGTGGATTACCCCCCCGGCACTCTCTCRTACGAGAAATGGCTAATTATCTTCTCTTACAACATGGGACTCAACGGGTTGGAGAAAAATGGGTATATAACCTTGTTAAACGGCGCCCAGAGATTGATTCTAAATTCTCACRAAGATACACCTACGAGCGTGCCAAATGCGAAGATCCAAAGATTATAAAAGAGTATTTTGACCGCGTACGAGATGCTATATCTCAGTATGGAATCCTTCCGGAAGATATTTACAATTTCGATGAGACTGGCTTTGCAATGGGACTCTGTGCAACTGCAAAGGTTATTACTAGAAGCGATCGATATGCTCGGCCGAAGCTTTTACAGCCTGGAAATTAAGAGTGGGTGACTGCAATTGAGGTAACAAATTCAACTAGATGGGCTCTGTCTCCATACATTATCTTTAAAGCAAAGAAAAATGTACGGTTAGGCTGGTTTGACGAGCTTCTGGATGATTGGAGAATCAATATTAGTGAGAATGGCTAGACTACAGATTAAATAGGATTAGAATGGCTCAAAACCCATTTTATTCCTCTTATTAATAGTCATACAATGGGAAGATATCAAATATTGATTCTTGATGGCTATAGAAGTTATTTAACAGCAGAATTTAATCATACATGCACGGAGAATAATATTATCCCAATCTACATGTTATCTCATTCTTCACATCTCTTACAGCCTCTTGATGTTGGTTGTTTTGCAGTTTTAAAGCAACATTATAGGCAACTGATTAAGCAGTAGATGAGGCTTAGTTTTAACCATATCAACAAAATCGACTTTTTAACAGCATTCCCAAGCGCTCATACAGTGGCATATAAAGCTCAAACTATCCGGAATAGCTTCATGGCCACCAGATTAGTGTCTTTCAATCCAGATCAAGTTATACAACAACTTACTATCCAATTAAAGACCCCAACACCTCCCCCTAGTCAATCCAGCAATACACAATCATCCTGTTTACAAACACCACAAAATATACGTCAATTTATACGGCAGTCAACTACAATCAAGAAACATATAAATGAGCGTATGGGGAGCCTAAATCAAGTGATTAATCAGGCAATTATGCGAATGTCAAAAGCATACGAAACAACTATGAATGACCTCTTGCTTATACGGAAAGAAAACTACGATTTAYGAGCTGCGCATGAAAAAGAGAAGCAAAAGCGTAAGAGGTCTAATAAAYAGATATCTATTGAGCAAGGGGTTACTAGAGAGGAAGCCCAAGCACTTATACAAGGTCAGATTGAGGCATCTATTACTGCTCCGGCCGAGCCGGAGCTCCCAGCTTCTCAACCAACCGTACGCCGTCAATTTCGCTGCAGTGGTTGTGGCGCTGAAGGGCATAAAATTAACCGATGTCCTAGTCGTACTGTTAATTAATTTTTTGTATGAGAAATGTATGCGGATTCGAAAAATATGATTTGAAATCGATATAGAGCGCCGTTCCGGAAAGAGGTGGCCGGCTCGCTTACGTGGCCGGTTCGCTTACCGATTACGTTACCTTAGATAGGCTCCTTATATACCAACTAATTTGCTGCTTAATTATATTTAATTAGCACTTAAATTGGTATAGATTTTAAGGTATTTAAAGATAGGAGGATTAAGAATCATTAGATAAATAAAAAGATAGTATTAAGGTCTTTAATTAGATAATAAATTATTAATATATTTAATCTAGATTTAATAGTATTAATCCAGCTATCTTAAAGCTATTCTAAATAGTCTTAGCTTTATATGCTATTATACGTGCTTCTAAAAAAGTAGTAAGAAAGTTGATTTTATCAATATAATTAAAGCTAAGTCTTATCTACTGCTTAATAAACTTTCTATATTATTGCTTTAGAACTATAAAATAGCTAATATTAAGAGGCTATAGAAAATATAAGGAATATAAAAATATATAGATTAGAATAGTATTATTCTTAATGCATATATAATTAAATTTAATAGTTAAATAGCTTTTATAGTTATCAAAAATTAACATTTAATATTACCTAATTACTTGTCGGAAACTTCGGTTATCTTACCGTCGAGTATAGCTAGGATAGCTATTAATGGGCGAAGTTAATAGGCTTCTAAGGTCGAAAGGTCTTAGTAGATAAAAGAAATAAGAATAAAGCTATAAATATTTTAATTAATAAAAGATTATATACTTAAGTTATTATAGTTAATTTAAGATAATAAAAGAAAACTAAATATATAATAAATAAGCATTTTTATATAGCTTTTCTTTATTATAGTTTTTATAAAAATCCTCTGATTTCTCTAATATATAGATTATAGCTATTATAGAAATCCTTTAATTTCTTTAATACCCTAACTTTAAGATTTTATAGGTAATTCTTTATTCTAATATACATTAATCCTATAGTGAGATAGTATGAAAGTATCTTTTTAAGACTTAAAAATATCTTTAAGAAAAAGAAAAATAAGTTTTAGCTAAAATTTTTTAATTGTAGAAATAGTAAAAACTATTAAAGAAATAAGCTAGAGAATTTTTTTAAAAGAATATAAAGAATATTAAAGAGCTAGAAAGATTAGAAAAAGTAAAAAAAAAAGTAAAAATAAAATAAGTAAAAGAATAATAAAAAGTTAAAAAGCTTCTAGCTGTTATTTTTATTTTATAAAATAATAATCTTATTTTTAATACTAACTTTAATCTTTCTATCTTTTTTAATTATATTTTTATCTTTATTCCTGAATCTTTTTAGAGTAATTTAAATATTTAATAAATTTTTATATATCTTCTTTAAATCTATATTCTTTCTATCTTATAAAGTAATAGATATATCCTTTTTCTAATTTATATTATAATATTTTTTTAATTTTATATTCTTTATCATCTATTACTTTATCTTTATTTATTAGATTAGTAATTAATTCTAATAATAAGATATAAAATATTAGATATATTTATATTCTTATTAATAGCTAAAATTTATAATTATTATTTATAAGTTTCTTTTTAATAATAAATAGTTTAAATTTAATTATATTAAATTTATTATTTAGTCTTATATTTTTAATATTAAAATTTTTTAATTCTAGTATTTATTATAGAAGATAAACTCTCTTTTTTTTTTTAAGTGCTAGTGTATCTTTATATTTTTTATTATAATATTTTTTTATTTTTATTTTTATCTATTTAATATCTTTTAATAAATTGCTATATATTAATTATATATATATTATTTAGATATTTATTTTATTAGATGTTTTTTCTTATTTAATATTTTTTTAACTTATCTTTAGAATTCTTTTTAGATTAATAAAATATAGTACTTATCCTATTAATATATTTATAGTATTATTTATTATAAACTAAGTAATAGATAATAATTTTATTTAATTATCTTAATCCTAATCTAAGTAATATTTTAGATATTATTTAATTATTTAAATTATTCTTTTAGTCTAGCTATTAGTCTATTAATAATATATAATTAATAAATTATATTTTATTTTATAATTTTTTATAATTATTTACTAAAATTTAGATATAAATAATTTATTTTTATTAAATATAATTTTATTTAATAATCTAAATATTATAAATACTTCTTATAATATTAGTATTGTATATTATTATATTATTAAATTCTTTAATATTAGCTTTAAGATAATATATTTTATAAGTTTATCTATAATAATAATAGCTTTAATATATATAATTCCTAAAATAAGATTTTTTAACTCTAATAAATCTTATATAAAATCTATTATAATTTTTTACTATACTTTTATTAGTATTTCTAGAATCTGTATTCTTCTATAGAATTAATAATTAATTAATTTATTATAATTATAATTATTATATTTCTTAATATAGTCTTTAACTAATTTTCTTATTCTTAAAAAATAATATATTTATTATATCTTTTCTACTATTTAATTAATTCTATAATATTCTTTGAATTAATAAATTATAATTTATTTAAATAACTTCTATAATTATTAAAAATAATACTAATATTAATTCTTTTTAAATAGCTAATTTATTCTTAATTACTACTTTATTATTATATAATATTATTTATAGTATTTTATTATTCCTAATAGCTTCTATTATCTTTTTATAAAAACTTTTACTTTTTATTATAATTATTATTGCTAGTATTACCTTATTATTATAATAAATTCTATCTTTATCTTTTATTAATATATTTATTTATAATTATTATATTTTAATTATATAATCTACTCTTCTACTTAATATATTAGTAATAATATTTTCTTTTCTTTTAATATATTTAATTTAAAATTTAAATCTTAATAGATACTTTAACTATTTAATTTATCTATTAATAAGCTCTTTAATTATTATAAAGTATTTTAGATTATAGTAATTACTTTTTATAATTATTTCTTTTTTAATTTCTTATAAGTAGTATCTCTATTATTTAAATACTTTAACTATTATAAATAGCTTTTTATTATAAATATTATAGTTCCTTTTTATAGTAATAAATTATCTAAAATAAAAAATAATAGATTATAATTATTTATTATTTTCTAGTTATTCTAAAATAATCTCTAATATATATTTTAATACATATAATTAAATTATATTTAGTTTTTCTAGATTATAAAATATAAGAATTAGTACTTCTTTAATTAATTCTTTGACTTTTTTAAATGCTTGCTATTATTATTCTGTCTAATTAAAATCTTAATCTTTTTATAATAATTTTATAATAAATTATATTATTTTTATATAATTCTTTAAATATCTTTTAATATATTTTATTATACCTAAGAATTGCTATATTTTATTAATATTTATTAGAATAAATTAATTAAGTATTATATCTTTCTTTTTAAATTAAATCTTTAATCCTTCTAGTATATAAACTATTTCTAAATAATTAATAGTTATAGTATTAAATTTATATTTCTTAATCTTAAATATTAATCCTTTATTTATAAATACTATTATAACTAGTTATATATATTTTTTATATTCTTCTAGATTTTGTAAGTATATAATAATATTATTAAAGTAAATTATAATAAATTTATTTAAATATTTCTATAGAATATATATTATATATTATATAAACTGTATTAGTAGATTCTTTAAACCTATTAATATAATTATTTATTTAAATAGTCCTTTATTTATAAAGAAAACTATTTTTTAAATATTATTTTTAACTATTTATAAATTATAATAACCTTATTAAATATTAAAAATTATTATAATCTTTATTTTTTATAAAAGATCTTTTTTCTATTCTTAATAAGACATCTTATTTATATTATTTATTATTTTATTATTTAGTACTTTATAATTAATAATTATCTATTTAGTTATATCTTTTTTATTAATAAATATTAATTATACTAATACTTTTCTATATCTTAGTTATATATATATTACTTTATAAAACTTATTAGTAAACTTATTTTTAAATTTTAATTTATCTCTTAACTTATAATATTATTTAATTAATAATAATATAAATTCTTCTTTTAGTTTAATTTATACTTTAAATTTCTTATTATATATTAATAATTGCTATTCTTTTTTTATAAATAGTTTAATAAATTTATAATATTTTTTAAGCAATTTTGCTAATACTTCTACAAATTTCTTTTTATATAATTTTTTTAGTTTTAATTTTATTTTTTATCTTTTTAGTAATTTTTATTTTTTTAATTATTTATATCTACTAGATCATTTTAATTTTTTTTATTATTTTTAATTCTTTTCTTTTTTCTTTTATTTTAGTCCCTTTAACTATTTTATAATTTTTTTATATTTTATACTTTATTTTCTTTATTAATATATTTAATATCTTTAGTAAATATTACCTTCTATTCTTATTCTTTTACTTTTTATGCTATCCTTTTAGCTTTTAATAATATACTAAGGATTTTTCTTAATTCCTTATATAGCTATATAATTTCTTTAATATTCTTTTTAATTATTTATATTTTTAATACTATTTTATTAATAATCACTATTCCTTTAATCTAGTTGATTATTAGGTTTTAGGTTTATAATTATATTATTTTAAATATAGTATTATAATATTCTCTTAATACTAATATAATATCAAATATAATTATTATAATATATTATCTTAATTTTATAATAATATTTAATACTTATTTTTTATAATCTTAATTAATTATTTTTCTATTAATAAAAATAATTATTATTTATTTATCAGTCTAGATTATAGTTAGTCCTACTTCTTTTATAAATTCTTTTTTAATATAATTATAAGCTGCTTCTAAATCTAATAAGATTCTTATATTTCTTTTATTAATTTTTATTGATATTATCATTATTTAACTAACTACTTTCAGTTTTATAGTTATTATAATAAATTCTATTATAATTATATATCCTTCTTAATATTTTTATTAATATTTAAAGTATTTCTTAATATTATAATAATACTATTTATACAATCTATCTATTTTATATTTAGTAATTATAATATTATTATAATAGAAATATATAGGTTCTTAATAAATATATTAATATTTTATTTATTCTTATAAGCATTTAAGTCTTAATTCTTTAATTACTTTTAGGATTCTTGAAAATTATTCTTTTTATTCTTTTTCTATAAGATGCATTTTATATAATAAGTTATAATATATTATCTAATATATTTCTTAATATAAATTTTCTTCTAATACTAGATAGTGATAATAAGAATAATTTTTTATATATTTAGTTATTTTATTATAAAAATGTCATTCTTACTTATATAATATATGTTTATATATATTTACTAGAGATATATATATTTATCTATATTATTAATATATATAATATATCTATTCTTTATAATGCTTATATTCTTTAATATAATTTTTTTATTTCTATTAAGACTTCTCTTAATAAATTATATTTATTAATATATAATTATATTAATTATTTTTTTAAAGCTAAATAATATTATCTTATATTTTATTTAGTTCTTTCTTAATAAGATTTTTATTTAATTCTTAATATAGATCCTTATAAATTATTATTATTAGCTTATTATCTTATAATATTAATTAAATATAAAATAACTCTTTTAATAAGAATTTTATTTAAATATTCTTTATATTAAAGTCTTCTGTATTAATTTCTTTTAAATTAATATTTTTACTATATTCTTTTAATAAGTCTTTAATATTTTTAAGATAATATATAAAAAATATCTAACTAATTAATTCTTTTTCTAAATTATAAGGTTAGCATTCTTTTTTTATATTAATATTAATTTATTTTACTTATTTAATACTCTTTTTAAGACTAAATTTTTTCTATTTTTATTTTTTATCTTTATTATTTAAATTATTAAGTATTTTTTTTAACTATTTTAAAGCTTCTTACTCTTTAATTTATTATATTTATTCTACTTAAATTTATTTATAGTTTATTATTTATTTTAATTATTATTTTTTATTTTTAACTAATTACTTTAAGTCTTTATTAGAATTAATCTTATTATTAATTATTCTACTAGCTTTACTATTATTAATTAAAACTAGTAGAATTATTATTATAATTTACTTTTTTAAATCTAAAATAATTAATTTCTAATTCTTTTTTAGCTTTTAATATTAATTTATAAAATAACTTAGTTTTTTATAATTAAAATAAGTTTTATTTTTTTTTAATTTATTTTTTTCTTCTTTAAATAGAGTTATATTTAGTTATATTATTATATCTTTATTTTTATTTTTAATTTATTTCTAATATAAGTTTATTTTATTTTTTCTAAACTTTCTTTTTTCTATTTATTAAGTATATATAATTAAATTAATCTAAGATATTATTTTTATTATTACTTAAAATATTTTTAATTATAGTATTATTATTAAGACTTAATTTTTAATATTATTCTTTAGTTTTTTATAGAACTAGTTTTTAAATTTTTAATTATTTTATAAAAGTTCTTTGAATATTTATAAAATTTTTAAAATATATTCTTTAATTAAGATTTATTATTTAATATATTGAATCTTATTAATAGTTTTAATCTTTTTATTAATAGTTTTTTATAATTAATTAAGTTTTTCTTTATAATACTAATAATTAGAAAATATTATAATTGTCTTAGGATTTTTTTATTTTTTATTATTATATATATAGTATTAGTTAGTAATATATAGAGTAAATTACTTTATAGTCTTTTTATTAAGAAAGTTTAATACTACTAGTATTTTATTAGATTTATTTATAATTTATTTATTATTATATATAAAATAGAGTTATATTTAAGTAAGATATATCTTAAAAGTTCTATATTTTCTTTTAAATAGAGTTACTATTCTAATCTTAATTTTTTAAAATACTTAGCTTAATCTTTCTTTAATATTAATTATAATTTATTTTAGTTTTTTAATATATTATAATAGCACTATTATATCTTTATTATTAATAATTATAATATTTTTATTACTAGTATTAATAGTTTATAAATTAGGACTTAAGATTGCTAAAACTAGAGTTTAAGATATTATTATTATTCTTAAGATTTCTCTTTTAACTAAGAGTCTTGAATTATTAGAAATTTTAATTATTTTATTATTAAATATAGCTAGGGTAGCTATTAATAGATAAAATTAATAAGCTTCTAAGATTAAAAGATCTTAGTAGATAAAAGAAATAAGAATAAAGCTATAAATATTTTAATTAATAAAAGATTATATATTTAAATTATTATAGTTAATTTAAAATAATAAAAGAAAATTAAATATATAATAAATAAGCATTCTTATATAACTTTCCTTTATTATAACTTTTATAAAAATCCTCTGATTTCTCTAATATCTTAACCCTAAGGCTTCACAGGTAATCCTTTGTTCCGATGTGCATTAGTCCTGTAGCGACTAACCTGATCCATTGGCTGTAATGTTCTGATTCTCTGACATTACTTAGCTATTTATATAAGAAATAAAGTAATTAATAAGTCAATTTATTCTAATTATATCTATTATCCATCTATTATTACTAATATTGATTTTCTAATTATCTGAAAGACCCTCAAACCAGGCTTCTTATAAATATTTTATTACTTTAAAAATTATATATAAGGGTAAAGCCTAGTTAGTAAAATTAACTGCCTTAATTATAGTTATTTATTTTTAATTATCAGGTTATAATAGATTTAGATAGCTATATTGATTGCTTTTAACAATAACCTTTGTGCTTATATAGAAGCCTATTATAAAGCTAGTCTCATTAAAGTTATAGATATCCTCTAATAGGATTCTATACTTAATTATAGTCTCTTATATATGATTAAAATATTCCTCAATTATCTTTGGATCTTTGTATTTAGTATGCTTATAATTATATCTCTATAAAAATTATAATTTAAGCTCTAAGTAATATTATACTAGTTTATATATCTAGTTCTTTCTAATTTATTAATTTTCATTCTATAAAAGAAGATAATTAACTATATCTTATATAAGAGATGGCTAGGAAGATAATTCTTACTTATTTAAATCTAATATTTATTTAACAAGCGATTCCTCTTTAAATTAAGTGAATATATAACTATTAGCGTGTGTTTTAGCTCAATAAGCTATGCTATTTAGTCTCTTTTAAAGTATTAAATAGGAAATATTATAAATCTCAGCTGCTTATTGTACAGAGTGAATTTTCTTATTTTTTAAATCAGATATTGCTAATTGAATACGTCCCTCTTGTTCCTGAGAATTTGACTGATTTTTATTGCGAATTGGTAGCATATTGACGCGTTGAATATAGAGAGTTGGATATTTGGCGTGTTCCGGAGAAAAGTGGCCAACTCGGGGGTGGATTACGTTAATTATAAGATTTAGGTATTAGTAATTAATTGTCAGAGAATCAGAACGTCACAGCCAATGGATAAGGAACGCTAATGCATGGGAACAAAAGATTATCCAAAGATTAAACTTATCAGAGCCTGGTATAAAGAAATAGTTATAATAGCTATAATAGAGGAAAGTTATATGAGAACACTTATTTATTTTATATTTAATTTTTTTCTATTATCTTAAATTAACCATATTAAGTATTTTCTAACTAAGATAACTTAAATATATAATTTTCTATTAATTAGAATATTCTATCTTGTTTTAAGACTTTATTTATTTCTTTATAACTTTTATATATTAAAAGCCTATTAACTTTATCTATTAATAGCTATCCTAGCTATACTTAATAGTAATTAAATTAAAATTTCTAATAATTTAAGACTCTTAATATAAAAGATAAAGTTTTTATTTAAATATTTAAAATAATAGATAATAATAATCTATTTATTTTAGAATAATAATTATAATAAGTAGCCTAAGTTATAGTAAGATAGTAATAATATATAATAATAGTATATTATAATAAGAATAATAAGATATTAATCTGCTATATTACTTTCAAAAAATAATTTAACTAAATAATTGAATATATATAGCAACTTAAAAATAAGCTAAGAATTAAGAATAATTAAGTAAATTAGCTTAAAAAATATATTAAATAACTTAAATAAAAAAGAGTTGAATAAAAGACTTATATTAAATAATTAAAAATATAAATAATATTAAGCTTACTATTAATTACTAATAAAGTTAAGTTATTAAAGCTAATAAAATTTAATAGAATATATTCTAAGCTTAAATTATTTTTAGTAAATATAAATATATATATAAAAACTAATAAAATTAAATAAGATTATAATAAAATAATTTTTATTATAACTTACCTTATTAATAATATAGCTAATTAGATATAGCTAATAATAAATAACTTTTATAATTTAGTATAAGAAGATTAAAATATAATTATTATTAAGATATTTATAAGCTATACTAGCTTTGAGAAATAATTTATATAATTATTTAAAAATATTAATAAAATATATATTGCTAAATAAAAATTAAGATATTTATAATAAATTAGATTAGCTTAAAAACTAATAATAAAGTTTTAAAAAATAATAATATTATTAGAATATAATAATAAAGTATAAATTATTATATTTAAAAATATATTAAAAAAAGTTTAGATAAAATTAATTAAAATAAATTAACTAGAAAATATTAATAACTTTATTAAAATAATAATTAAAATTAATAATAAAGTGTTTAAGATTAAATAGAAGAAATAAGAATTTTAATAATAGAAAAAATATAAAGGATTTTTATAGTTTAGAATAAACTAGAAAATATAATAAAATCTATTAAAAGACTATAATAAAGATATAATTATATAGCTAAATACAACTTTATTTAAAAAAGAAAAAAATAAGCTAAAAAAAATAAAGCTTAATTTAATTATAAAAAACTAAATTATTTTATAAATAAATACTAAAAGTTAAAAAAGAACTAGAAACTAATTATTTTAGATTTAAAAAAGTAAATCACAATTATAATTTTATTAATTTTAGTTAATATTAATAAGGCTAATAGAATAGCTAATAATAAAATTAATTCTAATAAAGATTTAAAATAGTCAGTTAAAAATAAAGAATAATAACTAAAATAAATAATAAATTATAAAAGAATCTAAGCAGAATAAGTAAGATAAATAGATAAAGAAAATATACTAATATAACTAAAGAGAATGCTTAATAATTTAAATAAAAATAAAATATTATATTAAAATACATAAGAAGAAAAGTAAGAAAGATTTAGTTTTAGAAGAAGTATTAAATAGATAAAATAAGTAAATATTAATATAAAAATAGGATATTAATCTTATAATTATAAAAAATAAACTAATTAAATAAGTAGTATTTATAAATTACTTAAAAAAAAGATTATTTTAATAAAGAAAGAATGACAAATAAATTTAATATAGAAGATATTAAAAAAGATTCCTTTTTAAAAGAGTTACTTTATACTTAATTAATATTATAGAATAATTAATTAAGGATAATAATCTATAAGGATTTATATTAAGAATAAATAGAAAATCCTATTAAGGAAGAAAAACTAGAAGTATAGGAAAATATTATAAAGCTTTAGAGAGATGACTTATGCAGTTGCATATCTGCTAATATAATCTGCTAGTGTCAGAGAATTGTCAGAGAATCAGAACGTTACAGTCAATGGATCAGGTTAGTTATTACGGGACTAATGCACATCAGAATAAAGGATTACCTATAAAGTCTTAAGATTAGAGTATCAAAGAAATTAGAAGATTTTTATAATAGCTATAATCTATATATTAGAAAAATTAAAGGATTTTTATAAAGATTATAATAGAGAAAAGCTATATAAGAATATTTATTTATTATATATTTAATTTTCTTTTATTATTTTAAATTAATTATAATAATTTAAGTATATAATCTTTTATTAATTAAAATATTTATAATCTTATTTTTATTTCTTTTATCTACTAAAATCTTTTAATCTTAGAAGTTTATTAATTTTATTTATTAATAGCTATTCTAGTTATACTTAATAATAAGATAATTAAAATTTTTAATAATTTAAGATTCTTAATTAAAAAAGAAGTTTTAAGAATAAATAATAATAATATTTTAAATTCTAGTTCTAATAATTCTAAGTCCTAATTTATAAATTATTAATACTAGTAGTAGGAATATTATAATTATTAATAATAGAAATATAGCAGTACTATTATAATATATTAAAGAATTAAAATAAGCTATAATTAATACTAAAAAAAGACTAAGTTAAGCATTTTAAGAAATTAAGATTAAAATAGTAACTCTATTTAAAGAAGAATATAGAATTTTTAAGATATATCTTACTTAAATATAATTTTATTTTATATATAATAGTAAATAAATTATAAATAAGTTTAATAAAATATTAATAGTATTAAGCTTCCTTAATAAAGAGATTATAAAATAATTTATTTTATATATTATTAATTAATATTATATGTATAGTAATAAAGAATAAAGAAATCTTAAAATAATTATAATATTTTCTAGTTACTAGTATTATAAAGAAAAGCTTAATTAGTTATAGAAAATTATTAATAAAAAGATTAAAATTATTAATAAAATTTAATATATTAAATAATAAATCTTAATTAGAAAATATATTTTAAAATTTTTATAGATATTAGAAGAACTTTTATAGAATAATTAAGGATTTAAAGACTAGTTTTATAAAGAATTAAAGAATAATATTAAAGATTAAATCTTAATAATAATATTATAATTAGAAATATTTTAAATAATAATAAAAGCAGTATTTTAGATTAATTTAATTATATATACTTAATAAATAGAAAAAAAAGAGTTTAGAAGAAATAAAGTAAATTTATATTAGAAATAAATTAAAGATAAGAATAGAGATATAATAATATAATTAAATATAACTCTATTTAAAGAAGAAAAAGATAAATTAAAAAAAAAATAAAGCTTATTTTAATTATAAAAAATTAGATTATTTTATAAATTAATATTAAAAGCTAAGAAAGAATTAGAAATTAATTATTTTAAATTTAAGAGAGTAAATTATAATAATAATTTTATTAATTTTAATTGATAATAGTGAAGCTAGTAGAATAGCTAATAATAAGATTAATTTTAATAAAGATTTAAAGTAATTAGTTAAAGATAAAAAATAATAATTAGAATAAATAATAAACTATAAATAAATTTAAATAGAATAAATATAATAAACTAAAAAGTAAAAAGCTTTAAAATAGTTAAAGAAAATATTTAATGATCTAAGTAATAAAGATAACAAATAAAAATAGAAAAAATTTAGTTTTAAAAGAAGTATTAAATAAGTAAGATAAATTAATATTAATATAAAAAAAAATATTAATCTTATAATTTAGAAAAAGAATTAATTAGTTAAACATTTCTTATACATTATCTTAAAAATATTAAAAACTTATTAAAAGAATACAGTAAAAATATTAATTTAAAAAAAATTAATATAGAAGACTTTAATATAAAGAATATCTAAATAAAATCTCTATTAAAAGAGTTACTTTATATTTAATTAACATTATAAGATAATAAGCTAATAATAATAACTTATAAAGACTTATACTAAGAATTAAATAAAAATCTTATTAAAAAAGAATTAAATAAAGTATAAAATAATACTATTTAACCTTAAAAGAATAATTAATATAATTATATATTAATAAATACAACTTACTAGAAGAAGTCTCAATAAAAATAAAAAGATTATATTAAAAAATATAAATATTATAAAAAATAGATATATTATATATATTAATAATATAAATAAATATATATACCCCTAGCAAATATATATAAATATATATTACATAAGCAAAGATAATACTTTTATAATAAAATAATTAAATATATAAGAAATTATTCTTATTATCACTATCTAGTATTAGAAAAAAATTTATATTAGAAAATATATTAAATAATATATTATAACTTATTATATAAAATGCACCTTATAGAAAAAAAATAAAAAGGATAATTTTTAAGGATTCTAGAAATAATTAAAGAATTAAAACTTAAATACTTATAAAAATAAATAAAATATTAATATATTTATTAAGAATCTATATACCTCTATTATAATAATATTATAATTATCAAATATAAAGCAGATAAACTATATAAATAATATTATCATAGTATTAAGAAATACTTTAAATATTAATAAAAGTATTAAGAAAGACATATAATTATAACAAAATTTATTATAATAACTATAGAACTAAAAGCAGTTAATTAAATAGTAATAATACTAATAAAAATTAATAAAAAAAATATAAGAATTTTATTAAATTTAAAAATAGCTTATAACTATATTAGAGAAGAATTTATAAAAGAAATAAAACTAATTATAATCTAAATCAATAAATAAGTAATAATTATCTCTATTAATAGAGAAATAATTAATTAAAATTATAAAAGATAAACATTAAATATTATTATAAAATTAAAATAATATACTACAATAATTATACTTAATATTATACTAGTATTAAGAGAATACTATAATACTATATTTAAAATAATATAATTATAAATTTAAAATCTAATAATTAACTAGATTAAAAGAATAATAATTATTAATAAAATAGTATTAAAAATATAAATAATTAAAAAGAATATTAAAGAAATTATATAGCTATATAAAAAATTAAGAAAAATTCTTAGTATATTACTAAAAGCTAAAAGAACAGTACAAAAGATAAAAAAATAAAAATAAAAAATAATATTTATTAAAGATATTAAATATATTAATAAAGAAAATAAAATATAAAATATAAAAAAATTATAAGATAGTTAAAGAGACTAAAATAAAAGAAAAAAAAAAAGAATTAAAAATAATAAAAAGAAATTAAAATAATCTAATAAACATGAATAATTAAAAAAATAAAAATTATTAAAAAGATATAAAAAATAAAACTAAAACTAAAAAAACTATATAAAAAAAAACTTATAAAAATATTAATAAAGTTACCTAAAAAGTACTATAAATTTATTAAACTATTTATAAAAAAAAAATAATAATTATTAATATATAATAAAGAATTTAAAGTATGAATTAAACTAAAAGAAAGATTTATATTATTATTAGTTAAATAATATTATAAATTAAAAGATAAATTAAAACTTAAAAATAAATTTATTAATGAGTTTTATAAAGCAATATATATATAATTAGAATATAGAAAAGCATTAATATAATTAATATTTATTAATAAGAAAGATATAATTAAATAGATAATTATTAATTATAGAACACTAAATAATAAAATAATAGATAATATAAATAAGACACCTTATTAAGAATAGAAAAGAGATCTTTTATAAGAAGTAAAGATTATAATAATCTTTAATATTTAATAAAATTATTATAACCTATAAATAGCTAAAGATAATATTTAAAAAATAGCTTTTCTTATAGATAAAGAACTGTTTAAATAAATAATTATATTAATAGATTTAAAGAATCTACTAGTACAGTTTATATAATATATAATATATATTCTATAGAAATATTTAAATAAGTTTATTATAGTCTACTTTAATAATATTATTATATATTTATAAAATCTAGAAGAATATAAAGAACATATATAACTAGTTATAATAATATTTATAAATAAAAAATTAATACTTAAGATTAAAAAGTATAAATTTAACACTATAACTATTAATTATTTAGGAATAATTTATATACTAGAAAGATTGAAGATTTAATCTAAAAAGAAAGATATAATATTTAACTAGTCTATTCTAATAAATATTAATAAAATATAATAATTCTTAGGTATAATAGAATACATTAAAAGATACTTAAAGAACTATATAGAAATAATATAATCTATTATAAAATTACTATAAAAAGATTAAAATTTTAATTAGATAAAATAATAATAGTAAATATTTAAGAAAGTTAAAAAATTAATTAAAGAAATATTAATTCTTATATTTTATAATCTAAAAAAATCAAATATAATTTAACTAAATATATTAGAATATATATTAAAAATTATTTTAAAATAATTAAAAAGATAATAAATAATTATAACTTATTATTTTCTACTCTAGATAATTTACCACTATAGAAAGAAATTATAATATTTATAATATAGAGCTACTTATAGTAATTAAAGTATTTAAATAATAGAGATATTATTTATAAGAAATTAAAGAAAAAATAATTATAAAAAGTAATCACTATAATTTAAAGTACTTTATAATAATTAAAGAACTTATTAGCAGATAAATTAGATAATTAAAATATCTATTAAGATTTAAGTTTTAAATTAAACACATTAAAAAAAAAAGAAAATATTATTGCTAATATATTAAGCAGAAAAGTAGATTATATAATTAAAATATAACAGCTGCAAATAAATATATTAATAGAAAATAAAAATAAAATTTATTATAATAATAAGATAATACTAGTAATAATAATTATAATAAAAAGTAAAGATTTTTATAAAAAAATAATAGAAGCTATTAGAAACAATAAAATACTATAAATAGCATTATGCAACAACAAAATAGTAATTAAGAATAGATTAGCTATTTAAAAAGAATTAATATTAATACTAGTTAAAAAATTATAAAAGTTATTTAAATAAATTATAATTTGCTAATTAAAGAATTTTATAGAATTAATTAAATAATAAAAAAGATATAATAAATATATTATTTTTTAAAAATGAGAAAATTGATTAAAGATTATATTAAGAAATATAATAATTATAATTATAATAAACTAATTAATTATTAATTATATAAAAGAATATAGATTTTAGAAATATTAATAAAAATATAATAAAAAATTATAATAGATTTTATATAAGATTTAAAAAATCTTATTTTAAGAATTATATATACTAAAATTATTATTATTATAAATAAACTTATAAAATATATTATCCTAAAGCTAATATTAAAGAGTTTAATAATATAATAATATATAATACTAATATTATAAGAAATATTTATGATATTTAAATTACTAAGTAAAATTATATCTAATAAAGATATTTAAATTATTTATATTTAAATTTTAGTAAATAATTATAAAAAATTATAAAATAGAATATAATTTATTAATAGTATATTATTAATAAATTAATAATTAGACTGAAAGAATGATTTAAGTAATTAAATAATATTTAAGATATTATTTAGATTAAAATCAAGATAATTAGATAGAGTTATTATTATTTATTTATTATAATAAATAATACTATAAATATATTAATAGGATAAGTACTATATTTTATTAATTTAAAAAGAATTCTAAAGATAAATTAGGAGAATATTAAATAAAAAAAAATATTAAGCAATATATATAATTAATATATAATAATTTATTAAAAGATATTAAATAGGTAGAAATAAGAATAAAGAGATATTATAATAAAAAGCACAAGGATGTGCTAGTATTTAAAAAAGAAAAAAGAGTTTACCTTTTATAATAAATATTAGAATTAAAAAATTTTAATATTAAAAGTATAAGATTAAGTGATAAATTTAATATAATTGTTTTTAGGTTATTTATTATTAAAGAAAAACTTATAAATAATAATTATAAACTTTAGTTATTAGTAAAAATATAAATATATTTAATATTTTATATTTTATTATTAGAATTAATTATTAATCTAATAAATAAAGATAAAATAGTAGATAATAAGAAATATAAAATAAAAAGAATACTACAGCATAAATTAAAAAAAGAATATATTTATTATTTTATAAAATAAAAAAAATATAAATCTAAAGAAGATATATAAAAATTTATTAAGTATTTAAAGTATTTTAAGAAGATTTAGAAATAGAGATAGAAGTATAATTAAGAAAGATAAAAGGATTAAAGTTAATATTAAAAATAAGGTTGTTATTTTATAAAGTAAATATAGTAAGAAATTCTTTAGTTTCTTATTTTTTTTTTTTTTTAATTTTTCTAACTCTTTGATATCCTTGATATTTATTTGAATAAATTAGTTAGTATATTTTTATAATAATTTCTTTTATTTTTATAAATAGCTTAGTTTAATTATAAAAGCTATAACTTCTTTATAAGTCTTTTTTTTATTAGTCTTAATTTTATTTTAGGTCTTAGCAAGTTATTTTTAGGCTAGATTAGAGATAGATATTTTAAAGTAATAATAGTTGTTTGTTTAAATATACTTATTATAATATTTTAAAAATTCTATTTTAATATAAGACTTTTCTAAGTCATTATATTGATTATATGGGAAGTAATAAATAATTTTGAATTACTCAATGTGTAAAAGAAGGGAATTTTTTGAAATGGATTTCTTTAAAGATATAATTAGTATAAAATTATAAGATTGTATATTATAGAAAATTAGAAGTTATGATTAGTCTTTTATATATCTGGAGAATATAAGCTATTTATTAAGCTATTGAGATATTAATTTTTAAAGAAGGGGATTATTAGAGAATTAAAATATTATAGCTAATGGATAAAGAAAATTAATATATAATGAAATAAAGGATTATCTATAACTACTAGGGTTAAAATATTATAGAAATTAGAGTAATAGCTATAATGACTATAATGATTGCTATATAAGAATTATAGAATTCTCTATGATGGTTATAATGGAGGAAAATTATATAAGGATGTTTATTTACCTTATATTTAGTTTTTTTCTATTGTCTTGAATTAATTATATTAAGTATTTCTTAACTGAGATAACTTGAGTATATAATCTTCTATTAATTAGGATATTCTATCTTATTTTAAGACTTCATTTATTTCTACAACTTTCATATACTAGAAGCCTATTAACTTCGCCCGTTAATAGCTATCCTAGCTATACTCGACGGTAATTAAACCGAAGTTTCCGACAGCTAGGAATAGAAATAGAAAAACTATATTAAAGAATGTGAGAAATGTAATAAATAAATATATTATATGTATTAAAAGCATGGATAGATGCATTTATCTCTAATAGCAATATATAAGTATATTTTACACAAAAGAAAAATACACTTTTATAATAAATAAAATGGATATATAAGGAATTATTCTTATTATCACTATTTATCTACTAAAGGAAATTTACATTATAAAATTTACTAGATAATATATTTTAATAACTTATATAAACTTCATGTTGGACTAAAGACAATATTAGAATAATTTTTAAATATTCTATCTATTATTCTAAAACTAACATTAGAATATCCACAAGAGTAGTTAGAATATTAATATATTTATAAAAAACCAGCACACTCTTATTATAATAATCTTATAATTATAGAATACTAGGCAAAAAAGATACATAAATAACATACAACTAGTATAAAGGAATTTTTTAAATAAAATAAAATATTTTATTAGAAATAAAAAAAAGATCTTTTATAGAAAGTAAAGATTATAATAGTCTTTAATATTTAATAGGATTATTATAACCTATAAATAACTAAAGATAATATTTGGAAAATAATATTTCTTATAGATAAAGAACTATTTAAATAAGTAGTTATATTTATAAATTTAAAGAATTTATTAATATAATTTATATAATATATAATATATATTCTATAGAAATATCTAAATAAGTTTATTATAGTCTATCTTAATAATATTATTATATATTTTTAGGACTTAAAAGAATATAAAAAGTATATATAATTAGTTATAATAATATTTATAAATAAAAGATTAATACTTAAGATTAAAAAGTATAAATTTAATACTATAACTATTAATTACTTAAGAATAATTTATATACTAAAAGAATTAAAAATTTAATCTAAAAAGAAAGATGCAATATTTAACTAGTTTTATTTTAATAAGTATTAATAAAATATAGCAATTTTTAAGCATAATAGGATATATTAAAAAATATTTAAAGAATTATATAGAAGTAATATAATTAATTATAGAACTATTATAAAAAGATTAAGAATTTTATTAAAAAAACACTAATTCTTATATTTTATAACTTGAAAAAATTAAATATAATTTAATTAGATATATCAGAATATATATTAAGAATTATTTTAGAATAATTAGAAGATAATAAAAAATTAAGATATATTACTTTCTATTTTAGATAATTTACTATTATAAAAAGAAATTATAATATTTATAATAGAGAACTACTTATAATAATTAAAGTATTTAAGTAATAAAGATATTACTTATAAAAGATTAAAAAAGAAATAATTATAAAAAGTAATTATTATAATCTAAAATATTTTATAATAATTAAGAAACTTATTAATAGATAAGTTAAATAGTTAGAGTATTTATTAAGATTTAAATTTCAAATTAAATATATTAAAGAAAAAGAAAATGTTATTATTAATATATTAAATAAAAAAGTAGATTATATAATTAGAATATAATAGTTAACGTAATCGGACACCGAGTGGCCCATGACACCGAGCGGCCCGCCTCCATTCGGAAAACGCGAATTTCGAGAATGAATTTCTAGCCCCCATATAAAATATATACAATTTTATATCCAATAATCCCACATCCACTACACTTCGCTAGCGCTCGTACACGTGATTGAGAGGCCTGAAGCTCAGATTCAACTGGTGCAGCCGGAATAGGCTTAGATGCCTTATTTCAACTACCTATCAATTCCTGGGCTTCTTGAACTATAAGAGACCCTTTATAAGATATTTAAGCTCTAAATCTTTTATGCTTTTTCTTCTCCTTTTCATTTGTAGCGTATAGATTATGCATTTCTTTCTAGATAATTAGAAGCTTATTAATACTTATTTTATATACTTTAGACATATGATTGATTGCTTGATTAACTCTGTCTAAAAAGCTTATTAAATGCTTATTAATTTGCTTCTTTATAGTAGTTATCTAGTGTTTAAATTGATATGGATTTTAAGGTATTTATAAGCATAAAGATTGTAAATTATTTAATTAACTTAAAGGGGGTATTAAAGTTTAAAGTTAAATTATAAGCTTTTAATAAATATACTCTAGATTAAGCAGCATTAATCTAATTGTTTTAAAGCTATTCTAAATATTCTTAGTTTTATAAACTATTATATGAGCCTCTAGAAATATTATAAGAAAGTTATATTTATTAATATAATTAAATCTAAGCTATATATACTACTCAATAAGCCATCTATAATATTATTTTAAAATAGAAAAACAGCTTATATTAAGAAGCTATAAGAGATATAATAAATAAGATGGTATGTATATTAGAATAATATTATTCTCAGTATATATTTTATCGAACTAAGTTATTAAATAACTTTCATAGCCATTAAAAATAAGCATTCAATATCTCCCCTTTATATAGCTTATTATATAAGAAATAAAATACTTTTAAAGCCATTAAATCCTAATTTTATCTATAGTCCACCTATTTTTGCTAATATTAAGTCTTTAATCTTATAAGAGTATCTTAAACTAGCCTTATTAATAAAATATTATTACTTTAAAAATTATATATAAAAGTAAAACCCATCTTATAGAATTGACTATTTTAATTACTATAATCTATTCATAGTTGCTAGATTATAATAAATATAACCTACTATATTAATTATTATCTATAATAACTTTAATAATTATATAGAGGCCTATAACAAAACCAGTTTTATTAAAGTTATATATATCTTTGGATAGGATTCTATATTATTATATAATGTCTTATATACGGTTAAAATGCTTTTAGATAATCTTAATATTCTTGCATTTTACTTACTCATAGTTATATCTTTGTGAAAATCATAGTTTTATTTTCAGATGCTAGTTAATAAATTAATAAATCTATTTCTTACTAACGTGCTCATTTCTATATTAAGAAAGAAGAAGATTAGTTATATTTTGTATAAGAGATAGCTAGAAAGGTAATTTATATTTATTAAGATTAAGAACTCATTTAAGAAAAGATTCCTTTTTATATTGAATTATTTTATAGTTATGAGTGCATTTTTCAGCTTAATATTCAATACTGGCAAGTCGATGGTGTAGAGTTATATTTAAATATGATTACTATTACTAATAATTTCTTATTATATATTATAGTTAAAGTCTATATTAATTATTTTTAATTAATATATAATTATTCTTTATTTTCTATCTAGTTTTTATTATATTATTATTACCTCTATAGTATAATTTAATATATTTATTTTTATTATAATTAGCTTATTATTATTAAACTATATTAGTATAAATATAATTATAAGATAATATTTTATTTTTTTAAATGCTTCTCTATTTATTTTTTTATCTATATTCTATATCTTTTTTAAGTAGTTTAAATATTAGTATTATAAGATTTATATACTTTTTCATAAAGTAAAATAAGTAAGTATTAATATAAAAATAGAATACTAATCTTATAATTATAAAAAATAAATTAATTAAATAAATAGTACTTATAAATCACCTAGAATAAAAAATTATCCTAATAAATAAAGTAATAAAAAAATCTAGTATAAAAAACAAAGAAAATTTCTAGAAAAAGTATAAATAAATATATTTACCTCTAGCAATAATATATAAATATATTTTATATAAAAAAAGATACACTTTTATAATAAATAAAGTAAATATATAGAGAATTATTTTTATTATTATTATCTATTTTTTAGAGAAAATTTATACTATAAAGTTTACTAGATAATATATTATAATAATTTATATATTCATATTAGATTAAAAACAATATTAGGATAATTTTTAAATATTTTATTTATAATCTTAGAATCAAAGTTAGCTAAATTAAAATACTAATATATTTATTAAAAAATTAATATATTTTTATTATAATAATATTACAACTATTATTAAATACTAGGTAAAAAAATTATATAAATAACATATAATTAATACAAAGAAATTTTTTGAATAAAGATAAAAATTTTAAGAAAAATATATAATTATAATAAAATTTATTATAATAATTATAAAACTAAAAATAATTAATTAAATAATTATAATACTAGCAAAAATTAATAGAAAAAATATATAAGTCTTATTAAATTTAAAAGCAGTTTATAATTATATTAAACAAAAATTTATAAAAAACTAGAATATCTATTATTTATTTTTTATTTTTAATTATCTATTTTAAATCTTTATTAGAATTAATCTTATTATTAGTTATTTTATTAGCTTTGTTAATATTAACTGAAATTAGTAGGATTATAATTATAATATACTTTTTTAGATCTAAAATAGCTAATTTCTAATTCTTTTTTTATTTTTAATATTTATTTATAAAATGACCTAGTTTTTTATAATTAAAATAAACTTTATTTTTTTTAGAGCGTTTTTTTTTTCCTTAAAATAAAATTATATTTAACTATATAATTATATCTTTATTATAGTCTTGTCTTTTAATGGATCTTATTATATTATATAATCTATTTTAAATTATAGGAATCTTTTATATTTCTTTTATTATTAAAACTTTTATTTCTTTTATTTGATCTTAAATAGCTTATTATTAATCTTAATTATTATTTTAATAAAGTTATTAATATTCTTTAATTAATTTATTTTAATTAATTCTATTTAAATATTTTTCTTTTAATATATTTTTAAATATAGTAATCTATATTTTATTATTATATTTTAATAATATTATTATTTTTTAAAACTCTATTACTAATTTCTAAATTAATCTAATTTATTATAAATATTTTAGCTTTTATTTAGTAGTAATATATATTTTTTATTAATATTTCTAAATAATTATATAAGTTATTTTTTAAAGCTAATATAGCTTATAAATATTTTAATAATAATTATATTCTAATCTTTTTATATTAAATTATAAAAATTATCTATTATAAACTATATTTAGTTAGTTATATTATTAGTAAAATAAATTATAATAAAAATTATTTTATTATAATTTTATTTAATCTTATTAATTTATATATATATATTTATATTATTATAAATAACTTAAATTTAGAATATATTTTATTAAATTCTATTAATTTTAGTAGCTTAATCTTATTAATAATTAGTAATAAATTTAATATTATTTATACTTCTAATTATTTAATATAATCTTTTTATTCAATTATTTCTATTTAAGTTATTTAATATATTCTCTAAGCTAATTTATTTAATTATTATTAATCCTTAGTTTATTTTTAAGTTACTATATATGTTTAATTATCTAGTTAAACTATTCTTTAAGGATAATATAATAGGCTAACGTATTTCCCGGGTAAATGGGACACCCGGGTAAACGGGACACCTCTCTAAAAATTCCACACGATTTTTAACCCATTATTTTCACACAAACTTTCCAACATCCAAAATGCCTAAAATACGTGCAAAAAGTAATTATAGCTATAAAGGAAGGCTTTCTCTTGCTATTGACGCATTAAAAAATAAACAAATCGATGGTTTGCGCGAAGCTGCGCGTGATTTTAACATTAGTAAGTTAACATTAGTATGACGTCTCCAAGGCTCAAAAGAACATCAAGAGGCCAGCATAAAACATAGAAAATTAACTCCAATAGAAGAGGCTTCGCTCCAGGATTAGATATTCTTTCTAAAATGGTGAAGATGCCCTCTAAGGCCTAGTATACTTCAGGATATAGCAAATATTTTGCTTACTAAAAGAGATTCTACCTAGATTCCTAATAAAGTAGATAAAAATTAGATAAAATCCTTTCTAAAGTAATAATCTAATCTTAAAATAAGATTTGCACGTCAATTGGCCTATAATAGGGCTAAATGCAAAAATCCGGCTATTATACACCTTTTCTATGAGCAACTAGAATGGTTGAAAATTAAGTACGGCATTATCAACAAAGATATTTATAACTTTGATGAGATAGGCTTTACTATAAGGATAATGACTACAGCAAAAGTTATATGCAGTTTTAATTATTCAGGGAAACCTAGTCTTATTCAACTTAGAAACCGTGAATAGGTTACTGTCATGGAATGCGTTGGAAGTAAAGATAACATGATGCCTCCATTGATTATATTCAAATCGACTCACCACTAAGCTAAGTGGTATACGCTATCTACACTGCCACCTAATTGGTTAATTATGCATTCACCAAATAGCTGGACATCAGATCAAATTAGATTAAAATGATTAAAAAAGATGTTTGAACCAAATACTAGACCTTTTACTATTGGCATATATTGGCTTTTAATCCTAGATAGCCATAATAGCCATTTAACACTAGAATTTGATCATATATGCAATAAATACAATATTATTCTATATTATATACCACCACATTCTTCCTATCTACTTCAGCCTCTAGATGTAGGTATATTCTTAGTTTTGAAGCGTTTATATAAATACACGGTTGAGAATTGGATTTGGAATAGGATTTACTTTATAAATAAGGAAGCTTTTCTAAAGATCCTCCCTTCTATATATTAAGAAATATACACCATACAAAATATTAAGGGAGGATTTCTATATACTAGGATTGTGCCTTATAATCCTAAAAAAGTACTATCTTAATTACAAATCATTATTAAGAGAACACCACCTCCAATTGAACCTACTTCATTAAGAAGCACTACATGGAGCCCCTAAACACCTTATAACGCACGCACGTTGGAACGGCAGGCTGCCTCAGTCAAAAAGCTTCTTAATATATTAGATTTAAGCTTATCTTTACCGTCAACTCAAGCGCTTGATCAACTAATTAAGGGCTCCTTAATAATGATGCATAATGCTGCTATTTTAAGTAAGGAAAACCATGATCTATATAAGTCTCTTAATTAATTACAAAGCCGACGAGGTCACCGTACTAGAGCGCTATAAAATGAGGGTATTTTGACCATTTCTAAAGGAAGAGCACTGGCGCAGGTGCTTAATTAGGTTGTCAACCCCCCTTAATCGGCCAATCAGAATGAGGCTTCGCAGGCATGTTAACGCGCACCCTCTAGGTGCACCAATTGCTGGCAAGTAGGGCATAGACGTAATACGTGCCAGAATTCTTCTAGCTAGTCAAATCTATAAAATTTCATTTATATATGTAATTTATATGGGTTCAAAAAATAATGTGGGTCCTGGGTGTCCCGTTTACCCGGGTGTCCCATTTACCCGGGAAATACGTTAATATTTTATTATAATTTAAGCTGTTTATTATTATTATTACTCTAAAATAGATAGGCTATTATTACTTATTATCTTAAATATTTAGATAAAGTTTATATCTTTTATATTAAGAATCTTAAATTATTAGAAACTTTAATTTAATTACTATTATGTATAACTAAAATAATTATTAATAAATAAAAATAATAGGCTTCTGATATATAAAAGTTATAAAAATAAATAATCTTAAATAAAATAAAAATATTCTAATTAATAGAAGATAAAATTATATATTTAAGTTATCCTAGTTAATTTCAGATAGTAAAAGAAAACTAAATATATAATAAATAAGTGTCCTTATATAACTTTTCTCCATTATAACTATTATAGTAAATCCAATAATTCCTGTATAGTGATTATTATAACTATTATAGCCATTGCTCTAATTTGTCAGAGAATAGATGCATTATTTTGTAGACACTAGTATAAATAAAGCCTTAGAGCTAATTAAGTGATTAGCTATATTAAATTAAGCAATTTAATATAGTAAATTAATCACTTTAAGATAATAAATTAGAAGATTTATAAAGAAAAGTTATATAAAGAAACTTATTTATTCTATATTTAATTTTCTTCTATTATCTTAAATTAAGATAATTTAGATATATAATCTTCTATTAATTAGAATATTTAGATCTTATTCTTATTTCTTTTATTTTATAAGACTTTTTAATCTTAAAAGCCTATTAATTTTATTTGTTAATAATAATTTAATTAAAATTTCTAACAATTTAAAACTCTTAAAAATGAGTAATAATAGTATTCTAAATACTAATTCTAGCTATTCTAAGTTCTAATTTAAAAACTACTAATATTAACAGTAAAAATATTATAATTATTAATAATAGAGATATAGTAGCATTTTTATAATATATTAAAAAACTAGAAAGAGTTATTAATAATAAAAAAAGATTAATAATAAGTTAAATATTTTAAGAAATTAAGATTAAAATTATAACTCTATTTAAAGGAAAATATAAAATCTTTAAGATATACCTTACTTAGATATAACTCTATTTTATATATAATAGTAAACAAATTATAAGTAAATCTAATAAAAAATTAATAATATTAAGTTTTCTTAATAGAAAAGCTATAAAATAATTTACTTTATATATCACTAATTAGTACTAAATAACTAGAAATAAAAAACAAAGAAATCCTAAAATAATTATAATATTTTCTAGCTATTACTACTATAAAAAAACTTTTAAAATAGTTAATTAATAAAGAAATAATTAGTTAAAATTATAAAAAATACTAAATATTATTATAAAATTAAAATAAAATACTATAATAATTACACTCAATATTATACTAATATTAAGAAAATATTACAACACTATATTTAAATAATATAGTTATAAATATAGAATCTAATAATTAACTAGATAAACAGAATAATAGTAATTAATAATGTAATATTATAAATAAGAATTATTCAGAAAAAGATTAAAGAGATTATTTAACTATATAAAAAATTAAGATAAAGCTTTAATATATTACTAATTATTAAAAAGTTAAAATAAAAAGTAGATA
The DNA here is from genome assembly GCF_001907595.1 of Talaromyces atroroseus. Lineage (NCBI taxonomy): Eukaryota > Fungi > Ascomycota > Eurotiomycetes > Eurotiales > Trichocomaceae > Talaromyces > Talaromyces atroroseus. The sequence continues at coordinate 998,702 of NW_017971439.1, read as the reverse complement.
AATAAAAACAAAAAAAAATAATATTTACTAAAAATAATATATATATTAATACTAAAAATAAAATACAAAGCAAAAAAAGCTAGAATAATAATATAAAAAAAACATAAAATAGTTAAAAAAATCTAAATAATAAAAATAATTAAAGTTAAGAATAATAATATGAAAAAGATTAAAATAATAAAAATTTCAGTAAAGTTATTAGAGAAGTATTATAAGTTTATTAAACACAGCCAGTAACTACTAAGGTGGATAGATCCAGACGTGTGACAATTAGAGTAACTCCAAGTTATAAATTTTTCTTTAAGCTATATTTTAAACTATTCCTATATAGGTAATTCCTCTTAAAATATATCTAATTTATATTATTACTATAGATTTAGCTTCTAATTATTTAAAAAAATATAATTATATTAATCTTTCTTCTATTTGAATCCCCTGAATTATATTATCTAATTTCATTCTAAAAATAAGCTTCTATATAATAGATAAAGTTTTAGTATTTATCTATAATTTAATTATAATAAAGTTTTTTAATAAATAGTTTAGATAATGCTTTTATAAGTATATTATCTATATCTTTATGTTATTTTCTAAAATCTAGATCCCAGTTATTATTATTTATAGGAAAATTAATAAAGACTTAATACCTAACTTAAATCTAGAAAATCTGCTTTTTTTAATAAAGTATATTTTTAATCTCTATTAAATATTTATCTATAAAGTATTCTAGCTTCTTATAGAAATAAATTATTAGTTCTTTTTATAGCTTATTTACCTATACTAGTATAAAAGATTTAAACATATATACTTTCTTTATTTAGGTAATAAAGCGAGGTAAGGCCTTTATTAATAGATTTAATTTATTACTTTATTCCTATAAAAGAATAATATAATCTTTTTTATTAGATAATTAAGCTATAGAATCTATATAAGGTTTTATACTTTATATTCTATAAATAATAGATATTCTTAACTATCTTTCATTAGGCTTCTTCTAAAAGGAAGCATTTAGATTATTAATTATTAATTATAAGATAGATTCAATTATAAGAATTTAAAAAGTAAAATAGAAATAGTAAGAATATAAAGATTAATAATAATATTCACTAAATACTAGCTTATCCCTTATTAAGGTCTATTAATCTTATATATTTATTTATCTATAGAGATTTAATATTAAATATAGGATCAGGCCCTTAACCCAATCCTTAATTCTTTAGAATAAGCTTCTACACGTCATATCTTATATACCTCTAATAATTATTTTTAGATTTTTTTAACATTAAATACTATAAATTTTAGTAGGTCCTTTCTTATTTTAATAACATTATTAATTTTATAAAGATTTATTATTAATAAAACTAAATTCTTTATTTTAGTACTTATACTAAATTCTATTTTTAAATAGCAGCTTACTTAATAAAAAATTTTATTATCTTAAATTATCTAGTAATATTATTTCTAGATTAACTATTCTTAAAAGAATAATCACTAACTTAATATTTTTAAATCTTATAATAATAGTTTTTTTTTTAAAGAAAATTTAATATATTCTTTCTTAAGTATTTTCATTATATTTTCTTATTATTATTATTAGAACTATTAGTAGTATTAATATAAAATTAATTATATAATATTTCTACAGTTTAATCTTCTTTTTTATTATATAAATAAATATATTTCTTAATTTTCTAAATCTACTTTAATTAATTAACTATTTAAATATATTAAATTATAAATTTAGAGTAAAAGATATTATTATTTATCTCTCTAATTATTAATTTTATTAATTTAAGACTTAATAATTTATTCTTTTATTATATATATAAGGTCTTTAATTCTTAAATATAATATATAAATATTAACAGAAAGATCTGAAATTAGTTATTTAATTTTATAACTAAATAATAAAATATAACCTTTATATTAATGACTTAATTTATATTATAATAAATAGTCTTAAAATATTTAAAAAATATTCTTAATATTCTTATATAGTCTAATATTATTATTTTAGAATTAAAAAAGAAATGTAATTTATTATTTCTTTGCAGCATATATATTATATATATATTATATAGATTAAAGAATCTAAATAGTAATTAATATTAATCTTTAATTTATCTTTAATTCTAATAAATTAGAATTTAAAAAAGAAATCTTTTTTATTAATTAAAGCTAAATCTATTAGATAGTTTAATAATCTTTTTATTATTATTTTTAATATTAAAAGGAGGTCCTTTAAGATTTAATTTAATAAATTAATATTATAAAAAAACTTATTCTTTTATTAATTCTTTTATTACTTTATATTAATTTATAATAATCTCTTTATAAATATCTTATTATTTCTCTAATATATTAATTTAATATAGATTCTTATATTATTTTTATATTAATTAACTAAATAGTATAGCTAGATTTTTATTTATATATTTCTTAAATATCTTATATTTAATATCCTAAGATTTTATTCTTTATTATTTTTTACTTTTAAAAGAAAATATAATAAATAATATTTATCTAACTTTTTTAATATTAATTTAATTAAATTATCTTAGTTTCTAAGTCTAAAATCTAAATCTTAATTTAAAAATAATAAAACAAGAAAAAGAGTGATTCTAAATTAAGTATATTAAATTACTTAAAATTAAAGTATTAATCTACTTATAAATTTATAAAGATTAATATTAATAAATAAATAAGAATTTAATCTAATAAAATAATATAATAGTAAATTTATTTAGTTATTAAATATAAAGAGATTAAATTAGAGAGAAGAAAAAAAAATAATTATTAATTCTTTTTCTTTTATTTATATTTTCTTTTACTTAAGATATCTATAAACTATCTTTATTATATATATTAATACCTAGTAATCTAGATTTCTAAAAGATTTTAATAATATAAAATACTAACTAGTGAAGATTATTTACTTTTTTAAATATTATAAAGATCCTCCAGCACTCTACAATATGAATTAAAACATAAGATAATCTCTATAAAATATATCTAGCCTTATATCTCCTCTACATGTAATTTATCCACAGAAGATGGCCCATAGGTACTTCTATAATAACTATATACCACCAAGCTAAACTATACTAGACTATCATATATACTAGCAACATTTTAATAATATATTAACTTGATAATCAGTAAATACTTATATAAATTCACTATTATATATCTTTACAACATTATAATATTCTTAAATAATATAAAAGACAATATTAGATATATTAAACTTATATTAAGAAAACTAAAAATAATAAAACTATAAATAAAGCTAAAGAAATATAAACTCTATATATAAGAAATTAACTTCTTAAGATATAGAATTACATAAGCAGAAATTTAAATAACTAACGTAACCGGACACCCACCCGCCACCGACACCCACCTGCCAATTTTCTCGGAAAATGTGCGTTATATTAATTTTAACCTGAAATTTCTAATCAAAATAATAATTATATATAAAAATTTAACTAGTAGTATGATTAGGATATCTATTAATTTTATATCCAATAATTCTACATCTATTATACTTTGGTGGCGCTTATACGCGTGGTTAAGAGGCTTGAGACTTAGATTCAGCTGAGGTGGCTAGAGAAGGTTGAGATGCCTCTATTTAATTATTTATAAGAGCCTAGGCTTTCTTTATAATAAAAGAGCCTTCATAAAATAATTAGGCTCTAGATTATCTCTTTTTTTGCTTCTCTTTTTCATTTGCAGCCTATAAATTATACACTTCTTTTCATACAATTAGTAGCTTATTTATTATTATTTTATATGCTTTAGATATCCGCTTAATTGCTTAATTAACCATATTTAATAAGCTTATTAACTGTTGAGCTATATGCTTCTTAGTTATACTTAATTAATATTTGAAATGGTGTAGATTTTAAGATGTTTAAAAGTAGGATGATTATAAATTAGTATTATTACTTTTAAGAGAGAGTGTTAGGGTCCAAAGTTAAATATAAAACTATTAATAGACTTAATCTAGATTAAAAGATACTAATCTAGTTGCTATAAAACTATTCTAAATAATTTTAGCTTTATATATTATTATATAAGCTTCTAGAAAAACTATAAGAAAGTTATGCTTATTAATATAATTATATCTGAGTTATATATGCTGCTTAACTAACTATTTATATTATTACTTTAAAATAGCAAAACAGCTCACATTAAAAGGCTATAAAAGATATAATAAATGAGATAACATATAGATTAGTATAATATTATTTTACATATAGATTTAATTAAATTAAATAGTAAAATGACTTCCATAACTATTAAGAATAAGCATCCAATATCTGCCTTTTATATAATTAATTATATAAGAAATAAAGTAATTTTAAAGCTAATTTATCCTAATCTTATCTGTTATCTAGCTATTATTGCTAATATTAAGTCTCTAATCTTATAAAAAAATCTCAAACTATCTCTCTTAGAAGAAAATTGTTGCTTTAAAGATTATATATAAGGATAAGGTCTAACCAGTAGAGTGTCGGAAACTTCGGTTAACTACCGTCAAGTATAGCTAGGATAGCTATTAACAGGCGAAGTTAATAGGCTTCTGATATATGAAAGTTGTAAAGAAACAGATGAAGTTTTAAAACAAGATAGAATATTCTAATTAATAAAAGATTATATACTTAAATTATTTCAGTTAATTCAAGATAATAGAAGAAAATTAAATATATAATAAATAAGCATCCTTATATAGCTTTCTTTTATTATAATTATTATAAAAATCCTTTGATTTTTCTAATATATAGATTATAATTATTATAAAAATCTTCTGATTTCTCTAATACTCTAATCCTAAGGTTTTATAGATAATCTTTTGTTTTGATGTATATTAGTCTTGTAATGATTAATCTAATCTATTAACTGTGATGTTCTAATTCTCTAATAATCTTTTTCTCTGAAGGTTAGTATTTTAATAACTTAATAAATAGCTTGTATTCCCTGAAGTGTAGATAATTAATTTTAATTTTCTAATTATTCTAAATGTGTAATCTTATAGTTTTGTATTAACTATGTCTTTAAAAAAAATAATTTTAAAGAACTTTCTTCTCTTATATATTGAGCAATTTAATATTATTTGTTATTTTCTGTGTAACTAGTGTAGTAACTTAGGAAAAACTTGTATTAAAGTAGAGTTCTTTAAATGTTATAATGAGTGTATTTATGTAAATAATTGTTATTGTATTAATATGCTTATATCTAAGATAATATAGAAGTGTTTTTCTAAAATTTAGAAGTGTTTTTAAGAAGAAAAAGAGTAAGTTTTAGCTAAAATTTTTTATTTACAAAAATAGTAAAAGTTATTAAAGAAATAAGCTAGTGAATTCCTTTAAAAGAATATAAAAGATATTGAAGAGTTGGAAAGACTGGAAAAAGTAGAAGAGAAAATAAAAGTAAGATAAGTAAAAAAATAATAAGAAATTAAAAAGCTTCTGGCTGTTATTTTTATTTTATAAAATAATAACTTTGTTTTTAGTATTAACTTTAATCTTTTTATTTTTCTTGATTATACTTCTATCTTTATTCCTAAATCTTCTTAAGATAATTTAAATGTTTAATAAGTTTCTATATATCTTTCTTAGATCTATATTTTTTTTATCTTATAAAATAATAAATATATTCTTTCTTTAATTTGTGTTATAGTATTCTTTTGATTTTGTATTTCTTATTGTCTGCTGCTTCATCTTTATTTATTAGATTAATTATTAGTTTTAATAATAAGATATGAAATATTAGATATATTTATATTCTTACTGGTAGTTGGAGTTTATAATTATTATTAGTAAGTTTTTCTTTAATAGTGAATGGTCTAAATTTAATTATATTAAATTTATTGCTTGGTCTTATACTCTTAATATTAAAATTCTTTAATTTTAGTATTTATTATAGAAGATAAACTCTTTTTCTTTTTTTAAGTACTAGTATATTCTTATACTTCTTATTATAATACTTCTTTATTCTTATTTCTACTTATTTAATATCTTTTGATAAATTAATATATATTAATTGTATATGTGTTATTTAAATATTTGCTTTATTTAATGCTTCTTTTTATCTGATATTTTCTTAATTTATTCTTAGAATTCTTTTTAGATTAATAAAATATAATATTTGTTCTGTTGATATATTTATTATATTATTTATTATAAACTAAGTAATTAGTAATAGCTCTACTTAATTATCTTAGTTCTAATCTAAGTAATATCTTAGATATTATTTAACTGCTTAAATTATTTATTTAGTCTAGTCATTAGTCTGTTGATAATATATAGTTAATAGATTATATTTTATTTTATAATTTTTCGTGATTATCTGTTAAAATTTAAATATAAATAACTTGTCTTAATTAGATATAATTTTGCTTAGTAATCTGAATATTGTAAATACTTCTTATAATATTAGTATTATGTATTATTATATTATTAAACCCTTTAGTATTAGCTTTAGGATAATATATTTTATAAACTTATCTACAATTATAATAACTTCAGTATATATGATTCTTAAAATAAAATCTTTCAATTTTGGTAAGCTTTATATAAAATCTATTATAATCTTTTATCATACTTTTATTAGTGTCTCTAAAATCTGCATCTTTCTATATAGTTAATAGTTAATTAGTTTATTATAATTATAATTATTATATTTCTTGATATAGTCTTTAACCAATTTTCTTATTTTTAGAAAATAATATATTTATTATATCTTTTCTACTGTTTGGTTGATTCTGTGATGTTTTTTAATTAATAAATTATGATTTATTTAAATGACTTCTATAATTATTAAAAATAATACTAATATTAATCCTTTTTAAATAGCTAATCTATTCTTGATTGCTACTTTATTATTATGTAGTGCTATCTATAGTATTTTGTTATTCCTAGTAGCTTCTATTATCTTTTTATAAAAACCTTTGCTTTCTATCATAATTGTTATTACTAGTATTGTCTTATTATTATAGTAAATTTCATCTTTATTTTTTACTAATATATTAGTTTATGGCTGTTATATTCTAATTATATAATTAGCTCTCTTGCTTAATATATTAGTGATAATATTTTCTTTTTCTTTAATATGTTCAATTCGAAACTTAAACCTTAATAAGTACTTTAACTATCTAACTTGTTTGCTGGTAAGCTCTTTTATTATTATAAAATATTTTAGATTATAGTAGTTATTTTTTATAATTATTTCTTTCTTAACTCTTTATAAGTAGTATCTCTATTACTTAAATGCTTTAACTATTATAAATAGTTCTTTATTATAAACATTATAGTTCTTTTTTATAGTAGTAAATTATCTAGAGTAGAAGATGATAAGTCTTAATTTTTTATCATCTCCTGGTTATTCTAAAATAATTTTTAATGTATATTCTAATATATCTAGTTAAATTATATTTAGTTTTTCTTAATTATAAAGTATAAGAATTAATACTTTCCTAACTAATTCCTTAATTTTCTTAAATGCTTATTATTATTATTCTATTTAATTGAATTCTTGATCTTTTTATAATAGTTTTATAATTAATTATGTTATTTCTGTGTAATTTTTTAAGTATTTCCTAATATATTTTATTGTGCCTAGAAACTGCTGTATTTTGTTGATATTTATTAAAATAAGCTAGTTGAGTATTACATCTTTCTTTTCTGGTTGGATCTTTAATTCTTCTGGTATATAAACTATTCCTAAGTAATTGATGGTTGTAGTGTTAAACTCACATTTCTTGATCTTAAGTGTCAATCCTTTGTTCATAAGTGCTGTCATGACTAGTTGTATATGTTCTTTATGTTTCTTTGGGTTTTGTGAGTATATAATGATATCATTAAAGTAGATTATAATAAATTTGTTTAAGTATTTCCATAGAATGTGCGTTATGTATTATGTAAATTATGCTAGTAGATTCTTTAAATCTATAAGTGTAACTACTTATTTAAATAGTCCTTTATTTATAAGGAAAGTTATTTTTTAAATATTATTTTTAGCTATTTGTAGGTTATAATAATTTTATTAAATATTAAAGACTATTATAATCTTTACTTTTTATAAAAGATCTTTTTTTTATTTTTAATATAGTATCTTATTTATATTATTTATTGTTTTATTATTTAATGCTTTATAATTAATAATCATCTATTTAGTTATATTCTTCTTGTTAATAAATATTAATTATATTAATGCTTTTCTGTGTTCTGGTTATATATATATTACTTTGTAAAACTTATTAATAAACTTATTTTTAAGTTCTAATTTATCTCTTAACTTATGATATTATTTAACTAAAGATAATGTAAATCTTTCTTTTAGTTTAATTTATACTTTAAATTCTTTATTATATATTAGTAATTGCCATTCCTTTTTTATAAATAATTTAATAAACTTATAGTATTTTTTAGACAACTTTACTAAGACTTCTATAAGTTCCTTTTTATATAATTCTTTTAATTTTAATTTTGTCTTTTGTATCTTTTCTATAATTTTTATTTTTTTAATTGTTTATACTTATTAGATTGTCTTAATTTCTCTTATTTTATTATTTCTAATTCTTATCTTGTTTCTATTATTTAGGTTTTTTTGATTATTTTATAGCTTTTTTTTTTATATTTTATTTCTATTATTAATATATATAATATCTTTAGTAAATATTACCTTTTATTTTTATTTATCTGCTTTCTATTCTAATTCTTTAGTAATTAATAATATACTAAAACTTTATCTTAATTCCTTATATAGCTAAACAATTTCTTTAATCTTCTTCTTAATAATCCTTATTTATAATACTATATTGTTGACTGTCACTATTCTATTCATCTAGTTAATTACTAGGTTCTATGTTTGTAACCATGTTATTCTAAATATAATATTATAATATTCTCTTGATACTGATGTAATATTAAATATAATTATTATAGTATATTATCCTGATTTTATAATAATATTTAATGCTTATTTCTTATAGCTTTAATTGATTATTTCTCTATTAATTAAGATAATTATTGCTTATTTGTTTATTTATATAATAGGTATTTTGGCTTCTTTTGTAAATTTTTCTCTAATATAGTTGTAGGCTATTTTTAAATTTAATAAAATTCTTATATCTTTTCTATTAATTTTTGCTAATATTATAATTGTTTAATTAATTGCTTTTAGTTCTATGATTATTATAATAAATTTTGTTATAATTATATATCTTTCTTAAAATTATTATTTTTATTTAAAAAATTTCTTTATGCTAGTTATATATTGTTTATATAATTCTTTTATCTGGCATTCTATAGTTATAAGATTATTGTGATAGAGATGTGCTGATTTTTTATAAATATATTAATATTCTAATTACTCTTACAGATATTCTAATTTTAGTTCTAAGATAATGGATAGAGTGTTTAGAGACTATCCTAATATTGTCTTTAATCTAATATGAAGTTTATATGAGTTGTTGTAATATGTTGTTCAGTAAACTTTGTAATACAAATTTCTTCTAGTAGATAGATAATGATGATAAGAACAATTCCTTATATATTTATTGTGTCTATTATAAAAGCATATTCCTCTTTTATATAAAATATGCTTATATATTACTACTAGAGATAAATGCATTTATTTATGCTTTTGATATATATGATATATCTATTTGTTATATTTCTTATATTTCTTAATATGGTTCTTTTATTTCTGTTAAGACTCTTCCTAGCAGATTATATTAATGAATGTGTAACTGTATAAGTCATCTCTCTGAGGGTTTATAGCATTCTCCTATATTTCTATTCCTATTTCATCCTTAATAAGGTTTTCTGTTTGTTCTTGATATAGGTTCTTATAGATTATTGTTCTTGATCTATTATCTTATAATATTAATTAAATATAAAGCAACTCTTCTAAAGGGGAATCTTTTTTAATGTCTTCTATATTAGATTCTTTTTCTGTCTCTTCTTCACCAGGATGACCTTCTTTTCTAGGTAATTCTTAAGTATAGCTTGTCTGATTAGTTTATTCTCTATAATTATAAGATTAATATCCTATTCTTATATTAATGCTTACTTATTTTATTTATTTAATATTTCTTCTAAAACTAAATCTTTCTTATTTTTTTTCTTATATACTTTAATATTATATCTTGTTTTTATTTAAATTATTAAGTATTTTCTTTAATTATATTAATATATTTTCTTTATCTGCTTATCTTATTTATTCTATTTAAATTTATTTATAATTTATTATCTATTCTAGTTATTATTCTTTGTTTTTAATTAACTATTTTAATTCTTTATTAAAATTAATCTTGTTATTAGCTGTTTTATTAATTTTGCTAGTATTAACTAAAATTAGTAGGATTATAATTATAATCTATTTTTTTAAATCTAAAGTAGCTGATTTCTAATTTTTTTTTAGTTTTTGGCATTTATCTGTAAAATGATTTGATTTTTTATAATTAAAATAAATTTTGTCTTTTTTTAGCTTGTTTTTTTCTTTTTTAGATAAGGTTATATTTAGCTATATAACTGTATCTTTATCTTGGTCTTATAATAGATTTTATTATGTTGTTTGATTTATTCTAAACTATAAGAATCCTTTATATTTTTTTTATTATTAAAACTCTTATTTCTTTTATTTAATCTTAAATAATTTATTATTAATCTTGATTGCTATTTTAATGAAGTTATTAATATCTATTAATTGATTTATCTTAATTAATTCTGTCTGAATTTCTTTCTTTAATATATTTTTAAATATAGTGATCTATACTTCGTTATTGTATTTTAATAATATTATTATTTTTTGAAATTCTGTTGTTAGTTTTTAGGCTAATCTAGTTTATTATAGGTATCTTAATTTTTATTTAGTGGTGTATATTTTATTGATATTTCTAAATAACTATATAAGTTATTCTTTAAAGCTAGTATAACTTATAAATATCTTAATAGTGATTGTGTTCTAGTCTTTTTATGTTAAATTATAAAAGTCATCCATTATTGGCTGTATCTAGTTGGCTGCATTATTAGTGAGGCAAGTTATAATAAAAATTATCTTATTATGGTTTTATTTAATCTTATTGGCTTTTATATATATACTTATATTTATTAAAAATAACTTAAGTTTAGAATATATTCTATTAAACTTCATTAGTTTGGGTAATTTGACTTTATTAGTAATTAGTAATAAACTTAATATTATCTAAGCTTTTAATTATTTAATATAATTTTTTTATTTAATTTTTTCTTATTTAAATTATTTAGAGTATTCTTTAAGCTAATTTATCTAGTTATTTTTAATTCTTAGTTTATTTTCAAGTTGCTATATATATTTAATTATTTAATTAAATTGTTTTTTAAGAGTAGCATAGTGGGCTAGTATTTTATTATTCTTATTATAATATACTGCTGCCACATGTTGTTGCTGTCTTACTATAGTTTAGATTATTTATTATAATTATTATCTTAAGACAGATAGACTGTTATTATTTATTATCTTAAATATTTAGATAAAGATTTTATCTTTTGTATTAAGAGTCTTGAATTATTAGAAACTTTGATTAATTATTATTAAGTATAGCTAGGATAGCTATTAATAGGTAAAGTTAATAAGCTTCTGGTATATGAAAGTTATAAAGAAATAGATAAAGTTTTAAAATAAGATAGAATATTCTAATTAATAGAAGATTGTATATTTAAATTATCTTAATTAATTTAAGATAATAGAAGAAAACTAAATATATAGTAAATAAGCGTTTTTATATAGCTTTCCTCTATTATAGCTATTATAGAAATCCTTTGATTTCTTTAATGCATAGATTATAGCTATTATAAAAATTCTCTGATTTCTCTAATGCTCTAACCCTAAGGTTTTATAGGTAATCCTTTGTTCCAATGTGCATTAGTCCCATAGTGACTAACCTGATCCATTGGCTGTGACGTTCTGATTCTCTGACATAGAGTTAACTGCCTTAATTATAATAATCTATTCTTAATTTCTAGATTATAATAGATAAGATTTTCTATATTAATCACTACCTATAATAATCTTTATAAATACATAAAGCCCTATAGCAAAGCTAGTCTTATCAAAGTTATATATATCTTTAGATAAGATCCTATATTCTTATATAGCCTCTTATACGCAGTTAAAATACTTTTAGATTACTTTAATATTTTTATATTTAGTCTATTTATAATTATATTATTATAAGAATTATATTTTTAGCTTTAAATGGCAATTAATGAATTAATTAATCTATCTTTCACTAACTTATTCATTTCCATATTAAGAAAGAAGTAAATTGGCTATATTTTATATAAGAGTAGGCCGAGGTAGTCCATATTTATTAAGATTGAATATTTATTTAATAATTAACTCCTCTTCGATTTCTGTTAATTTATATCTATTTGTGCATTTTTCACTCTTTTATTAAATGCTGTTGAGTCGATCTTAGAGAGTTATATAAAGAACTTAATAGATATTTAAAGCACTCAAAATACTGCGAATTCTTCTATTTTTTAAGTTGGAAATAGCTAATTAGATATGGCCCTCTGATTCAGTTAAATTTGATGACCTATTATTGCGAATTAGTGGCATATTGACGCGTTGAAATCTAGTAAATAAAATAGAGTGTGTTTTCCGAGAAAATTGGCGGGTGGGTGTCGGTGGCGGGTGGGTGTCCGGTTACGTTAGATAAAAAAAATATAGTTAATAAGAGACTAGCTTATATTAAGAAATATTAAGAAACTAGAATCCTTTATAAAAATAATTAATTATTATTAAAAACATATTAAAAATATATAAATATTATAACATTAATATTTAAATTAATATTTAAACTAATATTTAAATTAATATTTAGAAAGAATATAAAGTATAAATAGAAAAAAAAAATAAAATTTTTTTTTTAAAAAAGCAAAACACTATCTTATAATTACACCTATACTAATATAATTTAATAATAATAAGCTAACTATAATAAAAACTAATATATCAGACTACACTATAAGAATGATAATAATATAATAAAGATTAGATAAAAAACAATAAATAATCACATATTATTCCAGAAAAATAATTAATATAAAACTCAACTATAACATACACAATAAAAAACTATTAGCAATAATAACTATACTAAGATATTAAAAAATATATTTAAAAAAAAATTTCTTATATAAATTATTATAGATTATAAAAAGGATATAGATCTAAAAAAGATATATAGAAACTTATTAGATACTTGAATTACTTTAAGAAGATCCAGGAATAAAGATAGAAATATAGTTAAGAAAAATAGAAGGATTAAAGTTAATATTAAAAATAAGATTATTATTTTGCAATGTAAATGTAATATTTTATATAATAGATAATAAAATTATTAGCCTATTTTTAAAACAAATTATCTTACTTCTTAAGATAATCTATTTTTAATATTAATTTAAGTAATTATAAGTGAGTTTTTTTCTATTAAGAATAAATTTGATTTTAAATAGTAATTAGCCGCTACTATTTTTTATCTAAGAAAGTTAAGGTATTAGAGACATATAATTTAAATAAATATAATTACTACACTAATTAGAATTCTTAATTTTAATGTATATATGTTTTAAGGAGGCATAGTAAATATAAGAAATAACTATTTTGAAGTCTTTATCCTTAAAATATTTTAGAAGTTTATTTTTGCGAATATTAGAATCTTTTAAAGACATGGTTAGTGTAAAATTATAAGTTCACACATTGTAAGGGAAGAAATAGGAATAGGAATTAATTGCTTATTGAGCTGTTGAGATGCCAGCCTTTAGAGGAGGGGATTATTAGAGAATTAGAATATTATAGCCAATTAATAAGAAGTACCTATGAAATGGAATATGTATTACACTAGTCTCAATAGAGCCTTAGGACTAATTAAATAATTAGCTATATTAAATTAGGCGATTTAATATAGTGAATTAACTGCTTTAAGATGATGAATTAGGGGATTTATAGAGGAAAGCTATATAAGGATGCTTATTTACTATATATTTAGTTTTCTTCTATTGTCTTGAATTAATTGAGATAATTTAAGTATATGATCTTCTATCGATTAGGATATTTAGAACTTTATTCTTATTTCTTTTGTCTACTGAGATCTTTCAATCTTAGAAGCCTATTAACTTCGCCCGTTAATAGCTATCCTAGCTATACTCGACGGTAATTAAACCGAAGTTTCCGACAATTCTTTATTATCTATTATTTTATCTTTATTTATTAGATTAATTATTAATTTTAATAATAACATATAAAATATTAGATATATTTATATTTTTATTAATAATTAAAGTCTATAATTATTATTTATAATTTTTTTTAATAATAAATAGTCTAAATTTAATTATATTAAACTTATCACTTAATCTTATACTTTAAATATTAAAATTTTTTAATCTTAATATTTATTATAAAAGGTAAATTCTTTTTTTTTATATTAGTATATTCTTGTACTTATTATAATATCTCTTTATTCTTATTTTTATCTATTTAATATCTTTTAATAAATTACTATATATTAATTATATATATATATTACTTAGATTTTTTTTGTTTAATATTCTCTTAATTTATTCTTAAAATTCTTTCTAAATTAATAAAATATAATACTTATTTTATTAATATATTTATTATATTATTTATTATAAACTAAATAAAAGATAGTGATTTTATTTAATTCTAATCTAAGTAATATCTTAAATATTATTTAATTAGTTAAATTATTTTTTAATCTAATTATTAGTCTATTAATAATATATTATTAATAGATTATATTTTATTTTATAATATTTTATAATTATCTGCTAAAATTTAAATATAAATAGTTTATTTTAATTAGATATAATTTCACTTAATAATTTAAATATTATAAATATTTTTTATATTATTAATATTATATATTATTATACTATTAAGTTCTTTAATATTAGCTTTAAAATAATATATTTTATAAATTTATTTATAATAATAATAACTTTAATATATATAATTTCTAAGATAAGATCTTTTAACTCTAGTAAGTCTTATATAAAATTTATTATGATCTTTTATTATACTTTTATTAATATTTCTAAAATCTATATTCTTTTATATAATTAATAATTAATTAGTTTATTATAATTATAATTATTATATTTTTTAATATAATCTTTAACTAATTTATTTTATTCTTAAAAAATAATATATTTAGTATATTTTTTCTACTATTTAATTAATTCTATAATATTCTTTGATTAATAAATTATAATTTATTTAAATAACTTCTATAATTATTAAAAATAATATTAATATTAATTTTTTTTAAATAGCTAATCTATTCTCTAAAATTACTTTATTATTATATAATACTATCTATAGTATTTTATTATTTCTAATAGCTTCTATCTTTTTATAAAAACTTTTACTTTTTATTATAATTATTATCATTAATATTGCTTTATTATTATAGTAAATCTTATCTTTATTTTCTATTAATATATTTATTTATAATTATTATATTTTAATTATATAATCTGCTTCTCTATTTAGTATATTATTAATAATATTTTTTTTTCCTTTAATATATTTAATTTGAAACTTAAATCTTAATATATATTCTAATTATTTAATTTATCTACTAATAAGCTCTTTAATTATTTATTATAAAGTATTTTAAATTATAATAATTATTTTTTATAATTATTTTCTTAACTTTTTATAAATAGTATTTTTATTACTTAAATACTTTAACTACTATAAATAGTTCTTTATGAATATTATAATTCTTTTTTATAGTAATAAATTATCTAAAATAAAAAATAATAAATTTTAATTTTTTATTTTCTAATTATTTTAAAATAATTTTTAATATATTCTAATATATTTAGTTAAATTATATTTAATTTCTTTAGATTATAAAGTATAAAAATTAATACTTTTTTAACTAATTCCTCAATTTTTTTAAATATCTATTATTATTATTCTATCTAATTAAATTTTTAATCTTTTTATATTAATTTTATAATTAATTATATTACTTTTATATAATTTTTTAGATATTTTCTATTATATTCTATTATATCTAAAAATTGTTACATTTTATTAATATTTATTAAAATAAGCTAGTTGAGTATTATATTTTTTTTAATTAGATTTTTAATTCTTCTAGTATATAAACTATTCTTAAATAACAATAACTAATAATTATAGTATTAAACTTATACTTTTTAATCTTAAGTATTAATTCTTTATTTATAAATATTATTATAACTAGTTATATATATTTTTTATATTTTTTTAGATTTTATAAGTATATAATGATATAGATTATAATAAATTTATTTAGATACTCTTATAGAATATATATTTATTATATATTATATAAATTATATTAGTAGGTTGTTTAAATTTATAGATATAATTATCTATTTAAATAGTCTCATAAGAGATATTATTTTCTAAATATTATTTTTAGCTATTTATAGATTATAATAATCTTATTAAATAATAAAGATTATTCTAATTTTTTTTTCTTATAAAAAATCTTTTTTTTATTTCTAATAAGATACTTTATATTATTTACTATTTTATTATTTAATACTCTATAATTAATAATTATTCTTTTAGTTATATCTTTCTTATTAATAAATATTAATTATATTAATACTTTTCTATACTTTAATTATATATATATTACTTTATAAAATTTATTAGTAAATTTATTCTATTTTATAAGATAATAGACTTATTCTTTTTTTAATTTATATTATAGTATTCTTTTAACTTTATATTCTTTATTATTTATTACTTTATTTTTATTTATTAAATTAATGATTAATTCTAATACTAAGATATGAAATCTTAAATATATTTATATTTTTACTAATAGTTAAAGTTTATAATTATTATTTATAAATTTTTCTTTAATAATAAATAATCTAAATTTAACTATATTAAACTTATTATTTAGTTTTATACTTTTAATATTAAAATTTTTTAACTCTTTTTTTTTGTACTAGTATATTTTTGAACTTTTTATTATAATATCTCTTTATTTTTATTTCTATTTATTTAATATCTTTTAATAAATTATTATATATTATTTATATATATATATTACTTAGATATTTACTTTATTTAATACTCCTTATTTGATGTTTTCTTAATTTATCTTAAAAATTCTTTTTAGGTTAATAAAATATAATATTTATTATATTAATATATTTATTATATTATTTATTATAAACTAAGTAAATAATAATAACTTTATTTAATTATCTTAATTCTAATCTAAGTAATATCTTAAATATTATTTAACCATTTAAATTATTCTTTTAGTCTAGTTATTAGTCTATTAATAATATACTATTAATAAATTATATTTTATTTTATAGTTTTTTATAATTATCTATTAAAATTTAAATATAAATAATTTATCTTAATTAAATATAATTTTATTTAGTAATATATATAATTCCTAAAATAAGATCTTTTAATTTTAATGTCTTATATAAAATTTATTATAATCTTCTATTATATTTTTATTAGTATTTTTAGAATCTATATTTTTTTTACATAATTAATAGTTAATTAATTTATTATAATTATAATTATTATATTTTTTAATATAATCTTTAATAAATTTCCTCATTCTTAAAAAGTAATATATTTATTATATTTTTTCTACTATTTAGTTAATTTTATAATATCTTTTAATCTTAAATATTTATTATTATTTTATCAATTTAATTAAATTCTTAGTCTTTTTATAATAATTTTATAATTAATTATATGACTTCTATGTAATTCTTTAAGTATCTTCTAATATCTTATTATTTTTAGAAATTATTATATTTTATTAATATTTATTAAAATAAGCTAGTTAATATAAACTATTTTTAAATAATTAATAGTTATAGTATTAAATTTATATTTTTTAATCTTAATTATTAAGTCTTTATCTATAAATATTATTATAACTAGTTATATATACTTTTTATATCTTATTAGATTCTATAAGTATATAATAATATTAGTAAAATGAACTATAATAAACTTATTTAGATATTTTTATAGAATATATATAAATTTATAGATATAATTATGTATTTAAATAGTCTTTTATTTATAAAAAAATACTATTTTCTAAATATTATCTTTAGCTATTTATAGATTATAATAATCTTATTAAATATTAAAGATTATTATAATCTTTATTTTTTATAGAAGATCTTTTATTTTTAATAAGTGTTTTATTATTTTATTATTTAGTATTTTATAATTAATAATTATTCTTTTAATTATATTCTTTTTATTAATAAATATTAATTATACTAATACTTTTTTATATCTTAGTTATATACTAATAAAATTTATTAATAAATTTATTTTTTTCTAGTTTATCTCTTATAATATTATTTAATTAAAAATAATATAAATTTTTCTTTTAATTTAATTTATAAATTTCTTATTACATATTAATAATTGCTATTTTTTTTATAAATAATTTAATAAACTTATAATACTTTTTTAGTAATTTTATTAAAATTTCTATAAATTCTTTTTTATATAACTCTTAATTTTAATTTCATTTTTTATATTTTCTCTAAAATTCTTATTTTTTTAATAGTTTATATTAAATTATTTTAATCTTGTTTATTATTCTTAATTTTTATCTTATTTTTATAATAAAATAATATTAGTAATAATAATTATAATAAAAAATAAAGATTTTTATAAAAAAATAACAGAAGCTACTAGAAATAATAAAATATTATAAATAATATTATATAATAATGAAATAATATTAGAAAATAAATTAACTATTTAGAGAGGATTAATATTGATATTATCTTTAATAATTCTAAAAATTATTTAGATAAATCATAATTTGCTAATTAAAGAATATTATAGAATTAATTAAATAGTAGAAAAGATATAATAAATATATTATTTACTAAGAATAAGGAAATTGATTAAAAATTATATTAAGGAATATAATAATTATAATTATAATAAATTAATTAATTATTAATCTTATAAAAGAATATAGATTTTAAAAATATTAATAAAAATATAATAAAAGATTATAATAAATTTTATATAAGATTTATTAGAGTTAAAAGATCTTATTTTAGAAATTATATATATTAAAGTTATTATTATTATAAATAAATTTATAAAATATATTATTTATAATATTTAAATTGCTAAGTAAAATTATATCTAATAAAAATAAACTATTTATATCTAAACTTTTATTAATAATTATAAAAAACTATAAAATAGAATATAATTTACTAATAATATATTATTAATAGACTAATAGCTAGATTAAAAGAATAACTTAAGTAGTTAAATAATATCTAAGATATTATTTAGATTAGAATTAAAATAATTAGGTAAAATTATTATCTTTTGTTTAGTTTTGTAATAAATAATATAATAAATATATTAATAGGATAAGTATTATATTCTAGAAAGAATTCTGAGAATAAATTGAAAAAATATTAAATAAGGAGTATTAAATAAAGTAAATATCTGCATAATATATATATAATTAATATATAATCTATTAAAAGATATTAAATAGATAGAAATAAGAATAAAAAAATATTATAATAAGAAATATAAAAATATATTAGTATTTAAAAAGAAAGAGAGAGTTTATTTTTTATAATAAATATTAGAATTAAAAAATTTTAATATTAAAAATATAACCATTTCTAAGTAGTTAATAATTCTAGTATTATTTTTTAATTTTAAATATTAATCCTTTATTTATAAATACTATTATAATTATTTATATCTATATTTTATGTTTTTCTTGATTCTATAAATATATAATAAAGTAAATTATAATAAACTCATTTAAGTAATTCTATGGAATATATATTATATATTATATAAATTATACTAGTAGGTTTTCTAAATTTATAAATATAATTACTTATTTAAATAGTCCTTTATTTATAAGAAATATTATTTTTTTAAATATTATCTTTAATTATTTATAGATTATAATAATCTATCTATTATTTTATTATTTAGTATTTAGTAATTAATAATTATGCTTTTAATTGCATTTTTTTATTAATAAATATTAATTATATTAATACTTTTTTATATTTAGTTATATATATATTACTTTATAAAACCTATAGTAAATTTATTTTTAAGTTTTAATTTATCTCTTAATATAAACTCTTTTTTAACTGAATTTATATTTTAAATTTCTTATTATATATTAGTAATTGCTATTCTTTTTTTATAAATACTCTTATTTTCTTAAATTTTTATAATTATTTTAATTATTTTAATCTTATCTATCTTTTTATTTTTAATCTTTATAGTCTTATTATTTTAGTTTTTTTTATTATTTTATCTCTTCTATATTTTATTTCTATTTTTAGTATATTTAATATCTTTAGTAAATATTACCTTTTATTCTTATATTTTATTTATTTTCTATATTAATCTTTTAATTTTTAATAACTTACTAAGTTTCTCTAATTTTTTATATAGCTGTATAATTTCTTTAATATTTTTTCTAATTATTTATACCTTTTATATTATTTTATTAATAATTATTATTTCTTTTATTTAATTAATTATTAAGTTATTTGTTTATAGTTATATTATTTTAAATATAGTATTATAATATTCCCTTAATACTAATATAATATTAAATATAACTATTATAATATATTATCTTAATCTTATAATAATATTTAGTGCTTACTTCTTATAATCCTAATTAATTATTGTTTAAATAATAATTAATCTAGTTTCTTTTATAAAATTTTCTTTAATATAGTTATAGACTGCTTTTAAATCTAATAAGATTTTTATATCTTTTTTCTTTTTTTTTAAGACCTTTTTATCAGAGAATCAGAACATCATAGTCAATAAATAAGGAAAACTAATGCACAATAATTATAATAAATAAAAATTATATAAGAATGCTTATTTATTTTATATTTAATTTTCTATTATTTTAAATTTTTTAAGATAATTTAAGTAAATAATCTTTTATTAATTAAGATATTTTATCTTTATTTAAGACTTTATTTATTTCTACAACTTTTATATATTAAAAGTCTATTAACTTTATTTATTAATAGCTATCTATTTTAGCTATACTTAATAATAATTAGATTAAAGTTTCTAATAATTTAAGATCCTTAATATAAAAGATAAAATCTTTATTTAAATATTTAAGATAATAATCATAATCTATCTGCTTTAGAGTAACAATAGTAATAAATAGCCTAAGCTATAATAAGATAGTAATAATATATAATAGTAATATATTATAATAAGAATAATAATAATAAGATATTAGTCTATTATATTACTCTTGAAGAATAATTTAACGAGATAATTAAATATATATAGCAATTTAAAAATAAGCTAAGAATTAAAAATTATTAGATAAATTAGCTTAGAGAATATATTAAATAATTTAAATAAGAAAAATCTAAATAATTAAAAATATAGATAATATTAAATTTATTATTAAGTATTAATAAAATTAAGCTATAAAAGCTAATAAAATTTAATAGAATACATTTTAAGCTTAAATTATTTATAATAAATATATATAGAGATTAATAAAATTAAATACGATTATAATAAGATAACTTTTATTATAATTTATCTTATTAATAATATAGTTAATTAGATATAATTAATAATAAATAATTTTTATAATTTAATATAAAAAGACTAGAATATAATTATTATTAAAATATTTATAAGTTATATAAATAGATATATTTATTTTTAGTAGTAATATATAAATAAATATAAAAAAAGAGTATACTTTTATGATAGATAAAGTAAAAATAGAAGAAATTAGTTTTATTATTATTATCTATCTATTAAAGGAAATTTATATTATAAAGTTTATTAAATAATATATTACAATAATTTATATAAATTTTATATTAGATTAAAAATAATAATAAAATAATTTTTAAATATTTTATCTATAATTCTAGAATTAAAATTAAAATATTTATAAAGAATTAGTGCACCTTTATTATAATAATCTTTTAATTATTAAATATTAGATAAAAGGGTTATATAAATAATATATAATTAGTATAAAGAAATTTTTTTAATAAAATTAATAATTTTAAGTAATAATGGTATTTTAAATTCCAATTTCAGCTACTCTAAGTCTTAAGAACTATTAGTAGTAGAAATATTATAATTATTAATAACAAGGACATAGTAGCATTATTATAATATATTAAAGAATTAGAAAGAGCTATAATTAATAATAAAGGAAGATTTATAATAAGTTAAGTATCTTAAGAAGTTAAAATTAGAATTATAACTTTATTTAAAGAAGAATATAGAATTCTTAAGATATATTTTATATATAATAATAAATAAATTATAAGTAAGTCTGACAAAATATTAATAGTATTAAGCTTTCTTAATAAAGAAATTATAAAGTAATTTACTTTATATATTATTAATTAATATTAAATAATTAAAAATATAAAATAAAAAAGTCTTAAAATAATTATAATGTTCTCTAATTATTAGAATTATAAAGAAAAGCTTAATTAATTATAAAGAACTATTAATAAAGAAATTAAAATTATTAATAAAATTTAATATATTAGATAATAGATCTTAATTAAAAAATATATTTTAAAATTTCTATAGATATTAAAAGAACTTTTATAGAATAATTAAGGATTTAAAGACTAATTTTATAAAAAACTAAAAGATAATATTAAAAATTAAATCTTAATAATAATATTATAACTAAAAATATTTTAAGTAATAATAAAAGTAGTATTATAAATTAATTTAACTATTTATACCTAATAAATAGAAAAAGAAGAGTTTAAATAAAATGAATTAAATTTAAATTAGAAATAAATTAAGAATAAAGATAAAGATATAATTATATATAATTTTATTTAAAAAAAAATAAGTCAAGAAAAAATAAAATTTATTTTAATTATAAAAAACTAAATTATTTTATAAATAAATACTAAAAGCTAAAAAAAAATTAGAAATTAGCTAGTTTAAGTTTAAAAGAGTATAGTATAATTATAATTCTACTAGTTTTAGTTAATACTAGTGAAATTAATAGAATAATTAATAATAAGATTAATTCTAATAAAGAATTAAAGTAATTAGTTAAAAATAAAAAATAATAAATAATATAAATAATGAATTATAAATAAATTTAATAAGAATAAATAAGATAAATTAAAGAGTAGAATATTCTAAAATAATTAAAAAGAATGTTTAATAATCTAAATAAAAATGATAAAAAATAAAAATAAAATAAAGAAAGATTTAGTCTTAGAAAAAGTATTAAATAAATAAGATAAGTTAATATTAATATAAAAAAGAGATGCTAATCTTATAATTTAGAGAAAGAATTAATTAGCTAGATATTTTCTTATATTATCTAGGAAATATAAAGACTTATTAGAAAGATATAATAAAGTTATTAATTTAAAAGAAATTAATATAGAAGACTTTGATATAAAAGATACTTAAGTAAATTCTTTATTAAAAAAGTTATTTTATATTTAATTAATATTATAGGATAATAAGTTAATAATAATAACTTATAAAAATCTATATTAAAAATAAGATAAAAACTAAGCTTATTAAGAAAGAATTAAATAAAGTATAAAATAGTATTATTTAGTCTTAAGAGAATAATTAGTATAATTATATATTAGTAAATAAGAAGTCTTAGAAATAGAAAAATTATATTAAAGAATATAAATACTATAAAGAATAAATATATTATGTATATTTATAATATAAATAAATATATATATCTCTAGTAAACATATATAAATATATATTATATAAGTAAGGACGACACTTTTATAATAAAATAATTAGATATATAAGAAACTACTCTTATTATTACTATCTAGTATTAGGAAGAAATTTATATTAAAAGATATATTAGATAATATATTATAACTTATTATATGACATATATCTTATAGAAAAAGAATAGAAGAAATAGTTTCTTTTCTAAAGATTCTAGAGATAATTAAAGAACTAAGACTTAAATATCTACAAGAATAGATAGAGTGTTAGTATATCTATTAAGAATCTATATACCTCTATTATAATAATATTATAATTACTAATTGCAAAGTAAAAGGATTATATAAATAATATTATTATAATATTAAAGAATACTTTAAATATTAATAATAATACTAATTATTAATAAAATAGTATTAAAGACATGAATAATTAGAAAGAATATTAAAGAAATTGCATAGCTATCTATATAAGGAATTAAAGAAAATCCTTAGTAAGTAATTAAAGACTAAAGAGTTAATACAGAAGGCAAATAAATAAGAATAAAAGATGATATTCATTAAAGATATTAAATATATTAAAAATAGAAATAAAGTATAGATAATTAAGAGAGAATAAGTTAATAAGAAAGACTAAGATAATAAGACTATAATAAAGATTAGAAATAAAGAAATAAATAAAACCAAAATAATTAAGATAGTATAGAAAATTAAGAAAATAAGAATTACTAAGAAAATATAGAAAACAAAAATAAAGCTAAAAGAGTTATATAAGAAAGAATTTATAGAAGTTTTAGTAAAGTTATTAGAAAAGTATTATAAATTTATTAAATTATTTATAAAAAAGAAATAGTAATTACTAATATATAATAAAGAATTTAAAGTATAAATTAAATCAAAAGAAGGATTTATATTATTTTTAGTTAAATAATATTATAAGTTAAGAGATAAATTAAAACTTAAAAATAAGTTTACTAATAAGTTTTATAAAGTAATATATATATAATTAAAATATAGAAAAGTATTAGTATAATTAATATCTATTAATAAGAAAGATATAACTAAAAGAATAATTATTAATTATAAAGTATTAAATAATAGAATAGTAAATAATATAAATAAGATATCTTATTAAAAATAAAAAAGAGATCTTTTATAAAGAGTAAAAAATTATAATGATCTTTAATATTTAATAGAGTTATTATAATCTATAAATAGTTGAAGATAATATTTAAAAAATAGCATTCTTTATAGATAAAGAACTATTTAAATAAATAGTTATATTTATAAATTTAAAAAACCTACTAGCATAATTTGCATAATATATAATATATATTCTATAAAAATATCTAAACAAGTTTGTTGTAGTTTATTTAAATAATATTATTATATACTTACAAAATCTAAAAGAATATAAAGAATATATATAACTAGTTATAATAGTATTTATAAATAAAAGATTAATACTTAAGATTAAGAAATATAAGTTTAATATTATAATTATTAATTACTTAGAAATAGTTTATACATTAAAAGGATTAAAGATCTAACTTAAAAAGAAAACTAGTCTATCTTAATAAATATTAATAAAATATAGCAATTCTTAGGTATAATAGAATATATTAAAAGATACTTAAAAAATTACGTAGAAGTAATATAACTAATTATAGAACTACTATAAAAAGATTAAGAATTTAATTAGATAAAATAATAATAATAAGCATTTAAGAAAATTAAGAAATTAATTAAGAAAGCACTAATTCTTATACTTTATAATCTAGAGAAATTAAATATAATTTAACCAGATATATTAGAATATATATTAGAGATTGTTTTAAAATAATTAAAAGATAATAAAAAATTAAGATTTATTATTTTTTATTCTAAATAATTTATTATAGAAAAAAATTATAATATTTATAATAGAGAACTACTTATAGTAATTAAAATATTTAAGTAATAAAAATACTACTTATAAGAAGTTAAAAAAGAAACAATTATAAAAAACAACTATTATAATCTAAAGTACTTTATGATAATTAAAAAGCTTCATTAATAAATAAATTAAATAGTCAGAGTATTTATTAAGATTTAAGTTTTAGATTAAATATATTAAAGGAAAAGAAAACATTATTACTAATATATTAAGTAGAAGAGCAGATTATATAATTAGAATATAATAGTTATAAATAAATTTATTAGTAGAAGATAAAAATAGAATTTATTATAATAATAAGATAATATTAGTGATAATAAAAAGCAAAGGTTTTTATAAGAAAATAGTAGAAGCTACTAGAAATAATAAGATACTATAGATAGTATTATATAATAATAAAATAGTAATTAAGAATAGATTAGCTATTTAAAAAGAATTAATATTAATACTATTTTAAATAATTATAAAAGTTATTTAAATAAACTATAATTTACTAATTAAAGGACATTATAGAATTGACTAAATAATAAAAAAGATATAATAAATATATTATTTTCTAAGAATAAGGAAATTGGTTAAGGATTATATTAAGAAATATAATAGTTATAATTATAATAAATTAATTAATTACTAACTATATAGAAGAATATAGATTCTAGAGATATTAATAAAAGTATAATAGAAAATTATAATAGATTTTATATAAGGCTTACTAAAATTAAAAGATTTTATTTTAGGAATTATATATACTGAAGCTATTATTATTATAGATAAACTTATAAAATATATTATTCTAAAACCAATATTAAAGAAATTAATAGCATAATAATGCATAATTTTGATGTTATGAGAAGTATTTATAATATTTAGATTACTAAGTGAAATTATATTTAATAGATAATTATAAAAAATTGTAGAATAAAATATAATTTATTAATAGTATTATAAATATTAATTTCTAACTATTAATCTTTTTTAGATTATATATATTATAGATATAAGCTATATAAATAATATAAAAAATTAATATATTTAGATCTTCATTATAAAATTATATTTTTTATATTATTAAGTTAATATATTTATTAATATAAAAGTAGATCTATAAATAAATCTTATAATCTTTTTATAATATAAACTATAATAAGATATAAAAGTAGTTTTAAAGTGCTAGTATATATATTATTAAAAGATTAATTCTTTTATTAATATAGAATTTTTAGATAATTAAGATATTATATTCTTATATATCTCTCTTATTAAAGAGATATATCTAGATCTTATTTTATAATTTTTAATAATTAATCTATAAGATTTATAGTTAATTAATATACTAATTTATCATTAATTAATAACCTAAGTATTATCTTCAAAGTTTATAATTATTATAATATTATTTTAATTAATAGGCTTATTTAGTTTAATAAATATATTATAATCTAAATAGTTTAGTTTATCTTCTAATTTATTATCTAAGATTATATATATATTCCTACTATAATAGATAAAATAGATAGACTTAATATATATCTTTTATAATAATATAATATTAGATTATAAAATAAATATTTCTAGGATTAATTTAAATTAGTTTTAATATATATAAATCTTATATATAATAAAAAAGTAAAAATTAATAAAAGTTTTTATTTAAGATTTTAATTCTAGATCTATTATAACTATAATCTTTATTTTTTTATTAATCTATATATATATATATATATTTTTCTTTTAAATTTGGATATTTAGTTTAATTAAACTATCTGGATTAGTAGATTATTTCTATATTATACTCTTACTTTATAATAAGACTAAATAATATCTTATTAATAGCTCTATTTAAGATTCTATATATAGACTTCTTTTTTTTATAGATATAGGATTATTTTAAGTAATAATTTTAAAAATATAATTATTTAATTTAATAATTTTAGAATAAAAGTATAAGCTATTTATATAATATTAATAAGCTTTTATAAGATAAGATATCTAGATTAAATATTTCTAAGTATACGTAAAATATTTATTATTAAATTTCTTCATAAAGTCTTTAATCTAGTTAATATATTTAGTATAGTCTTTTTCTTATAGAATAGAATAATTTTTAATATAATAAGATCTCATATAATAAATATAGCGGATCTAGTACTAATAGTAATATATAATTATATATAAAAACATCTCTCTCCGCGTAAATCAAATCTTTGAAATTGCACCACTAGATCCAGCTAGAAACAGCTATAAAATTAGTAGTTTACTTCTCACATTCAGTGCTATTAATTGATTCTAGTTTTACTAAGTAAATTACTAGTAATGACTAAAGATACTATAATGAGTCTCTTAATAGGTAAAAATCTCACTCTATAAGATATCTAGCGCAATGTATTAAATATACTATAATAAGAATAACAACAATATGTATTAATAAACACCTTATTAATTAAGAATTAAATCTAGGAAATCCTATAAATAAGAATTATAAGGATAGAGCATCTTATAGAAATAGTAGATCTTATATTATAATAATTATATAATAATAAGACTAATAGACTTAATAAACTTATGTCAGAGAATCAGAACGTCACAGCCAATGGATCAGGTTAGTCACTATGGGACTAATGCACATCGGAACAAAGGATTACCCATAAAACCTTAGGGTTAGGGCATCAGAGAAATCAGAGGATTTCTATAATAGCTATGATCTATATATTAGAGAAATTAGAGGATTTCTATGATAGCTATAATGGAGGAAAGTTATATAAGGATGCTTATTTACTATATATTTAGTTTTCTTCTATTGTCTTGAATTAACTGAGATAACTTAAGTATATGATCTTCTATTAATTAGGATATTTTATTTTGTTTTAAGACTTTATCTATTTCTTTACAATTTTTATATACTAAAAGCCTATTAACTTCACCTATTAATAACTATCCTAGCTATACTTAATAATAGTTAATTAAAGTTTCTGATAATTCAAGACTCTTGATATAAAAAATAAAGTCTTTATCTGAATATTTAAGATAGTAGGTAATGATAATCTATCTATCTTAGGGCAATAACTATAATGAGTAGCTCAAGTTACAGTAAGATAATAATAATATATAGTAGCAGTATACTATAATGAGGATAATAAGATATTAATCTACTATACTACTCTTGAAGAATGATTTAACTAGATAGTTGAATATATATAATAACTTGAAAATAAGTTAAGGATTAAAGATAATTAGATGAATTAGCTTAGAGAATATTCTAAATAACTTGAATAAAAAAGAATTAAATAAAAGGATTATATTGAATAATTAGAAGCTTAGATAATATTAAATTTATTATTAATTGCTAATAAAGTTAAGTTACTTAAATTGATAAAGTTTAATAAAATATATTCTAAACTTAAGTTATTTTTGATAAATATAAGTATATATATAGAGGCTAACAAGATTAAACAAGACTATAATAAAATAATTTTTATTATAATTTATCTTATTAATAATGCAGCTAACTAGATACAGCTAATAATAGATAACTTTTATAATTTAGTATAAGAAGATTGGAACGTAATTACTGTTAAGATATTTATAAGTTATATTAGCTTTAAGGAACAATTTATGTAGTTATTTAGGAATATTAATAAAATATACACTACTAAATGAAAATTAAGATATTTATAATAAATTAAATTAGTCTAAAAACTAGTAATAGAATTTTAAAAGATAATAGTACTATTAGGATATAATAATAAAATATAGATTACTATATTTGAAAATATGCTAAAGAAAGAAATTCAGATGAAATTAATTAAAATAGATTGACTAATAAATATTAATAATTTTATTAAAATAGCAGTTAAAATTAATAATAAACTGTTTAAAATTAAATAGAAGAAATAAGAGTTTTAATAATAGAAAAAATATAGAGGATTCCTGTAGTTTAGAATGAACTAGGTGATATGATAAAATCTACTATGAGATTGAGATAGAGATATAATTATATAACTGAATGTAATTTTGTCTAAAGAAGAAAAGGATAAGTTAAGAAAAGATAAAGCTTATTTTAATTATAGAAAATTAGATTATTTTATAGATAAATACTAAAAGTTAAAAAAGAATTAGAAACTAGTTATTTTAGGTTTAAAAGAGTAAATTATAACTATAATCTTACTGGTTTTAGTTAATATTAATAAAGCTAATGAAATAGCTAATGATAAGATTGATTTTAATGAAGAGTTAAAATAGTTAGTTAAAGATAAAGAATGATGACTAGAATAGATAATGAATTATAAATAGATCTGAGTAGAATAGATAAGATAAGTAGATAAAGAAAATATGCTAATATAGCTAAAAAAAATGCTTGATGATTTAAGTAAAAATAAAATATAATATTAAAGTACATAAAAAGAAAAATGAGAAAGATTTAGTCTTAGAAGAAGTATTGAATAAATAAAATAAGTAAGTATTGATATAAGAATGGGATACTAATCTTATAGTTATGGGGAATAAATTGATTGGATGAGCTGTACTTAAGAATTATTTAGAAAAGAAGGTTATCCTAGTGAAGGAGAGATAGAAAGAGAATCTAGTATGGAAGGCATTGGAAAAGATTCTTTTTTGGAAGAGTTGCTTTATACTTAACCAATATTATGGGATGATGGATCAAGGATAATAACCTATAAGGACCTATATTGAGAATAAATGGAAAACCCTGTCGAGGACAAAATAGGAATAGAAGCATGGGAGAATGCTATGAACCCTTGGAGAGATGACTTATATAGTTGCATGTCTGTTAATGTAACCTACTAGGAAGAGTCTCAATAGAAATAGAAGAACCATATTAGGGAATGTGAGAAATGTAATAAATAGATATATTATATGTGTTAAAAGTATAGATGAATGTATTTACCTTTAGTAGTAATATATGAGTATATTTTGTATAAAAGAGGAATATGCTTTTGCAATGGATATAATGGATATGTGAGGAATTGTTCTTGTTATTATTATCCATCTATTGGAGGAAATTTGCATTATGAAGTTTATTGGACGACGTGTTATGATAACTTATATAAATTTTATATTGGATTAAAGGTAATGTTAGGATGGTTCTTGAACACTCTATCTATTATCCTGGAACTGAAATTGGAATGTTCATAAGAGTGGTTAGAATGCTAATATATTTATGAAGAACTAGCATATCCTTATTATGATAATCTTATAACTATAGAAT
Source organism: Talaromyces atroroseus (assembly GCF_001907595.1). Lineage (NCBI taxonomy): Eukaryota > Fungi > Ascomycota > Eurotiomycetes > Eurotiales > Trichocomaceae > Talaromyces > Talaromyces atroroseus. The sequence continues at coordinate 967,699 of NW_017971439.1, read as the reverse complement.
GCTAGATAAAAGGGTTATATAAATAATATATAATTAGCATAAAGAAATTTTTTAAATAGAGATAATAATTTTAAGAAAGATATATAATTATAATAAAATTTATTGCAATAATCATAGAACTAAAAATAGTCAGTTAAATGGTTGTGATATTAATAAAAATTAATAGAAAAGATGTGAGAATTTTATTAGATTTAAGAGCAGTCTATAACTATATTAGAGAAAAATTTACAAAAAAAGCTGAAATATCTATTATATAGATAAATAAATAGGTAACAATTATCTTAATTAATAGAGAAATAATCAGTTAAGGCTATAAGAAATAAGTATTAAATATTATTGTAAGATTAGAATAATATGCTATAATAGTTATATTTAATATTGCACTAGTATTAAGAGAATATTATAATACTGTATTTGGAATGACATGATTATAAATATAAAACCTAGTAATTGATTAGATAAATGGAATAGTGGTAGTTAATAATATAATATTATAAATAAGGATTATCAAAAAGAAGATTAAAGAAATTGCTTAGCTATATAAGGAATCAGAGTAAAGTCTTAGTATATTACTAGTTACTAAAGAATTAGGATGGAAAGTAGATAAATAGAAATGAAAGATGATGTTTACTGAAGATATTGCATATATTAATAATAGAAATAAAGTATAAAAAGAGAAGTTATAAAATGATTAAAAAAATCTAAGTGATGGAAATAAGATAAGAATTAGAAATAATAAAATAAAAGAAATTAAGATAATCTAATAAGTATAAATAATTGAAAAAATAAGAATTATAGAAAAGATATAAAAAATAAAATTAAAACTAAAAGAATTATATGAAAAGGAATTTATAAAAGTCTTAGTAAAGTTACCTAAGAAATATTATAAGTTTATTAAATTATTTATAAAAAAAGAATAGCAATTATTAATATATGATAAAGAATTTGAAGTATGAATTAAACTGAAAGAAAGATTTACACTATCTTTAGTCAAATAATACCATAAGTCAAGAGATAAATTAGAACTTAAAAATAAGTTTACTAATAAGTTTTATAAAGTAATATATATATAATTAGGATATAGAAAAGTATTAGTATAATTAATATTTATTAATAAAAAAAATATGATTAAGCAGATAATTATTAATTATAGAGCATTAAATAATAAAATAATAGATAATATGAATAAGATGTTATATCAAGAACAAAAAAGAGATCTCTTATAGAGAGCAAAGATTATAATAGTCTTTAATATTTAATAAGATTATTATAATCTATGAATAGCTAAAGATAATATTTAGAAAACAGCTTTTCTTATAGATAAAGGACTGTTTGAATAGGTAGTTATATCTATAGATTTGAAGAATCTACCAGCACAATTTATATGATATATGACGTATATTCTATAAAAATACTTAAATAAATTTATTACAGTCTACTTTAATGATATCATTATATACTCATAAAACCTAGAGGAATATGAAGAACACGTACGACTAGTCATGATAGTACTTATGAACGAAGGATTAATACTTAAGATTAAGAAGTGTGAGTTTGACACTACAACTATTAATTACTTAGGAATGGTTTATATGCTAGAAGGATTGAAGATCTAACTAGAAAAGAAAGATGTAATACTCGATTGGCCTATCTCAACAAATATTAATGAAATATAGTAGTTTTTAGGTGCAATAGGGTATGTTAGGAGATATTTGAAGAATTATGTAGAAATAATACGACTAATTATAGAACTACTATGAAAAGATTAAGAATTCAATTGGATAGAATGATAATGGCAAGTATTTGAGAAAGTTAAGGAATTAATTAGGGAAGTACTGATTCTTATGCTTTATAATTGAGAAAAACTGAATATGATTTGATTAGATATATTAGGATATGTATTAGGAATTGTTTTAGAATAACTAGGAGATGATGGAAAATTGAGATTTGTTGTCTTCTATTTTAGATAATTTATTATTGTAGAAAGGAACTATGATGTTCATAATAGAGAACTATTTATAGTAGTTGAAGTATTTAAGTAATGGAGATACTACTTGTAAGGAGTTAAGGAAGAAATAGTTGTGAAAAGTGATCATTATAATCTGAAGTATTTTATGATGATAAAAGAGCTTACTGGTAGATAAGTTAGATGGTTAGAGTATCTATTAAGGTTTAAGTTTTGAATTAAACATATTAAAGGAAAAGAAAATATTATTGCTGATATATTAAGTAGGAGAGCTGATTATGTAATTGGAATATAATAGTTATGAACTAATATATTAGTAAAAGATGAAGATGGAATTTGTTATAATGACAAGGTAATATTAGCGATAATGATTATAATAGAAAGTAAAGGTTTTTATAAAAAGATGGTAGAAGCTATTAGGAATGATAAAATATTGTAGATAGTACTATATAATGATGAAGTAGTAATTGAGAATGGATTAGCTGTTTGGAGAGGATTAATATTGGTATTATTTTTAATGATTATAGAAGTTATTTAAATAAATTATGATTTGTTAATTGAAGGATATTATAAAATTAATTAAATAATGGAAAAGATATAGTGAATATATTATTTTCTAAGAATAAGAAAATTGGTTGAAGATTATATTAAGAAATATGATAGTTGTAATTGTAATAAATTAATTAATTACTGATTATATGGAAAGATGTAGATTCTAGAGACATTAATGAAAGTATGATAAAAGATTATGATGGATTTTATATAAGGCTTATTAGAGTTGAAAGATTCTATTTTAGAAATTATATATATTAAAGCTATTATAATTGTGGATAAGCTTATAAAATATATTATTTTAAAGCTAATGTTAAAGAGTTTAATAGTATAATAATATGTAATATTGATGTTATAAGAAGTGTTTATAATATTTGGATTACTAAGTAAAATTATATCTAATTAAAATAAGTTATTTATATTTAAATTTTGATAGATAATTATAAAAAATTATAGAATAGAATATAATTTATTAATTGTATATTATTAATAGACTGATGGTTAGATTGAATGAATAATTTAAGTAGTTGAATAATATCTAAGATATTACTTGGATTGGAACTAAGATAATTGGATAGAGCTATTATTAATTACTTAGTTTATAATGAATAATATAATAAATATATTAATAGAATAAGTACTGTATTTTATTAATCTAGGAAGGATTCTAAGGATGAGTTGAAAAAATATTAGATGAGAAGGAGTATTAAATGAAGTAAATATTTAAGTAATGTATATATAATTGATGTATACTAATTTATTAAAAGATATTAAATAGATAGAAATGAGAATAAAGAAGTATTATAATAAGAAATATAAAAATATACTAGTACTTAAAAAGGGGGAGAGAGTTTATCTTTTATAATAAATATTAGGATTAAAGAATTTTAATATTAAGAGTATAAGACTAAGTGATAAATTTAATATAGTTAAATTTGGACTATTTATTATTAAAGAAAAACTTATTAATAATAATTATAAACTTTAGCTATTAGTAAGAATGTGAATATATTTAATATTTTATATCTTATTATTGGAATTAATAATTAACTTAATAAATAAAGATAAAGCAGTAGATAATAAGAAATATGAAGTTGAAAGAATATTGTAGTATAAATTAAAGAAAAAATATATTTATTATTTTGTGAGATGGAAAGAATATAAATCTAAGGAAGATATATGGGAATCTGTTAAGTATTTGAATTGCTCTAAGAAGATTTAGGAATAGAGATAAAGATATGATTAAGAAAGATAGAAGGATTAAAGTAAATACTGAGAATAAGATTGTTGTTTTGCAAAGTAAAAGTAATAACTAGAAGCTCTTTAGTCTCTTATTGTTCTTTTGCTTGTCTTATTTTTACTTTTTTTTTTGCTTTTTCTAGTTTTTTTAACTCTTTAATATTTTTTATATTCTTTTAAAAAAATTTATTAGCTTGTTTCTTTAATAACTTTTGCTATTTTTATAAATGAAGAATTTTAGCTAAGGCTTGCTCTTCTTTTTCTTAAAGATACTCTTAGGTTTTGGAAAGGTACTTTTATGCTATCTTAAATATAGATATATTAATATAATGATAATTATTTATATAAATATATTTGTTATAATATTTAGAGAATTCTGTTTTAATATAAGTTTTTTCTAAGTTACTATACTAGTTATATAGAAAATAATAGATAATACTAAATTGCTTAACGCGCAAGAGAAGAGAGTTCTTTGAGATTATTTTCTTTAAAGATATAGTTAGTATAAAACTATAAGATCACATATTTGGAATAGTTAGGAAGTTAGGATTAATTATCTATACTTTAGAGGATATAAGTTATTTATTGAGCTGTTGAGACGCCAGTCTTTAGAGGAGGGAATTATTAGAGAATTAGAATATTATAGCTAATAGATTAAGTTAGTTATTATAAGACTAATATATATTAAAATAAAGGATTACTTGCAAAATCTTAAGATTAGAGTATTAGAGAAATTAGAGGATTTCTATAATGGCTATAATAGAGGAAAGTTATATAAGGATGCTTATTTATTATGTATTTAGTTTTCTTCTATTGTCTTAAATTAACTGAGATAACTTGAGTATATGATCTTCTATTGATTAGGATATTCTATCTTGTTTTAAGACTTTATCTGTTTCTTTACAACTTTTGTATATCAGAAGCCTATTAACTTCGCCTGTTAATAGCTATCCTAGCTATACTTGATGGTAGTTAACTGAAGTTTCCGACAACTTATTACTATAAGATTTATCTATTAAATTAAAATCTTTGTATTCTTATAAGATAAGAGTATAGATATACTTATCTAATTTAAGAGATTACTAGAATAAGTCTATAAATATATGATAATTTGTATAATCATTACACAGATATTATAATTAAGTAATAGATTAAAAATATTAGACTTTATTATTATCTAAAAAATATTTTAAATATAAGTATAATAAATTATAATTTAGAGCGTATTAACATCTTAATTTTAAAATATAAGCTTGTTCATCCTTAGAGTTAATTATATAGAGCTAAATATAGATTATAAAATTATAATTAAGATTCATAATAATTTAGAATGTATCCTTATAAAGAAGCTCTAATCTAAGAATATTATAAACTAGACTAAATATACTAGAGCTTATATAGTAAAGAGTACTCTAAGTCTAACTCTTATTAATTATACCTTTATTTATAATAAAAAAAATGGGATTAAATTCTAATATTATAAATTAGATTTAGTAGTAGAGTTATTATAAGCTATATATATATAAAAAAATTAATGAAGAAAAAAAAAGAAAAAGTCCTTAAATATTTCTAAATCTAGATAATCTATAATCTAAAGGTCTAAAACTATGCACCTTATATAGTTATATAAGGGTAAACAGGCGCAACCCGAGTACCCATCTATGGGTTCAACCCGTCACAATATATTCCTATTATATACTTAATAGTTGTTTTTTTATTATAGGTACTCTTTAGTATGCTTTTAGATATATATAGTTATATATCTCTTTATATAAGCTATAAGTTTATGTTCTTAGCTATCTTCCTATATATTAGTGTGTAGTAATAACTGGTTATGATCTTTGCTGTTATAATATAATGCTTTCCCTGAATAGTACTAGCCTGAGCTAGTGTCGTGCAAGTTGGTTTCGTAACAAATCCTAAGCTACGTTCTTGCAAGTTGCAACCCTCGTCACGGCGGGATCCCTATTAGGATATGGAGAATTACTTATAGTTTTAACAGAATTGGCTGGCAAACAGTAGTACTGTTAGATCCTTATTAAAAAAATATACCGATGTAAGCGTTACGAATGGAGCGCGGGAAAAAAAAAAGACGATGAGGGTGTGATTCGAACACTGTAAATTGAGTTAGATGGTGTTGTTTCCGATGATGGAGAAAGAGAAGACGGACCACGCTCCCGAAGGAACTAGATTTCTAGTCTAGCGCCTAGGAAATTATTAGTCTTCAATATCATTGTTAATAATCATGGAATAGCATACATTAGACCACTCTGCCACCTCACCATGTTGCCACTAACGCTAAATACCTACCCATAAAGAGTAGTTGTTTCTATCATTAGGCATGCAATAAAGCGAGAGGTTAGAGACAGCAAAGGATGAGCAGTGAAGCCCTTCAGGAGCAATGCCAAGTAAAGAAATAATTTTGAATCCGTGGTTGAGAGCTAAGATCTCAAAAAGTGCATAGAGAAGGATAAAAATACATTATACATATACATTGAAAAACGCTCAAGTGTTGAAAATTTCACACGAGTTATTTAATGAACTCTGGTCTTCTCCTCAGATTGCGAATGTCCATTTTTCTCATGGACATACAAGTGTGTCAATCGCGGCCCAGCATAATTTCTGAGACCATAAAGAACCCACCAAATACCCGTCAAAACGACGACTCCTACGAGGATGACACTATTGTAATTCATAGCCGCAGTTGTCGTAGGGATTGAATAAGCTAGAAGAATCCCGTCAGTGCTATCAACGAACAGAAAGGTGAAGCGAGATAAACTCACGGAAACAGTAAAAGATGTCGAAAAAGACAATCAATACAACAGCCGCACCGTTCACAAAGATAGCAGACCTTCCCAAGTTGAATGAGCCCTTGGGAAGGTAGTTACGGCCAGTGGCCATGTTGGCTGCAATGGGGATCGCGTAGGAGATGGAAGTAAGAATAATAAACGATCCCGTTAGATCGATGAATGCGGTGCTGCTGCCTAGAGGGATGGCGCCGATACCTGTGGCCAAGATGACTATACAGAAATGAGCTTACTCGTTCCCAAGCTAAAACAGTTGACTTACCACATAGCAAGGTTGCCCAAATGGGGCAGCTCAGTCTCTCATTGACTTTTCCGAAAACAGAGGAGAATGGCACTGCATTGTCGCGTGCAAGTGCCCAGTAGATACGGGAGTTCTGATTGTGTTAGGGAAAAGGGATATCCAATAAATACTCTGGGAAGAAAAACTTACGGTTAATACAGTGCTGGTAGAGCACAGCAGAGATGACCCGAAAACAATGAAGAGTAACCCAAAGGTAGCACCGGAGCTATTTGTAGCCTGCTCGTATATGGTGGCGATTGGGAAACTATTAACTCCAGATAGAAGGGCATTTAAATCAGTGATCGAATAGCACAAAGCGATGGCAAAGCAAAAGGCATCTAGATAAAAGTCATAGCATGGTCAGAAATGGTCTCCTATGACAGGGAATGTAAAAGGGGGAGAGAGTTTTACAGAGAAAACCTAAGCCAAGCTGTAGCCCAATAGCCTTTGGAAGATCCCTCCTAGGATGAGGCAATTCTTCCGCCATATGAGTGATTGCATCTGGAGTTCCAATGGTAAATGCACCATTGAGTACTCCGCAGAGAAATGAAACGCCACCTGACCACCCAGTGAGATTGTTCTCGCCGAATGAATTCCAGACGAAGTGGGAGGAGGCATGCGTCTTGGGCATAGCAGCAAGAACGATGATGGTCACGACTCCTCCCACAATTATGAAGAGCATTCCAAGGTATTGCATATAGGGCAGCAGACGGTTTGCAAAGATAACGATTGCAGTGCATAGCCACAGGACCAACACGTAGGTAATATAAGTCTCCCACGCCCCCTGGACGAAGTCTGGGTGATATGTTGCGTACATCTGGACAACACAGTTGGCTGTGATTTGAACCAAGGAGGCGAGATCAAATATCCAACCGAAGAAGTTGATCCACCCTGCGAAGAATCCAAGAGTCCTTCCCCAGCGTGGGCCTCCTGTGACTGTAGCCCAGTGATATACACCACCTGCCGAAGGAATGGCCGAGGCAAACTGTTCTGCGTATTAGTATATTACTCGACACACGGAATGTATCAATGTAGTCGTTACCTCTGCTAGGTTGAGACCAACTAGAGTGTAATATGCTATTGCCACGATGAGTCCGAAAATAAGACCGGGAGGCCCGCCATTGACTAAGTTCATCACTGTCAGGACATCGCGGATGAAGAAGAAGATAATGATGACGCTAGGGACACAGGCAGAGAAACGAACCTATAGAAACGGATATAGAACTTCCCAAAGCAACCCACGCATTGTCGACTGTTAGGGCAATACCGCACAAACTGAGCAGGCCATATTGACGGTCTAACTCATCCTTCCAGCCTGATGCATTCACAACAGTGCCATTGTCGTCAACGACCACGACCTCATGGTCCCGGTTGTCGGACTCTGGCTGCAGTTCTTTTTTTGTTTCACTCATCGTTCTTTGCAGGGAGAGAGGAATGATGGAAATTGTCGGTTGATCATATATAGAAACAAAAACACGTAAATAGTATTACGATCAGTGTGATCCATGGCAATTCAAATTACTCAAAAAAGGAGCAGCCAATCTCGTTTTTGTACATAGAAAAGACGCTATCATTGCTCTTGAAATGCACTGGTCACTGTGCATGATAACAGCTTTGTCATGCAACTAGTATCCATGCACGCGTAAGAAATAAAACTTCAGTTCTTCGGTGGGCCTTGCTTGCGATCAGGGACATGTCGCGACCTGACCGAGAGTTCCTATCAAACAACTCACAGTGCATGATAAGGTACGTACGTGGTTGTTGTGGTTGATTGGCCGCCATGTTTCTTATCGCAGCCCTAACCGCGCCCACCCTGGCTTCTCCTCTCGTTCACCTAATCGGGTAATGTTCCGAAATGCTTAATCTATAGACATATCCGATGCTCTAGGACTGGCATGATAAAAGTCAGGAGTGAAGTATCCGGAATTATCTGCATCATCCCCAGGAAACTAGAGAAGATTGGCACTGGTTGTTGCCTCTTCGCATAGCTGGGGCCGAGTCATAGCCTTAGCCCTACATAGCCCTTGGTGGATCCCGAGCCTCCAATGTTAAGATGGTGGACCAATGTAGAAGAACTTGGTAGTCTTAAGTTGATATTCACTTTCGTAAGCATATGTAAGCCTATTGTCTAGGTACGCAAGTAGACTCGCTTTAAAACTCGTAGCATTTGATTGATCAATCGTGATCTAAGTTACCTAACTAGACATTGGTATTCGACAGTAACAAAAATATATTTTGGAATACCACTGAGTGTATAACCCTTTTTTCTTAAGACTTGACCCTCTTTAAAGAAAATCTAGACAGATGCATTGCACCTATTTACAGCTCATTACGCCCTGAAACGCTCAATGGTCCGCTCTTCACCATCATTGTCATGACCTCGTACAGAACATCAGCCGCCGCCCTATCGGCATGTAGTCAGTAAACAATGATTTAGATATAACCACGAGAAAGGAAAGGATAGCGTACATAGTTGTAAGCTCGGCATTGGTATCATAGGCTGGAGCAACCTCTACAATATCGGCTCCGATGAAATTCAGTCCATCGAGGCCGCGTATGATTGTGCGGAGCTCGCGAGTCGACCAGCCGCCGGTTTCAGGGGTACCAGTAGCAGGTGCAACTGTATATTTAATGTATCAACATCAATAATAGTTGGAAAAGGAAAAGGCGGAAAACCTACAAGCTGGGTCAAGAGTGTCAATATCAATGGACAGATACACAGGGTTAACGGTTCCGACACGCTCTCGGATTTTCTTAATGATGCCTTCGGTTCCTGCGGGTGAATCATAGTTAGCAAATCATATCCTATGTAGATAATTAAGAAAAACGACAAGACTTACCAATAGTGTCAATTTCTCTGGCTTCAACAATTTCAAAACCAACGTATCCATCGTTCTCGTAGTCCGAGGGACCGGACAGAGTGGTGCGGATACCGGCATGGATATTAGTGTCGTTTTTCAACAGGCCTTCCATAGCTGCATGATAGAAGTATGTGCCGTGGTTGATGCTGGCAACTTCAGAAGGGGCACCGCCAAAGACCTTTGGTTTCCACGAGTCCCTAGAAATATGTTAATGTAATAGCTCTTAGAAGCCAAAAGGAAGCTCGTACAGATGACTGTCAAAGTGAACCACAGATACTGGGCCGTAAGCCTTGTTTATACTTCGTAACAAAGGCAAAGTGATAGTGTGATCACCACCGAGTGTGATCACACGAGGAAGTGTCTTTCCAGCTTTAGAAAGTCCCTTCTTGTCTGCATCGGTAAAGGGCTTGCGCATCAAAACACTGTTGTGTCCTTCTTCGATTTGATGGATGGCCCAGCCGTTGTCATATCTAATTGATAAATGTGAATTTCTAGTTTCAGCGGACTGGAGGTGTTGACGTACGAGGTGACAGGGATGTCTCCGCAGTCCAGGACTCTGAAGTCGCTCGAGAATGGATTGGCTTCCAATGGGACATTGTATCCTCCACTGTCATTGTAAACGCATTAGACATGGATATTTTATGGCGGAAGATTATGGAAGGCAAAAAATACGCACTATAAGTTGAGGCGACGAGAACCCTGTCTGATACCACTGGGACCGAATCTTGCACCGGGTCTGTATGAAGTTCCGGTATCGAACGGAGCCCCTGCGTGTATTCCAAGACCTAGTTAGCACTTGAAACAACAGATGCCCTAAAGTAAACGGAATTTTTGTAAAAAAAAAAAAAATTAGAAAAATACAGACCTAAAAAGGCGATATCATATCTCTCCGCCTCACTAGCAAGACAGGGGAAAAAGGGAAGTCTTCCGAATGTCGAGATTCCAGAAAAGACAGAGTCGGCCTATCGAGTGTTAATCCCTTTTTGAGATATAAAGAAATCATGGTCATATTTCCCACTCACTTGAGTACCACCATCTCCAGGGAGAGTGTTGTACCACAATTGCTGATGCGGACCAGCAATGGGCTTCTGCTGGTGGTCTCCATGTGCGGATGCAATGGCAGAAAGAGCAGCGAGAGTCCACAGCGAGGCGTGCATAATTGATGCCTTCTTTGCGCCTTCGAAGGAAATAGACCAAACCGGGAAGTCAGCAGGAAAAGAAGAGCAAAATGTACCAGTAACTCGAATTATAGCTCGAATTATAGCGACTGCAAGCCGTTATATGTTTCAACGTCCAGTCTCCATGAAAACTCGAAGGCAGCAGATTAGAACAAAAAAGAGCCCGAAACGTATTACACTAATAATACAGTTCTGTAATCATATTTTTTACTAATATATCCCTGAATAGTGCTGGCCACCGCGTGCATCGAGACAGGATGTTCTCAATCGACCTACCGAATTAGGGCAACGGCGAGAGTTGGTTGCTTTTCTCCCGCCGTTGCCCACAATAGGCATAACGCCTCTGCTTGCCAGCGAGCATCTTCAATCCCGCAAACTAATCGACAAGCTTTCTATCATGACTTAATCTGAGCCAAAGCTGGAGTGTCGCTCTTTGATAAGCCTCCTGGCCATAGTGCCAGAGCGCAAAGATGTATCCATTTCGTGCGTTAGCGTGGTGAGCTGTATAAGAAGTCTAGCGACTGCCCATCCAATCCTGATGTATCGCCTTATCTCGATATAGAAAATCCGAGAATTGAGGCAAGAATGACATGAATTATCTTTATTCGTAGTTGAATATACAAATGGGGAAGGCCGGAGGAGAATTTGAAGCATGTTTTGTATGGCTATGGGTATCCAACTTGCGCGCCATTCCGAATCTTCATTATGTTCGGCTGTTCTTTCTTTGATATCGCCGATGACGGCGTGTGGAATCTTCTTTCTGGCATGAGATGTGCCAATTCGTGTATTACAGCGGAATAGTAACAGGATGCTCGATAAGTAACGTAATTGGCTTTGAATTGCCATCGATAACTCGATCTTATCAACCTCTCATATGGATTCTAAGCCGAACCTTGTCTAGCCCTCGGTGGATCGGTCAAACACCAGACTCAAGCATATCCTGCACGTCCATTCTTTGAAAGGCCTTTTCCACTTCCTTGTCCCAATTGCTCAGATAAACAATGCCCCATTCCAAGCATCCAACCGCATACAAGGCAATGCACTGGCCCACCCACAATCCCTTCAGGCCCCAGCCATGGAAGGCCAGCCAAACACCCAATGGCAGTGCACCACAGTAGTAGCTCACTAGATTCACAGCTGCACCGACATGCTGTCGACCCATGCCTCGGAGACTGCCTCCGCAGCTACCGTTCAACCCATCCGCAATCTGGAACAATGCAACGTAAGGGAGCACTTCGGCGGTGAGGCGCACTACCCGATCGTCGTCATTGAATATTCTTCCAAACGAGTTTCGTGAGCCCATCAGGCCAGCCAAGGCCACCCCACCGAGTAAAATACTAAGCATAGCAGCAGTGTTGGCAGCGCGTGATGCAGCATGGGCATCCCTAGCTCCGAGAAGGTTACCCACTCGCGTAGATGCAGCAACACCCACACCAAAGGGTATTGTATTCAGCACTTGATCTGCAGTCATAATCACGCTTTGAGCGGCTAGAGAAATTGTTCCCAAGCGACCCGCAGCCAGAGCAACGACCTCAAAGGCCCACCACTCCGTCCCGACATGGATGATACCCATGAAAGCAAGACGGGCAAAGGTGCTCATATTTTTAAAGGCGGTGGGCGACCATCCACCCCAGCATTCAGATCCATCAAAGAAACGTGTATACAGAACGAGTAACAAAAAGGACAGCCAGTATGAGATACTAGTAGCAATCGGAGCACCGAGAAGTCCGATTTGAAACGTGTAGGTGAAGACATAGTTGAGACCGGCATTGACCGGCGAGGTGATCATAAGGACGTATGTTCCAGGGTTCATGATTCCTACAGGGGAATTAGGATGACGACTCTCTAAGAAGACGAACACAAAAAGAAAAGTCACCGACCTTGAGCCTGCAAATACTTCTTCATACATTCAAAGTAGATATAACCCAACCCGCCAGGAATAAGGCATGTCAAAAACCTAGCACTGTCCTTGGACAAATCCGGGTCTTGACCTAAAAAGATGAAGATATCCTCTGAGCACATCCAGAGAATGGCAACCGGCAAATAAAATAGCCCGAGAACAAACAAGCTGCGCTGGAGCAATATCCCAAGATCGTGCTTATTGGAACTTCCGGTAAAAGAAGATGATGCCAGGGTATCCAGAGCTGTGGTTCCTCCCAGAGCGATGAGCCACGCGGTGCACATGGCGAACATGTAAGAAAACGCAGCTGTTGCCAGGTTCTCCGGCGATGACCGCCCAACAATCAAAACCGATACTGTCTGCAGACTATTTTGTAGCACGTAGGCGAGAATGACCGGCAGGCATCCTTTGAGAAGCACGCCAATTTCTGCCAGTACAAGACGTCTTTCATTATCGTCCCTCGGGTCATCACCATCATCATGATCACCTTCATGCTGGTAGATATTCGATTCGCCAAAGTTGGGCGGCTTTGGTAGAAGCGATGTATACTCATCCGCGGTGCTTGTAGCTTCGCTGGCCATGTTGGACTGAAATTGCACCTGGAGTCAACTGTAAGATCTGGAGACCTCGACCGTCATTGAGAATATATTATTTAGAGTAACATCCTGTCGGGTGCAAGGAAGGACCTTGATTGCTTGGATGATGGATCAGAGTATGCTGGCGGAGGTGGGTCGCCCTTAATCCCCATCTGGACAATAAAATGCATTGCTTACTGGATTGGGCAATTCCATCTGCATCCATAAATGATAATGTTTTAGCGAACAAGCAGCGCATGTGTAATAAATATTATAATTCATGACATTGACGGGTATCCGGCCTAGGGAAGATAATCCCGACCTGCCAGAGTAAGTTTAGACAAGAAAAAATATGCATGTCGCTTCCTATCAGCCCAGCGCAATACGTACCACAATATGACTAGCAGAGAGTAAATTCGCTTATACAAGAATGCTTATCGGAAAATATCACAACAAGAGCACATCTAGGCCGATGGCCACCGATTGGTTCGTAATAATGACTGCTCCCTTCTCTTCCCTCCTTCGTCTTCTGTTCAGCTGCATCTGTCGTCCAGCAATACATGATAATGTGTTGATTTTCTTCACATAGGGTAGTCTTCAGCTCAAGCGGGTCAGCTTGATGCGGTCTTTTGCATTAGTAGAATTGAATAAAATCACAAGATCTTCTTTGAGAAGCCCTAAATCCAGCTAAACTTGGCCTTCACCGACTGAGGCACTATCCTCTCAGGTTCCTTGTCAAGGACTGTCAAATCTTCCTCAGCGAGCAACACAAGCTCCGGAAACCAATCATCTAGTTTCGTATCTTCTACAAGATGCCGCAGCAAATCGATTTCCGTATGAATATCACGCTCAATGTGAGGCCACTGCTCAGCTCGGAAGCGACTTCGGATAAGCTCATAGGAACCGATATTTATGAGATCTGATGGCTTTGGAATAGGGTAGATATCTCCTTTAGGCCGTTTATAATATGCCTCTGTTCATCCGTTAGTTATCTGCCATAGCACAAGATAAAAATCAACTTACCTTCCAAAACACAATCGGACAATGTCGCTGCCAGCGCTGTATTACGATATAGTGACTTGCGATCAGAGTCGGAGCGAATGTCGGCACTGGCAATCGCACGCCAATCATTTCGAATGATACACCTCCTCCAAATTAATTTTAGCAGAAAATCATGCCTCACAGGGTCGCTTGATGCATATCCGCTGAGTTGGAGAACCCGGAGTGCAAGATAGAATTCGTGTTGATAAACGGCGCCTTCTTCCCCCTCGAGAAATTGAACTTCATCAATTAGTGTGAGAAGATTGATAAGCTGGTCGGCATCGAGTGCGTGTCGGCGTATCAGAAGCGCCAACAATTCCTCAAGAAGATCCCTAAGTGCAGGCCGGTCAATGGTTTCGTTCCCAAACTGCTCCATTGCTAACTCTATTTCGGCCTTTTGATCAATCGCGCTATGTAAAGCAGGAAGTATATGTTCGTATGTAAGATCCTGGATGCCGCCGATTTCCAAGATATCGTCGAGTCTTTGCAAAATGGTAAGTGTCGATAAATTGTTGTCGGAATCGGTTGCATTTTCCATAGACGCCAACTTTGTCAACTTTGCTAAGGAGAGCTGAACTCGCTGGTCCCATAACTTTGCATTGTGATCCAGTGCTAGGCTTTCGAGAGCATTCGATGCCGCGTCATAATCCTCCTCGCCAATCACATCATTTATCCAAGACAAGGACAAATACGAGGAATCTTTTCTTAGAAATCGGGTGATGTGACTCTGGTACTCTTTCATTGATAGGAGAACTCCAGGCTGACCGGCAGCAATTTGTCGCGAGAAGAAGGCATCAGCCCACAGCTCGCCAAAGCAGTCAAAATATCCTTGAATTTTCTGTTGCAGGGTGGTCGTATTGTACACCGTGGGGGAGATTGGGGCCCCCAGAGAGCTACTGTTGCCTCTGATCTGATCCTGAAGTTCTATCATGAGTTCGACCAACGCTTCCACATCACGGAATTCTTCTGCTAAGCTGATCGCTCCCTGAAGCTCACCGATCCCTGCCATCTTGTAAAGCTGCCACCTTCGTTGCTGGTGGCTGGATTCGTTCAAGGAAATAGCTTCGTCTCCCAGTTTTGGGTCATCTTGAGCAGACAGCCATCGAACTCTCTCCAAAAGCATCTTATTTAGAGCACGAAGCCTGCGGCAGCTGTTCTTTCCAATATGACCAAGAATATCGTCGTCAGCATGCGCCACTTGGGACACAGGTTGCTGCATCCACGATCTGGTACTATCAAGCTCCAAGTCAAGCATATGTATGGTTTCGTTGTACACCATGTTTTCCGATGTCCAGAATTCAGGAATTTCAATATATGGGCCTAGAAACACACCATTGTCAAAGTTTTCACCACCGAGGCCATACTGCAGCGCATGGTCCTCTCTGAAGCGATATGCTTCCTCAAGGATTGTAAGGGACAATTCACTCGCTTGATAAACCTGGGTCATAAATGCTATACCGGAGCGCCCAGAAGGCCCTTTTAATCCACGGATAGTGTTGAATATCCAAGGAATAATGTGCTGCATCTGGAAAGTATCGCGTATAAACCAATGGCGTACGGGATCGTTCTGGTTAATATTATCGGAAGGTACATATTTCGTTTTGAATTTGTCGTTCATGAGACCTATGACTCGAGAAAGGAAAGTCTCAGAATCCCACCTCTTTTGAAAGCCCTCCTCGAGTTTCCATATAGACCTCTGTGCAGCCAGCTTTTCTCCAGCCCACATTAATTCCCACTGGACTCTTTTTGACAGAGGTATTCTACGGCGAGCCAACTCGGCAGTGAGATCAGCCAAAGCTTTCGAGCGTAGACGAAAGTTCTGGTCCAGTGATATACCTCCACGAGAGATGAATCGCGAAGTGGACCGGAGAATTTCACTGCAAATTTCCAATGCCGCCTCTTCAAATTCTATCACGGTGAATGTCGGCTCACCCTCACTGCTGAAACTAAGTGGCGTATTGGACATTGTGCCATAGAATACAGCTTGTTCAATTTTCTGTTTCGCAGTAACACAAACATACTCAGTGGAACCCAGCCTGGAAGGTGTTGCCGAAATGCGAATGAGACCAAATCCCCGAATCATCAGAAGGCAGCCCGAACCCTGAGATTCCAAGGATTTTTCCTCCACGCCGCTTCCAAGTATCTCATATTTGTCTCCTGTCTGGAACTGAACCCGGTCCTGAAATGGCTTTGAGATGACACCATCTAGAAGTTGCGCGGACGGAGATGGTTCTATTTTACATAATGAGAGAATCCACAGTTTTTGGCCCATAAGTATAAAAGCTGTGTCCCAAGATTGTGTCACATGCAACTTCGGCTTCTGTTTGTCGAGCTCGTCAGTTGTGACCACGTTCTCTAGTATGTGCGATGACACAAGGTTCATGTTGTCGTTCCATAGTTGTGCTTTTATCACGGCGTAAGTCTTTGTAGATGCCTTGCGATATATTACAACAAGAATAAAGAGTGTTGTGGTTTCATGCTGCTCTTCGGAATTGGAAGACAGCTTTGTGTCCCTGTGAGCAGCGACGAAATCCAAAACTTTAAGGCTGTCAGACTTGCTGTCACCCCCCATGCCTAAGAAAGAACATATGTCTTTCTGTATATCAATCTCGGCACGAAGACTATTCACGCTATTCCAGTGGGAGTCCCAAATTTCAAGCAAACCGGTTGTTGATGCAACAATAATATCACGTTGCCCTCGAAAAATTGAGCTCCCAGCTCTAACGGCAGCAATATCTTTGCGCCAAGCTGAATTTCCCAAGACGTTTCTGATACCATAGAATAGTCCACCTGCCGCAAGTTTCGCGGTGCTCTGCAGGAAATTCACGGACAAAGCAGACTTTCCTTGGGGATCTCGGAATGTGATTTGTGCCACCCTTCCAGTGGAAAATGTCAGAATAACCCCAGATGGCTCCACATTGATGACGTCTGTAACCCTTTCTCCGTAAAAAAGACCGGAAATCGATCCTTGAAGGCCGCTCTGCTTTTGCTTTGCAATGCCTATAACAGTGGCGTTCGACGCAGTCTCCCAATACAACAATTTTCCAGTAGACGGCGCCACGATGAACAGGCCAGGAACCGTACTGGTAATGTTCGATATGAGTGTCCCCATTGGGGCTTCTCCGTCGCTTTTACACCATTCGGGGATCGATATTGAAAGTTCAGAACCTTGTGAAGGGGCACTTGGATGGTATTGCCATATTAGGGCTCGAGATTCGCTTAACAGAAGTGAAAAACCGCTCTCGAAATTGAATACGCATCTTGCCGGACCTATGTAGACCATTAAAAAATTGTTATCTTTGAAAAAGTGGCTTTCGGGGATGCGAGCTAACCAGAAATTGCCTCCACGGGTTGATCTGCCCCAGTTGAAATCTGTGTGACGGTATAATAGTCGTTTGACGACTAATTGACTCAGTTAGCTTAAGAAAAACATTTGTCAAGACAAGACCATACCAAGACAACGGTGCGATCATTCTGGGCTGTTGGTTTGCCAGTCTTCTCCGAGCTTCTGATCGCGAGATTCCATTCTAGCCCAAGCTCATTTTCATTCTCTATGCGTTTTCTGAGATCAGAATCAGGTTTGAATTCAGCGTGTTCGTCGAAGTCGACATCTATGTTCATCGAAGGCTTGCGTGGTTCTCGGCGTAAAGCAGATCGCTGGCGCTTAGCATCCGGAGGCTTCACAGGATCTTCGAGGCTGGTTCTCTGGCGTCTCCGCGGGTTCCGTAGTGAGCTCACAGCGTGAGTTCCTGACTCTGGGGCAAACATCTTCGTTGTTGTAGCTTGGGTATCAATAAACAAGGATGGCAGCTGCCAGCAGAAGTCCCGTTTTGGGCTACAGGAGGCAGCGGCGAGGAATCACTTCTTATTTCAAGCGCGACGTGGATAGAGAGAGAATTAATCGAGATCCGGAGATTATGCTTGCTGGTTGCGCGGAGAAACGACGCGATGAACAGAAGATCGTTCACTTTCTCTATTTACCTTTGGCATTTGCCTTAGATGAGCTAGCCTATTTTGTACTAGCGTGAACGCCATGGTCGACCATCGAAGCTCTTTTTAGCTTTCCTCTTTAGAACTACGTACGTAGTTCATATCAACAAGAAAACATTCTTAGGGACAGTTGAAACTTGAAAGGTGAATTACTGCTATTGGAGCATTTCGAGGTCAACAAGCTAACCGGCTGCAATAGTGACACGCACCAACAGTGGTCTGAACCTGTGGAGGGCTAATCAAAGCCAACTAACACCAATAACTGTTGCTTTCTGTACCAATTACCATCCACATAAAAAAACATTAGGTAAATTGACAGCCTACATATGTAATTCTAACCAAAGTGATCTGATTTACAGCGAGACGAATGACAGACAACAGTTCTATGACTACGCCACATCGGACTACGGGGAAGTACCATATGAAACCAACCAGGCCCAAGAGGGTCGTATATTGATATCGGTACTGTGAAGGTAAGAGCAAACAGAGCCCAATAGCAATTTACAGCTAGCCCATTCCTAATCCGTTTAGCGACAAGGTCCGAAGGCCATGGTGTTAGTGGTGAAGTGGTTAAGCTTGGAAATAGGATAACACCCATAAGCACATTCAGGGACCCTTTCTTTATTTGTTTCCCGACCAATTACTGAGTCATGCATGACATTCTATCTATATTTTTTCCATACTATACGTCGTAGCCAACCGATTTACAGACCATCCAGCCCAACCCGCCTGTCTGATTAGCTATACCCAGCCTTTTCTACTTTGCGAAGACCATCAAAGGTTCTCGTGGATTTATTAATATTCATAGGGCTATAAATATGTGCATTTTAGGACCCTTAGAGTCCCAACATCTGTATATTCTATCACACTGGTTTGCATATAATCTATCTGCGTCCTGCTACTTTACGAACTGCTTTCAGACTGGCTTCTATCGCCTGTCTATCGACGAAATTCACGAGGGCATGCGATTCCCAGGCATTCTCACAGACTTAATAAAAAGTGGATGGATCTGAGGGAAGTAATGATACCACAGAGGCTATCTTTGTATAAGAGCGTATATAATACATGAATAGGTAAACAATCTACGAGAGTCGATAGTGTTGCATTCACTGATGAATACGATAGGCAAAGCATATATATATGTATCTTAGACATCGTAGACGATAGTGAGTGTGTGGTTGGCGTTCGAACAAAGCTTGCGCACAACAGCTGAGACGCAGCTTCAGCCTGGCTCGCAGTTGGTGGGATTACTAAGGCTGTCCAGTGTCAGGTGATGCTGATGCCTTCCTTACTTGGCTTAGTCTCATCTGTATGCTACATGCCTCGGACTCACCAAGTACATCTACCATCATTGATAACCTGAAGCGAATGAATGAATAAACGACGAGGAGCGATCATTATCATGAAATGTGCATCCTCCAACGGATTCTTGCTATTGACATCCAGCTAACTGACATAGCAGGTAATACCAAGTAACTATAGTAGCTGCTTGCAGTGCCAAATTCATAGCTTCCAGCCAGCCTGCCAGCAAGCAAGCATCAGTGGGAATATGAAGAAGAACAGCAGTCAGCGTACAGAATTACAATGAGATCAGTGGTTCTATCACTTTCAGAATGTCGCGAGTCGCCGTTCAAGCTATGAAGTGCACTCGAAACACCATGCGCAGCTCGTTTTCCACGCTTCCCGCTCAGTCTCTACGGACTGCTCTTTTCTTCCCTGGTTCGTATCTCTCACCAATGGTAGGACTTAAGAAGGTCTTTTAATAATCCACAGGCCACGGTGTCCATCGTGTCGGCATGATAACGCCATGGGTGAAAGCATTTCCAAAGACGGCTGGGCCCTTCACGGATGAGATGGATAGCACACTGGGGTTTCCCCTGTCTCGTATCATATCGCAGGGGCCTAATTCAGAATTAAACATGACTGCAAACTCACAGCCATCCATCATGGCAACTTCGATACTGATTTTGCGAGTGCTAGAAAAGGAGTTTGGCTTCCAGACACAAAATCGGGTTGATGTAACTCTCGGGCATAGCTTGGGGGAATATGCTGCCTTGGTTGCCGGTGGATATCTTGAATTCTCATCTGCTCTCAAAATGGTCCGAGGACGAGCCGAGGTGATGGCAGATTGTACTCGCAGGGTTCAACAAAAGTCTGGGGGCAGCTACGGAATGGTTGCAGTGATTTGTGAACCAGATCGTCTGCATGAACTGATTGCAGCCATACAAGAATTTCTCGGACCTGGGTTAGCGGGCTCTAAGGATGACTCCAGTTACGAAACACCGCCCATAAAACAAGTCCTTATTGCCAATATAAATTCAAAGAACCAAATTGTTCTAAGCGGCAGTCTCGAAAGGATTAGGACGCTTCTCATCCAGCTTCGCCAATTTGGTGGCCATGATCCACGCGCTGTGAGGCTGAAGAGTGACAGTCCGTTTCATAGCCCGATCATGATTCCCGCCGCACGATATATGCGTGCACAATTAGAGACCACCGACATTACGTTTCCCGCGGCAATGCCGTGTGTCTCCAATGTTTCTGCATTGCCTTTTACATCCAAAGACAATCTCAAGGACCTACTCTCAAGGCAGTGCGTTGAAACGGTGAGGTGGTGGGACAGCATCAAATATCTACATCAAGAGCGAGGTGTCAAGCGATGGATAGGACTTGGTCCGGGAAAGGTTGGAAGGAATCTAGTAGGCAAAGAGGTCGGGCGCATTTCTGCAAGAGGAGGAGGGGTTTGGGCTATATGCGATCCAAGGGAAGTGGAGGATATCGTGCGATCGCTAGAGGAGTCCGAACTGGAAGACTCCTGAACGTGTGTTGGCTATCAAATGTCTACTGAATTTGATAAATGCATTTTTGTTCTATTTATGTATGTGCGTGTGAAATTGATACCGAGGCGGACCTCATCTCTCGATTGTATGCAACGGCAAAGGGTCCCTCGCCATCTGTGAGATAAATTTTCGACGGAATGGCTGGTATCATGTTCAAGCACTCTCAGTTCTTGATGCTTTGACTAAAGTATAAGACCCGCATTACTATCTACAAGAATTCAGGTTTCAGGACCTGCGGTCCTGAGAGGTCAGCTTTCATGCGTACTTCTCTTACTACATGTATAGAACCGGGGACCCCTCGCTGAGATATGGTGTCCATATAAGACGCGAATATGTAGCACGTCGCCAGCGCGAGTTATTTGGTTCTTTAATAAAGATCTGGACGGATCGTAAATGGAGGTTGTAATCAGGCTGCAGGCTCCTCCTGTATGACTAGATACTGGTCAGACCAGGACGCCACGAGTCGCCAATTCGCTTAACTTCGGTGACGAATTTCTTATCAGTGATACCCAGCGGAGCATCATCTGGTGGGATATTTTGAGGAACCACGTTCTGTTTATCGGGAGTGTAAAAGGGGTTCTGAAGTAGTCCGATGTATGCGGTTTGTAATGCTCGAAATGCCTTGTAGTGTTTGGTTCCACATCAGTACCAGGCGCAAAAGAAAGCTCCTTCGAAACGTACAGGTTTCAATTCTGAATGCTTTATTCCAGTTACAGATGTGATATCGTGCTTCTGAGGGCTGGCCGCCAGATGACGTCCTGCGAGATCAACGATGATGAGGATCTTGACCCCCGTGTTGGTCAGCCATCCGTAGACCGCCAGCCGTTCATCGAGCGCTTGCAGGAGACCCAGGTCTTGGTCTATAAAGGTATTCCTCGCTCGTAAATCGAAAATATCAAGACATGAATTGATTAGAATTAGAAATCTCAGGCGCGATTCGCGAAAGGGCGGAAATACGGTGACATGGAGGGGATGGTCCTGAAGATGCAGAAGGTCAGTCACAGCAGACAACAGTCATATGACTCGAATCTTCCTCTTGCTTACATTCTTCGCCACAAAAGCGATGCAGGCGATGAAAGGGAGAGCCATTGTGTTCTGACGGTGCTTGGGGGTTTGGACCGTCGACGCAGGTGTTCCCTCCGCACGTACGTAATTACAATAATTACAATACGTACCGCGTATCGTCAATACAAGCCAAGAACCCGCCCGAGCCACGCCGCCACACGCTACAGAACTTCATCCTTCCAATCCCGACCGACACAGTGCTGCTGACCAGCTACATAACTTAATTGATCGATCACCTCGGGTGACTTTGATCGCAGGACGGGTGGTATTCCCTGTCATACTTCCTTTGGAGGTAGTTGAAATTTTACATTCCTCGAGCTCTCTCAAAATGAATTCTCTTACACGAGTTGGGGGGCGATTTCGCCGTGAGTGCCGTTCACCACTTTTGACTTCCATGAACCTACTGTACTCATTCGCAGCAGCATCCCTACACTCAATTGCTATCGCCAAGCACCTCGAACAACGGGCATGGATTTCGCGTTCAGCAGTGATGCCAGCGACTGCCATTCAGGGACAATCAGAGTCGACATCATTGACAGCGTCCGGGAAGACACGCCGCGAGGTCCCTCTGCCCAGCCAAGAGAAGAAGGAAGGCGCTATGCAATATGCCTTGTATGTGCGAGAAGAAACAAATTTCCATGTTGGCTGCAAGAGCAAGAGGATTTACTCACTGTATTAAACAGGACGACGCTAGATCAAATTACGAACTGGGCTCGCCAAAGCTCCTTGTGGCCCATGACATTCGGTCTAGCTTGCTGCGCCGTCGAGATGATGCATTTGTCTACCCCTCGTTACGACCAGGATCGTCTTGGAATTATTTTTCGAGCTTCTCCCCGCCAGTCCGATGTCATGATTGTTGCTGGAACCCTGACAAATAAAATGGCCCCCGCTCTGAGACAGGTCTACGACCAGATGCCAGACCCTCGCTGGGTCATTAGTATGGGAAGTTGCGCCAATGGTGGTGGATATTATCATTATAGTTACTCTGTCGTGCGTGGCTGTGACAGAATTGTCCCAGTGGATATCTATGTTCCTGGCTGTAAGTCTGATCCTGCTCGGTGTCGGTCGAGCGGCATGCTAATGCTACCCTACAATAGGTCCCCCAACCTCCGAAGCTCTCATGTATGGGATTTTCCAACTGCAGAAGAAGATGCGACACACCAAAATTACCCGTATGTGGTACAGAAGATAGACAGGTTTCTATGTTATGTGATTTGAATGTAGTCTTTTGAAAAATGGTCAACCCAAAGCTGTACTCTAAATTGAATTTCAAAGGATGGTTCGTCTGTCAAGCCCATTTTCTTATGTTTAGAATATTCCCTTTGCTATAGAAAGAAAATACATCAGCCACATGTATTGAAATAATTCGGCCATGCGTAGCCTAAGCGCCTTTTTTGAGTTACAATGAGTGAGCACGGGTATCAACTTTGAAAAGTATTTAACATTCTCAGTGTATGTTTAATAACCTAACTTTAGACGGTTTTTAGGTGATTGATCTAGCTACCAACAACTACACCTCCGTTAGGGTGTAAAGACTGTCCAGAGATATAGCTGCTATCGGCGCTCGCCAGGAATACGAAACAAGTCGCAACTTCGCTTGGCTGGCCAGGACGGCCCATAGGAACACCACTGAACTGTTCCATGGCTTCCGTCAGCATAGTCGAGGGGATCAGGGGCGTCCATACTGATGAGCGTTAGCATTGCAATACCAATTGCAAGTGGAGAAAAGAGGAAGGCTAGCTTACTCGGACCAGGGCAAACGCAGTTGACTCTGATGCCCTTGCTTATTTGCTGGTTCGACAATGCCCTTGTGAACGCGACAATGGCCCCCTTGGTGGATGTGTAATCCAACAGGTCGCCTCTTCCGATGTAGTGATTCACTGATGAGCAATTGATGATGGTTGAGCCTCTTCTAAGATGAGGCAGTGCATATTTGGACAGATAAAAGAAAGGGTGAATATTGGTATTGAATGTATTCTCCCATTGCTCCCTGACCGGGTGTTAGGGATATATGATGAGCTTATACAGATTTCCAGCGAAGGGACAGACTTACTCTGAAAGATCTCCAATATCTGGGACCATGTTCTGGAAAGCCGCGTTGTTCACCAAAATATCGAGGCCACCAAGCTCCTTCACGGCTTTGTCAATGATTGCTTTGCAGTTTTCTTTCTTCCGAAGATCTGTTGGGAAAAGGACGCATTTAGCTCCATATTCCTCGACCTTCCGTTTCGTTTCCTGTGCATCCTTCTCTTCAGCGGGTAGATAGACGATTAAGCTTGAGGCTCCTTCCATGGCGTATAGGATAGCAACTGCTCTTCCAATTCCGGAGTCACCTCCAGTGATCACGGCACGCTTGCCCTGCAGCTTGCCGGCTGCTTTGTACAGTTGATATCCTCCGTCATCTGTAGGAAGTTGGTCCGAAACTGGTTTAGGATCGGGAATTTGATGCTGATATCCCGGCTTCTCCTGGTGGTGGACCGGGACCTGATGGCCTTTAAACAGTCAATAATCCAACTCTTGAGTTCCAAAGTTGGTAATCCCGCCTTACCAGGTTCAAATTGGGATTTACTAGTCATGATGCTGGTCGTGTGGTGTAATGCACTACTGGTAGTTGTCTGAAGCACCGAGAAGAAGAGGATGGCCCTTTTGATCTATGAGGATAATCGCATAGAGTGGCTTCGATAGAGCAATATATGCTTGCCAGCGACCCTTCGTCACTGTGACGTTCCTCCGTTTTCATAAACTTGTAAAGGAGTCGCCGCATGTCAAAACCTTGGAAGACCAGGCCACCAGACATATTGTTGTGCGGTCAATTTGGGCTTTGTGTACATTTCGTAGACATCGGGCATAAATGATCTTTGGAGCTCTCGATACACACAGGATGGGAGCTATGCGAAGAAGACCTGGCAGATTCATCCCGGGAACCGTAGGGCATTGACAGATCAGTAAGACCGCATCGTTTTGCAGTATATCAAAAAGTAAACAATAAAAGAATCACCCCCCAGTACTCCTGTATTTCGCTTACCTCGATATCTGTGCATCCCAGAAGGAATCTCAACAGACACATATCGCCATCACGACGAGCCACACCCACCGCCACACCGCAGCTGCCAAGACATCCATCGGCGGCGGCGCGGAGTGGGGCGGCAGAAATATGATTAACTGATTGGGACTTTTTTTTTCTTCTTTCTCAATATGATAGATTTCAAAACAATGCGTGAAGAGTCTCAAGCAACTATGGACGCTTCAGCTTTATCCAATTCGATTCTAAGCACACCGCACGATTTCTTGTCTCCTTCCAATGAACTGCACCTTACCTCGCGACTCGCGACAAAGGCTTTTCTGGACCCGCTCGCGTCTAGTCTCTCTACGCTTCAAGACGCACGTCTCAAGTCGCAGAAAAACGGCAGGAAATCCGGTGCATATTCTGCGAAAACCCGGTTTCGCGTGCGGAAGCTACATCTCGATGGATTTTCTGTGAGCCAGGTGTGGGAACAGGTGGTGAGAATCATAGACGAGACCAATGAACAACTGAGCGCCGATATTCAAGCTGCTACGAAGGTTCCTCAGAAGGGAGAGGCGGGCAAACAAAGATCGCGTCCATCGCAGCCCGCCATATCTGACCAGGATGTGTCTGAAGCTAGCCAGTCAGGTTCGGAATCAAACCCTGACATCGACTCAGATGAAGCTTCCGAAGACATGGAAGATGATGT
Source organism: Talaromyces atroroseus (assembly GCF_001907595.1). Classification (NCBI taxonomy): domain Eukaryota; kingdom Fungi; phylum Ascomycota; class Eurotiomycetes; order Eurotiales; family Trichocomaceae; genus Talaromyces; species Talaromyces atroroseus. The sequence goes on along the minus strand of NW_017971439.1, from coordinate 941,695 downwards.
CAATGGCATGGAGGAAGATTTCGAAGAGCTAGAAAATGAGTCGGATTCGGACCTCGAAGACAAATCATTAGCGTCAGAGGACGCCCCCTCCGAGACATATTTGGAAGATCGGTTCGGCTTGAACGACGGTTTCTTCTCGATTGACGATTTCAATAAGCAGAGTGAATACTTTGAGAGATTAGATGAGAAGGGGGCCCAAGACGAACTCAGTGACGGAGAGGAGATTGACTGGCATGCCGATCCAGAGGCAGTACGAGGATATACAAATCAGCCATCTGAATCGAATAAGCAAAACCTCGATGAAGATGAAGGGGACGATAGCCTAGCTAGCGATGACGGTCAGGGATTTAACAATGCAGGATTTAGTGAAGACGATAGCGATGAAGAACTGGAAGATGCTGAGGATTGGATTGACACCAACGATATAAAGTACGACGACTTCTTCGCTCCGCCCCCTCGGAAAGCTTCCAAAAAGAAATCCAGACCACTTCCAAAGACACAGCCTACAGAATTACCAACCGAGGATGATATGGAACGTGCTATCTCAGACGTTCGCCGTGACTTATTCGAGGATTTCTCAGACGAAGCCGAATCTGACGCGGAATCTGCGAATGCAGGAGAAACGGGTGCAGGACGCTCAACACATGAAAAGCAAAGAGCTAAGATCGCAGACGAGATTCGTCGATTGGAGTTAGCCAATGTCACCAAAAAGGAATGGATGCTTGCTGGTGAGGCCAAGGCAACACAGCGGCCACTGAACTCCCTAATAGAGAATGATCTCGAATTTGAGCGTGTCGGCAAACCAGTACCTGTGGTTACAAATGAGACATCAGAAGAAATCGAGCAGCTTATCAAGCGAAGGATTCTAGCCAAGGAGTTCGATGAAGTCATTCGTCGTCTACCAGACTCGCTCAGGTCATCTGAGCTCAGTCGCGGGCGTGTTGAAGTCGACCAGACCAAATCCCAAAAGAGTCTTGCGGAATTGTATGAGAATGATCACCTGCGGTCTAATGATCCTTCTTACGTGGACGAGAAAGATGAAAAACTTAAGAAAGAGCACGCCGAAATTTCACAGCTGTGGAAGGATACCAGCTCCCAGCTTGACTCGTTGTCGAACTGGCACTACAAACCTAGCATCCCACAGGCAAACATCAACGTTATTACAGATGTTGCCACGGTTATGATGGAAGATGCACGCCCCAGTGGTAGCACGGGCGTTCAGGCGACTCTCGCTCCTCAAGAAGTATACCATCCCAAGGATGCTAGTGGTTTCGGGGGGGAGGTTGTGCTGAAGAACGGCGTGGCCGTGGCTAAAGATGAGATGAGCCGAGAAGAAAAGTCTAAGAGAAGACGAAACGAGAAGAAGAGATCCAAGTCTGCGTCGCAACAGCCTGGAAAGAAAGCCAAGACAGACGAAGGGCAACAGATACTGACGGATCTCAAGAAGGGTGGTGTCCAAATGGTTGGACAAACAGGTGAATTGCAGTCTTTGGATAAGGGGCGCCATAAATCTGGCAATACCGGCGTAACCCAGAGTGATAGCTTAAAGTTATAATAGATATGGCGTACTAAGGAAGGAAATGAGAAAAGTCGAGTTATTTTTTTTTTGTATATAAAATTCTTTCAATTTCATACATTCTAGGCATCTAGTCAACGCTAGCTTCTTTGTCGTAACTGGATTTTGTATAGAAAGAGATTCTCCCGGTTATATCCCTCGCAGTTGGAGAAACTGTTTATTTCCTCGACAAAAAACAATTTCTTGATCATCTTCAAACAACGCAGGTCAGCTCGACGTCGTCGCTTGAAGCAGAAATAGCATATTGTCTGTGGGCCCAGCAGCCTCTGTAGCGTGGATATCAGCAAGGGGAAAGCAGGCTCGAAGTATATGCAGTCTGCAGCGAGCACAATGGCAGGATATTCTGGTATATCTGCTGGGGGCGGAAAGGCCCAATCTAGCAATGCAGATTTCACCTTGGACGACAGATTATTTATCGTGATGTTGGACTGCATCAATTGCAGCATTGGCTCCTGGTCGGTGATATAAATGGGTTCATCGGTCTGGCAGCCTCGTGCCACGGCGAGCCCAACTAAACCGCCTCCTGCTCCCAACTCCACTCTAATCGTAGCCAAGCAAGTCAGAAAGAATGCAGACCGGGAATATCTGCATATATTGGGGGATGGATCACAAACATGGTCTTACCAACGAGATCGGTGGCATGTTCCTCCAGCATGTATCTCGACAGCAGCAACCCTGCGGGCCAAAGTTGTCCTCCACATCCCTCTTTCAGGTCCTCCATGAGGAGCAATGGATCCTTCAATAATCCATCAATAGTGACGACTGTGGTGCCTGGGGGTTTCCTTTCCCGGACGGGAATCAAAGATTCGCCGATGAGCAAGTGCGAGCCCTCCGAGTCCGAGCCAGGTTCTGAAGGGGTTGGAGTGTAATCGTCTCCCTCGACCGTATCCGGAATGTGGTGATGTCTGGACAAGTCGCTCGCCATTTCTTTCTCTCTCTCTCTCTCTCTCCTATCTCCCTGCCTGTCTCGTTACTACTGCAGGAAATTTTCCGACGTGGGGAAGACTTGGGTGAGCGTTTGGTGGTTAATGTTACCCCGCGGCGTATTGCAAATACAGCACTCCTTGGGCTATACTACACTTCTATTGGCTGATGTTAACCAATTGACGAATGATGATGCTTTTTTACGATACCATTCGTAAATTAAGCCCAGAGCGTGAGATAACTGTTCGTTATCTTACTGAGTTTACTATCACCCAACTACTCCCAACCATCACCTCGTTATTAAGTACCATCAGACAATGTGAAATAACAACAGAAATACCCGCTTTACCTAGGCACAGTGCGTAATATGCCCGAATAGGAAATTCTGTTTTTGCAACTTCTGTTTTCGTCCATGTGCTGACGTCACCTCGAACGGTCATGACCTCAAAGGCTCCGCTCGTTGATTGGCCGTCCTGCTTTGGCTTCAACCTCATTGCTGGTCATGGAGACGTCATAAACCAGATATAAACCATGTGGCAGCCAGATCTTCCTCTTAGATGTCCTTCCAACTCCTAGCAAGCTTCTTGAACAATCCAACAACTACTGCCACTACTTCATCTTCGTCTTCATCGTCATCTTCAGTCTCATAAAAGACCTACGTGCGCGCAGTAATCATGGCCACATTGCACTGTATGTTCCAAGCGTGGACACTTCAGAACCACTTGAATCCCTGCTAATCAATGTGAGCTAATATAATCAGATCTTCCACCCGTCAAGCCTTCGGCAATCGCCCTGGGCACTGTCTTCACTCACACTGCTTCTCTCGGCATTCTGGCCCCGGTCTTTGGTGATGCCTACCACCGTGCTCAAGCAGCCAACTCCAAGGAAAGCTTCATGAAATCCAAGGAGACCAGCAGCGCCGTCGCTGCATGGGGCAGTTCTGTTATCGGAAGCGCTTTCCAAACCTATGGAGTTGCTGCCCTCATCAACGCCACTGGTACCTTGACATATAAGGGAGCTGCCTACCTCGGAACTCTGATTTTCTTCGCTAGCTCGGCTCCAAGCGTAAGTTATTTTCTTTTTTTCTTTTTGTCATCAATATTCGGGTCTTTTTAAGGATCCCTTGGCTGACTGGCATGCTAGTTTATTTCTCAAATCTTCACTGAAAAGCGCCCATTAGACACAATCGCTATCGGCGCCATTAGCAGGGTGTTTGAGACTGTAGGTCTCAGCTTGTTTTTGACATGGTGGGGAACTCGCACAAACCCTTTTGATTAAGGCGGTTTAGGCTCTGGGGCCTTTTTGCTTGTGGAGATATTGCTATATTAGTTCATAGGTCAAATTGGTTCAAATGTATTATAAACATGAAACACTAGCAGTTGAGCTTCAATGTTGAGAAGATCGTGTAGCCTATTCAGCTAAATAGAACTCACCATTTGAATAGCACGTGAATGTATAAAGAATTGTTAAGTGGAAATTTCTTTTCATCCACCATCTTCACCCAGTTATGAGAGGGTAAATTAGTTCAGATCGGTAGAAAACCAGGCAACTTGTAAAAGAGAAAACTTCATTTCTGTGCTGTACACTTCTCTTCTAGTTCACAGGCAAACGAATCCAGAAAATAATACACCTAATATCAGGTACACGCGAGGCCCACAACACCTTGTCCGAGGGTCTAGACAAATGTTCGGCATGGATATCTAAGACATCAGATTAGACAAAACACACTTGAATAATCAATAAGTAACGGGACCACATACTTCTCCGGGTATCCTTGACCACCAGGGCTAAGTTCATAATTGGATGACTTGTTGAGTTTGGCTGGGAGTGGGGGTAGACCATCCGGTCCCAAAATTCCTTGAATGCTGCCTTTATCCTTCTCGAAATGTGCTGCCAGACCTCGCTCTTCTCCCTCTTCCTTTGCAGCAATCAGCTGCTTCTCGCCGGCTTCTCCGATCTGAAGCACATCATCCTTGGGTGCTTGCTTGTTTCCGAACGTCAAGAGTCCCGCAACATCGCCCTGCTTGAAGACGCTGAGCTGCGGATAGTTGCGACGGACATCACGTTTCCAGTACGGGTTATCTGCGATATCTGCGGCAGGAAGTGTTACTGGGTCGTCATATGATTGCGGCGGCAGGGCACCTGGCGTCGGGTTGCGGAATTGGGCGTTCAAAGGTACACCAGTAGACCTGTTGGGGTCGATAGACAACGCACGCCGGATGACTTCCCAAATTCCCGTCGATTGAACAGTGTATTTCTGCATGGAAATCAGTGTCCGCGGTCCAGAACTGACTCTGCCTTTTCACAAAAGACGAAATGGAAAATAGTTACCTTGTGCACGGCGATGGCATTGGAAGCGGACTTGGCCGCTCTCGCTACTTCTCGCGACATTGTCTGTGTGAGGGTATCAGTACGGTCGTCCATTTTCGTTTCAAATGACTGTATGAAAGTCCGGTAACTCACCAATTGATTGCTCAATCAAGTCTCTGTCTGGAAGACGCATGTCGTCGACTTCGGGCGGGAATGAAGGTCGCGGCTGCTGGCGGAATGATTTTCCGATCCGGGCGTGAGCGTTACATACACACAAATCTCATTCAATTCGTATTTTATATTATAAGAATTACACTGTTGCTCTTATGATTACACAATGTGTGCTGACTGTCTTGAATGAAAACAGCCAGGGAACCAGAGCACTGATACTAGCCAACCTTGACACGATTTGATATCTAGACAATATCAATTGCCATCTGTCTCCCTCACATTCATTATTTCTCATTTTCAGTGGCATCTTCCTTGGGTTCCTCTTCAGCATCTTCTTTAGCCAGAGATTCTTTCACAATCTTCTCTACAGCATCGACAGTTCCAGCGGGGCTGCCAGGCTGTAATAACAGAACTTTACCAGTCTTATCCAGCACACAGACGCCTCGAACAGTGCCTTTTGGTGACTTCTTCAGACCCAAACTGCCAATCAAAGTGGCTTTCGGGTCGCACAGTAGTGGATAGGGCAATTTCTGTTTGGTCTTGAAAGTTGTGTTTGATTTTGGAGAGTCGGTGGAAAGACCATAGATTGCCAGCCCGGTCGAGGTGAGATGTTCATATCTGTCACGAAACAAGCAAACTTGATTTGTGCCTATGAAAACAGTCAGTTGTTGTTATCTTCTAGATGGGTCGTAATAGATGATATGGGGTCGAAGACCCGTTGACATGCAGCACCATCACGCATAATGATAGTTATGATAGAATGACAAACGTGAAACATATCCGGATTAGTTTTTGATGTGATCTGCTTAACCGAAATTCCGCTAACAATACAATGCCAAAACTACAAGCAACTTACATCCTGGTGTAGAGGCCCGCGGGTATGTGAAGAGAACAACTCCAGTTTTACTGGAAGTCAGCAAAGACTCCAAAGTTGTCGATTCGCCATCCTGAGTCTGTATTTCTCCTCCAAAGCCTTCCAGGGGGATAACATCGTCGACTTTGGGGACTGATGGTGATGGCTTCGCGGAAGGGGCATCCTCGCTTTTCGTCTTCGCAGCAGGTGTTGCTGACTCGGAAGATATAGCTGTCTTCGTTTTCTTCGTTGCTTTGGCCGTCGCCGTCTTTTTTTGCGCCGGCTCTGGCTGGGTTGGCGGCGCCTTGCGCTTCCTCAGTTCGACGACCATTTTGAGAGAAAATTGAGCGTCGAACGTGAAATGGATGGGTAATATAGATGCGTCTGATCGCAGAAGAAAATTTCTTGCTTTATCCCTCTCTGTGAATGAGAGTTTTGATGGATGGTAGTTGACTACAAGTGCAATATCAGCCACATAACTAGTTATTTTCCAGTCGCGATTGGTCATCGCGACAGACAACGCGTTTCCCCCCCAAAGGCTAAACTAAATTAGCCCGGCCCAATTAGGAATAATTAATCTGCTTTTATCTGGCCTGAATCTTAAGGTTGAATTATTATTTATTATTTTTTTTTCCCCTTCCCGCCCATGGTCAGAAATATACCCCGATATTGAATAATGGTATTCCAGATGGCGACGCGATATGATAAGTTATGGAGCATTTTCACATGCTCGCGCCGCATTGGTGATGGTGGTAATATAGATACACCACAAATACGTATAAATACGCAAACAGGGACAGCAGGCGGGCGATTCCGTAACTCTCCCATACAAAAACGCGTAATTGCGTGTTTTTGCCGCGGGACGAGTCGGGATGGAGCCAGGGCCCAGCCAATGAGAACGCCTGGCCGGACCCAGAGAGCAAAAAACCTTGACCGTGACTGCGGGCTGGTTCCGGCCCGATGGCAAAAGCTGACCCATTTTTTTCCATCATCGCCAAATCCATCCGCCCATCGTCCATCGATCAACTCATCTGTGTTTCTCGCCATCCTAGAGACGGCAATGCCTCTCCCCCGACTATAGAATAATAGACTCGCTTGTGCTTCGTTTTACCGTCAATCAAAACACTTTTCTTTCTTTCAGTCTCAGACGATTAGCCTGCGACCCAGATCGTTATTGAAAGGAAACAGAAACAAACCCTAAGCAGCACACGACCATTTCAGTCGAGCGATTTCCTTCCCTGGAAGGCGAAGTAGGATAAGATGAAGGTCTTTGCCTCTGACTACACCTTCAACTACTCGTGGGATGAAGTGTCCACTGCCAACTGGCGGAAATATTGCCCCTGGAATGATAAATCGACACATGTAAAGGCTGTTGATACCCTTTCCAGGGCAATAGAACCTTCCACAGGCATCGTAAGTCAACATGGTCATGACCGATTACTGGCTTTTCTGGATGATTCATTGACAATAATGCCCTCCTGTAGTTACGCACTGAGCGTCTTATAACCTGCCAGCAGTCCGTTCCACAATGGGTCTTATCTCTCCTCGGAGGTAGCCCTGTGTCATATGTCTACGAGGTTTCATACGTCGACCCGATTACCAAAAAAGTGACCATGTGCTCGACCAATCTGACGTGGTCCAACGTTCTTAATGTTCGGGAGACAGTAGTCTATCAGCCCTCACGGTCAACGCCGGATCAGCAAACCGAATTTCAACAAGAAGCCACAATCACCGCACTATGCACTGGCTGGCAAAAGATCAAGAATAAAGTTGAAGAAGCCAGCATCGAGAGATTTAGTCAAAACGCCAAACGAGGACGTGAAGGGTTTGAGGCTGTTCTCGAAATGAGCCGACGCGTGTTTGGTGAACAGAAAGAGCTCGAGAAGAAAATGCAATCGTCTTAAACAACGATGCTGCCGCTTATTGACCTTACGACACCTTTTATCCTGTTTCTTTCTTTTCTCAACTGAGCGACTACATTTGCTGCATATATTTGCATTGGGATTCTGATTTGGCGTTGATACTTGATACTCGTGAGCCGGTTATTTGATCAGCATATATTTACTGTACATACGATAGGAAAAAAGCGTTTTGAGGTTTTATGGTGGGATGGCACGATCGATTTCTTATTCTTTTCTGCTGCCCTACTTTCTTTTTTTACTTGAACTTCATACTGAGCGTTCTCACCACTCGGTGGCTAGCTGAAAGGTTCGTGATAGTTGAGTATAGACTATTATGTGATTGATATATCCACTGTGCATGGTTTGAAACTATTAGCAATTATTTGAAGTCTGTGGCTAGTAACTTTATATTTACATGTAAAGCGGCCGTCTTTAACGAAATGTATTCATGACCATGTTCATTTTCAAGCACGACAGTGAGTTACGGCTATTGCGTCGTCTGCGAAGCTTGCTCTTTATCCTTGGATTCCTGCTCAACAATGCCCTTCTTCAGTTTTGCACGTTGCCTTTCTTCATAGGCATTGCGGCTTTTCAGAATTCTTTCCACAATTTCACCAGCATTTACATGCTGGAATGGATGAGTGTCGACTTCCTTGAAAATACCCATCTGCTTTGGGGCCACGTAGGGATCGTATGTTAGGGGAATGAATGTTGTTGGTCCGTGGTAAACTGCGTCGGGCACTCCCCATGGCATTGCTCGTAGAAATGATTCACTTGGCGTGAAGGGTGTTGAGAAGACAATAGATTGAATATACTATCAAATAACGATTAGCAGTCAAATCTTGAATGACCACAGAATTGACACTAGCTTACCCTGCATTGCAAAACGCACAGCCCTCGCTCGAATATATTCATGATGGGATAGTTGAGGCCTTTCCAGTGATTGATGACCGAATCGTCATGGATACCAGCGACAATATATGCCGGGCCATAGTCGTCACCATGTTCTGCGATCCTTTTCTCCTTTTCTCTTGCTTCATACCATCCTCGCTTCTGACCTTCGACCTCTTCCGCATCCCTAACTCGTCTAAGGAATTCAATGTGTCCCGAAGAAAAGAGGTCAAAGCCACCGTCGACATATATGATACGTTGTCCCGGCTTCGGCGGGACACCTTGAATTAGAGATTCGAAGCTCCCGGCAGCTTCAGTGACTTGGTTAATCTTGGCTGTATCACTGCCATTCCAAAGCCATACCTCTGGACCAGGCTGGTGTCCGCTCTCATCAGTAGCATAGTCCCGAAGTCTCTGAAGGAGGTCCGCCCCAAACGCTTTTCGATCCTCAGGGTTGTCAGATCCTTCGTTACCCTCGAGAATATCCTTCACTGATTTCACGAAATGGTTCTTTGTGCATAGAAGCATTCGACCAACTAGATCGGTTGTGGATATGCCTGGTGTTCGCTTCACGACCAAAAACCGCCCGGCGGCCTTGACGAATCTATAGCAGTCTTCGCCATTACTGTCTGATGTAATATCATCTCCGTGAACAACGTATTGGCAACCGTAGTGTGAAATCCATGGCAATGTTGTGACGTAGGGAGCGTGGGGGATGGACTTTGTGGCCCACCTGCACGCTTCGACAGCGGCGACTCTAGACGTAAGAAATAAGACAATTAGGATCGCGTGAACTGGGCCTCCAAAAAAGTGCGTTTCAACTAACCGCTCTGGTAAAGTCATCACAGTTGGCCCTTTGTTTTCGAGAATTGCCTCGTCCGAGTGAATGCCAACCAATAGCTCCTTTCCCAACCTCCGTGCTTGCAGCATGGCACCAGCGTGACCTAGAAAATAATATCGCACATGTCAGCCTACATGCGAGTTTGTTGAAGCGATTGCGCCGCACCGTGGTGGCTGAAATCAAAGCATCCATCAACCCAGATGCGGTCCTTCGATATGGGAACATCTTCCTGTGGATCAACCGGCCAATGGCCAGGCTGAGGGACCACTTCATCTTGCGCGGAACCAGACATGTCTGTCAGCTGTCTGGCTGAAAGCAGGTAAGGACGAATGGAGTCGAGGAGAGATTTATTTTGTCTCTGGCTGGATGTAGATACAATGACGCCGACGGCAGGGCTTGGCTACCCCTTTTGGGGGTTAGAGTTGTGGGGTCGGGTCCTGCTTGTATCAGTCGATTTAAACCATCAACATCCAAAGAAGGAGTCACCCATCTTCAAAAGGGCTCACACTCGGATTACTATGCAGGTATTTGCCCACTGACAGCTGTCTTCACCAAAGGAACACCGCCTGTCGAGTTCCTTCGTCTGATTGAGCACTGAGAACTCGTCTGAAGTTCCCCCGCATTACAGAGCATGACCCTTCTCCCTACGCAAGACATCAATTGTCCGCGCGTCTCTCTCAGCTAAATACTGGCTGATACATTATGGAATCTTGATACCAGCGCCTGGTCTTTTCATGAAACATCAACCATGGCCTCAATACCTCCGTTGCCTCCTACCCAGCCTGGAGGGCTAGCTACTAGCCCTCAGAGCGCGTCCTCTATCTTTCAACACATCCACGAAATGTCTTCAAAACGCATCTCTACCTTGGATTATTTACGCAAAGCGTAGGTATTTTCCATGTTCAAGCTAAATTGTTCTGAAGCTAATGTGTTGTCATGCTGCTTCTCCTTAGCCACGAAGGCCGAGTATACTGGTTCAATACTGTCAATTTCTCGAGGAACGATCTCATGCGGATGCCTTACTTTGACCCCCGAAAGCTCTCCCGTCGCGCCATTAATTTCTTACTCCTCGGACTCTCGCTCCCCCCGATATTAGACGTGAACTCGACCCCGCTGGAATACCTCCGCGTTCTCCATGCGCTCCTGATTGAATTCGAGACATTTCAACAAGTTCATTCTCCAGAAGGGAACTTCTCTTCCAATCTGGTGCGAGCAAGACTACCCCAAATGTTCAAGAGGGCTACATATACTGGAAATAAGGCTAGGAGAGCAAGCTCGGCTACAGAGATCGGCCTGCCTATGCAGTTCAATGACTCGTCCGACGTCAAGGCCATGACGGGAAATCTTGCTTCTTCGGCCACCGCAGCATCTGCGGTCACATCATTCCCTAATACTGACTCTTCAGATCTGCTTCCCGGCGAAGAATATACGTATCTGTTAACACCATCGCTGCCGTTTGACCCTGACTTCTTTGAAACGTTTGTCACTCTTTGCGATGTCTTGATCGACTGCTACACCAGGCTTATCAGTCTGGTTTCAACGCCAGCCGTTTGTAATGCCGCTTTGGGGGAGCTTTTCACCAAGACTGATACGAAGCTACGCAAAGTCATGGTCACGGGAGTCGTTAGAGAATTCGAAGACGCAAGCAGAGGCGGTGCGAAGAGCGAGATTGGCGGGGTCAGTAGGGTTGTCCTTGGTGGATTGCTAGGATGACCTGTGTACATAGATAACCATATATAAAGCCGCGGAGCACATAAGCGTCATTTGATCTCTGATTTGAAGACAGGCGATTGGTCATTAGATATAAGTAACTTGGTGATATTATGGCATCCCGAGGCCATCTTTTAAATACAGGTATTTGAATTGGTACATGCGTTTGAAGTACGTGAGCGATCATTCTTCAGCCGCGACGAGAACGCCTTTTTCTTCCAACAATTTAGCCAGTTCACCGTTCTGGTGCATGGACATGAGAATATCGCACCCGCCCACAAATTCCTTTTCGATATAGAGTTGCGGTATCGTCGGCCATTCGGAGTATTCTTTGATTCCTGAAATAATCCAAACACGTTAGCAGATAGTAATTGGCCATAGATACAGCATTGATTCCCAGAATTGGAGAAGGAAAGAAAACGAAAGGGGAGATGTACCTTGCCGAAGCTCGGGATCCTCGAGGACGTTGAACGCAGTGAACTTCTTAGGATCAACTCCCTGCAAGCCCAAAATCTGTATACTCGCCCGCGAGAATCCGCATTGTGGTGTTTCGGGAGTTCCCTTCATGAATAGCACGACGGGTGCTGATTCGACGGCCTTGTCAATGGCCGCTCTGGTTTCTGCGGAAAGTAGACGCCGGAACTGGAGCGCAGCTGGGCTGGAAGCTATTGACCATGGACTAGGGGTCTTCACTGTGGTCGTCAATCGCGTAATGCCGCGAGCTGGCTGTGGATTGTGCTCATGAGTCAGTCATGTAAGCCATTCATTCACTGGGAAGCGCACTGACGAGGACATACCCTTGCAGCGAACCTTGAGAACATGTTGAAAATACTAAGAAGGAATTGAAGTAGTGCGTGCTCGACGAGGTTCAAATGTCAAGGTTGATTCGTTATTAATAATGCAAGGAAGCTAAGTCAAGTTGCTTTTTTTGCCTCCGCGGATGACTTGCGTCGAAATACTTGGCATGGCGTGTGCCGCGGAACCAACTCAAAGACTAGCTGCAGCTCCAACGTGCACGACATTAAATCGTACGACTTTAAAAGGACGTTCAAGAATACTCTATAGCTCTATAGAAGAAAAGATTGGATTTACATGCTTGATCATACACAAATACACCCGTAATCTTACAGTCGTTCTTATGCAACATCTATAAAGACGCAGAAATGGCTTCTTCCTGCTTCTTTTCGTCCTCTTCTCCTTGATAGTATCCCAAATATTGGCCCAGATACTCCCCTGCCATACCAAGGGCTATACCGCCGCCGGTCAGCCAACAGCCATTCTTGAACCACCACCAGCAGTTCTTAACATCCTTCAGGCGCACTCTCCAGATCATAACACCCAGAGAGACTATGGCGCTCCCACAAGTACCCGCAAAATATATGGGTCCAGCTCCGGAAGCCCAGCCAGCAAGTGCCAGCAGTGATACCTGGGTGACAGCTAAACCCGAGAGGACTGTCTTGGTGTTGTGTTCGTGGCGCAGAGCGATAGACTTGATTCCAGCAGCCACATCGTCTTTGATGTCCATGTGCGCATATATCATGTCATACAATACCGTCCAGGCCACGCAGCTGGAATAAAGAGCCGCCGCAGTTGCCAGAGCAGCTGGCTCGCTCAGTAGATCCACGCCGAGCGCTGGAAAACCCATCATTGCCCCCCACGAAAAGGTTAGTCCAAGAACAGCCTGCGGATAATTCGTGATTCGCTTGGCTAATGGATAGGTTGCGACAAATAGGAGACTTGGAATCCCGTACCATAAACATTGTAGAGGGAACTGAACAAGTACTGCGAGACCGGCCAGGAGTTGGAACCCGGTGAAGACAACCGCCTTCTGGGGTGTTACTGCGCCTCGTGCAATGGGTCGGAATCGAGTGCGTGTTACGTGAGGATCAAGATCTTTATCCCAAAGATCGTTTATCGTGCAGCCCGCACCTCGCATAATGAGCGCACCGCTGAAAAATAGCCCCGTAGTTGCGAGAATTTCCATGGGTGATGCCATTGGTGTAGCAAGCGGAGCTGCAAGTAATGTTGAGAATAGACACGGAAAGAACAGATAGTAAGTTCCAGTGGGTTTGTCGAGTCGTATCAATTCCGCATATGGTATCCAAGCTTGCGGCAGCGAAGCAATTAGACCCGTCTGCGGAGGGCTATACACTGCTGGCGCAAGCGACGCCTCTGGTTGGGCTGATGAGCCTTGGTGTGAAGACTTATGAAAATTGCGTGCCTGCAAGCTCCCAATGGTGTCTTTCCTGCTAAAATTGGGCACCGAGGAACCCGATGTTCTCGAGTGATACTGGGAAAGTGAACCACTCAGGCGAGTAAGGGCCATTGTGACTGGAAATCTGCTTTGGAAGTGCAAGCCAGCACATCGTTTCGACTGTGATCGAAGTGCCTCTGCAGAATACAGCAAGGAAGCCCTCGCCTTGATGCTCCTGGGCCGCAAGTGCGTTGAAACTGGCATTGTAGCTGTTGTATAAGATAGGAGAAACGGCGTGTTGGGAAAAAGCTGATTGACGTCTTGATTGCCTTCCTCACGAGACGAAGGGGAGCTCAGCTTGTCAATGACATATTCAATTGGCGCATAAAATGCATCCAAATAATCTTTCTCGAGGGACGTTGAAGCTTGAAATTATTTTGGACGAACGGACCCACTCCGGACCGGCATGGATTTGGATTTAGTGCAGCCTCAGGCTTACTTACCATCCATCCCCAGCGCGGATCCTCTCATCGCGACAACTTCCCCAACCTCGCTGCATCCTCCATCCCCCAGGAGTTGATGATGATGATGATCAGTGTACTTCCAGCTTTACTCAGTTGACGCGACTCTCATACAGGTCACAACCCTGTCGAGTACCTTACTGCGCGCATCAACCTGGAAATGCGACTTTGGTTCTGGGGCTTTCTGCCTTCGCTCCTTCGAGTCCCTGCCCGGTCCCTCACTTGCAACTTCGTCGCTCACATGCCTGAAACCACGCATATGTCCTCTGGCTGAACCCACTTCTGGCTATCCGCAGGGAAACTCGCGCATAACCATTATCATGCCGGCCCAAAGACCGCAGGCCGCTTTCGAGCCAATCTCTCCCACCATAGATATCCCTGCATTAGTTGAGACGACACCAAACTTTGAATGGGTTGTTAGGATACACTGCGATGCCATATACGACCAGGGGCTGGATAATTTTGAGAAGCTTATTCGCCTTCATGTCATAAGCGGCGGGAAGCCGTTGGTCGTTGAAGGCTATGATAGTAGATTCGAAAAGTGGATCTTTGCTGAACGGTGGCTCAGGGATAATCACGCAACGAAAAGTAAGAGACCCCATGTTTTGCGACTACGTATCCTTAGCTGAGGCTGACTTGATCTCAAATTCTAGCGGAAAATGCCAGAAATTTGGTAGCAAAGACGAACATCCCTCTGTCAATCGGGCATTATCTCAGCAATATGCCTATGCTGACCGACCAGATTAATGCGCAAAATTACACCGAACCCTCGTGTCAAAGGATATATCTGAAGGATATTGATTGCCCGGATGTCTGGTTCGAGAAATTGAAAGAAATCATACCAAGCTTTTTATTGTACATGAACGAAACAGTCGCCGACTCGGATGCGGCGAGCATGTATCCCGGCTTAAATGCTCACGATCCGAGCCATCAAGTTGCTCAGGACGTTGCAAAAGCTGGTGACTTAATGAGTAGCCTCCCATCCGCAATGCGCGCCGAGAATCTTATGTGTTACATCGGTCACGAAGGAACCTATACTCCTTGCCATCAAGAAATGTGCGCAAGTCTCGGTCATAATATAATGGTGGAAGCCTCGACAGGGCTTTCTGAATATGGAAAACGAACGAAGCCCGGCTCCTCGATTTGGTTCATGACTGAAACCAAGGATCACCACTTGGTTTCTGAATACTGGTCGTCTGTTCTTGGTCATGATATCGATCTTGAAGATCATTTTGCACAGATCAGTGCTTGGAAAGCTGCTCCTTTCAAAACGTATGTGGTTGAGCAGAAAGTAGGCGATTTCATTCTCATACCACCCCTTGCACCCCACCAAGTCTGGAATAGAGGCACCCGAACAATGAAAGTTGCTTGGAATCGTACGACGGTTGAGACGTTGGAATTGGCCCTCGAAGAAGCTCTTCCGCGTGCGAGAAATGTTTGCCGAGATGAACAATACAAAAATAAAGCAATCGTCTTCTATTCCTTGGATAAATACTCAAAGCTACTCCTGGCTGCTGAGAAATACAACGTCCGCAGTCCCAAATCTCGCCAGGTACAAAAGGACTTCAAGAAACTATTCGCCATGTTTACGAAAATCATGCTCTCGGAAAGTTTCTCTCATGAGCTTCCGGAAGAAAAGTCCATTGAGTTCTTGCCGTTTGATAGCAACGTCACGTGCTCTTATTGTCGGTGCAATATTTTCAACCGTTTTCTCACGTGCACCCATTGTGTGGGAAAGTTCATAAATGGTGAAAATGACTGTTACGATGTTTGCATGGAGTGTTATGCCATGGGTAGAAGCTGCGCGTGCATATCAGACCTCCAGTGGGTAGAGCAATTCCGGTGGCCCGAACTGGTCGAGAAACATGAATCATGGGGCAAACAAATCTGCAGGCTTCAGGGTCAGAAAGAGGATAATTATATCTCTCTTACCGAGGAACGACAGCACTTGGGCTACAGGACTCTGGCTGAAGTCTGCCAGCGGGAATTAAAACGAAGACCGTTCGTAGACATCACAAAACAAACTTTTGATGAAAAGGAGATCGATAGCCAGGAAGATGAGGAGGATCAGCAGAGCGCAGATGAGCGACCCGTGAAACGAAGGAAAGTTCATCCGAGAGACAAGTTATCCAAGGAACAGGCGCGGTGTCACATCTGCAAAGCACTGGAGCCGACCTGGAAACTAGCGTCCTGCCGAGAGTGTGGTTTAAATTATTGTTATGGCAGCCTCTTTAGAGCATTTGAAATTAAGCCCCAGGTACCCATGCAAACATATCGTTGGGAATGTCCAAGATGTCAGAAAATTTGCAGCTGCGGTGCATGCCGGCGGAAATTCACTACACAACCCTACGAACCGAAAGGCTTAGCACTAGGACATGACACCAAGAAAATTGCTGATCCGCGAAGTGTTGAGGCTCTAGTGAATTTCAGCCACTCTAACATCGGCTGGCTGAAGAAAGCCGGTGACGGTACAGCCGATTCAACACGGCGGTTACAAAGGCACCAGGAGGAGGCAGAAAGAGCTAAAATGCACGATGCTCTTGCAACTCAAGAGGACGATGGTGATTATGGCCAGCCCATGCATGGTGCAAATGCAGTGGCTTCGGCACCAGCTTATAGCGGTATCCCGATTGACCCAGCACTTGGTGGAATGAACAACCCAGTGTCCAATGGGTTCGATATCTACGATCCTTCTATTCACTTGCCTGAATTGGCCGCAAGAGTGCATCAGCTTAGTCAGTCAAACGCTGAGAACCTGCTACACAGAAGCGAAGAAGAAACTTTGCGAGATGCTGCTGCCATACGATTTGAGTTTCCTCCGGAGAATGCAACCCCTCCTTCAGCAGCTATAGATCTAACGCAGGAAACAAACAATTCTGTTGCCATAGACCGAAGTCTTCTAATAAGCCCCGCCAATGACCACGGTTCTATTTCACATGTGGAAAACGGTAGACCACATGCTCGAAAACAGGGAGAACTTGTACGCTTGAGGCTTGGTCGAGAGCGCATGGAAACCCTGGCGCAGTCACTAAAGGCATTTGTAAAGGGAGCAAGCGGGGTTCGCTCAAGTCTGAACGGTGCACCTATCGTTGTGTCCGATCTCTCATTCCATAACCAATCCCTGCCGACCCCAGAGAACACAAAGAAGAGGAGACGTCGCGGTGAGAAAGATGATGATTTCAAGGGCAGTCGTGGTAAAGGAAGAAAGCAACGCACGTCGGAGACTGATCAGAATTTCGAGAAACCTAGACGAGTCACGAGGGGGATCAATTACTTCGAGGACTCAGATCCAGATCTCTCCGATGGGCTGTGAGCGTAAATACCAGCGATGTTCTGGAAGAGATGACAATTGTTTCACTTCAATGTACCGTACTTTTCTCGATGTTAAATGATATCATCGGCTGATAATACCTCCCAATGTCATTGATATGTAGCAGGACGAACGGACCGATTGCTAGCTTTTTCTAATTCATTACTCCCAACAGTCTTGAAGACGAAAAACGTTTATCGTGATTATAGTACATCAACTAGCTGCTAAATTCAGATTTATAACATTCGCAAAGCACGTAGTGCTCACCTAAGCGCCTTTGTATTCGTACCGAAGTTTCTCGAGTTCTCCAATATCGACTTCAGTTGTAACGCGCCTAGCCAAGAATATTATAGCCAAAAAGACTACGAAGAAACAGCAGACATGTCAGCACATTTGCTAGCTAGATATCGAAGTTGATAGTTCCTGTATCGTTGACAGCGGAGCTTACCAGCAGGAAGAAGATATAACACGCTACCACGTTGCGTATCGACTATACGCAGCAAAGACCCCAAAGCCAGTAGTCCACACAGGGCAGAATTAGCATAAACAAGGCATCTCCTGTTAATCCCGTCCAAGGCTGCTGGGAACCACCTAGGATTCGTCACAGACGGAGGTCGGAGATCGTCGTGCCGCCTATTTGTCCTTGATGGATGGAGGGAACCACTGCTTTGCATGATGTACGCTGTCACCAGAAGAGAAATTATACACACGACATATATCAGTCTTTGCCCGACGGCCACTGATGACGAGACCAGTGCAGGGATATAGGCGATGGCGGCAATGAGCGGGACAACAGTGAATACTGTCTATTTGAACACCATGATTAGAAAACCAAGATCTAGCTTCGCTATACTCAGTTCTTGAAGCACATACGAGGTAGAAACGATTGTCAGTATCGTTTTTCTGGTGTAAATTTTGAATAATGTCATCTTGTTCTATTGCGAGCGAGTATCAGCATCTATCTAGCTAGACCTGTACATGATGCGAGGTTTGCAGACCTTCCTCGTCCAATTCTTGCCTGGCACTGCGATCATGACTCTCGTCTTCATCATCCGGATAGCGAAACGTTCTTCTCAGAGTTGCAGCCATAGTGCAAGGTTGGAATATGAAATACCATGCGGGAGTTTGACATATGATGGGATGGGATGATGGGGATTTGACTTGCAGTTCCGATCCGCAACGCCAAGACCTACATCTCCGTCCGCATGGCCTTAAATTCTTCAATCAATTAACCAACAGTCGAATCTTCACGCCCTCTGCCACCACAACACATCACATCCCGGCCATTCCGGAATACAACATAGAAAACAAATCATAGATGAATTACTCGAGGCTCCTCTTACCCAGGGCATTGGGCAAGTCAGCCCGCGGAGCATCACCACTAAAAAATGCGAGCCCATTTCGACTTCAGCGCCGTTCATTGATTCCTGCACCATCAGCAAACTCTGGTCCGCTTCTAGATCGTCGCGCCGACAGAGAACTACCGAGTCTGGAATCACAGTTTCGATGGACCCGGACGCTGCCTATATTCGCCGTCCTTGTCGGAGCTGCCATGCTTGGAATCTTCAACTACCAGAAATCGTCGTCAAGCGTCGTGAGCAGCACACTCTACGCTTTACGGATGTCAAAGCAAGCTCGCGATATCCTCGGAGATGAAATTTACTTCGCGCACAGAGTTCCTTGGATTAGCGGCACCATGAACCAGCTACACGGGCGAATTGACATATCGTACTGGGTTAAAGGCACAAAATCAAAAGGCAAGATGAGATTTAAGAGTATCCGGCCTGATCGCCTGAGCTATGTGAGTCTACCATAACATACCAATTCTTTTTTTTTTTTCCCTCGAAAATAAAAGTAGCTGATTGTTGTTGTTCCAACTTAGTTCCGTACCGAGGAATGGACTTTGGAGACTGAGGATGGAAGAGTCATACAACTACTCACGCCAGATCAGGACCCATTTGCGGGTTTGTCTGACTAAAGAGAGGATTCTCAGCACATATGCCACATACTCGCGGTCTAAGTTGATTTTTGTGTGTATTGTAACATTAAGGGTAATGAACTGAGAGCATGTTCCAAAAACAAGTTCTTAAAAAAGCCCGACGCCCACCTCAAAAATTTGTATAATAGTACATTTTTATAGACATGAAATTAATAATGGCTTGCTATGATTCTTCAGTCACCGTTTCCAGCTTAGGTTGTGCATCAACTTTTGGCCATGGCTTCTTGAGTGCATCTTGAAGTTTGACAAGACAGCCCTTGGGTCCGCTGACAGAGCCTACAACGGAACACCCATGATTAGTATAAGAGAGCTCTTCCATAAAAACGAGGGGGTGAAAAAAAATTCTCCAACGTACCATTCACAACAATCAAGCCGTTCTCACGATCGACTTGTAAAACCTTCAAGTTCTGCAAAGTATTCTGCACGTTGCCCATATTTCCAGCCATCTTCTTGCCAGGATAAACTCGAGAACCACCTCCTTGACTTGGACCTGCAGAACCCATAGAACGATGGGTTAAACTGACACCGTGGCTCCTATCCTGACCATGGAAACCGTGCCTTTTCATCACACCGGCAAACCCTTTACCTTTCGTATTTGAGCGCGCATCGACAAATTGTCCGACCTGGAACCAATCCGCATGTAAGGTCTCGCCGATCCCAAGCAGCCCAGACTCGTCTCGCACCCGGAACTCATGGACGTATCGTTTGGGGGCAACACCGTTCACCGAAAAATGACCGACAAGCGAATTCGTCAATCGCTCAGGGTTTTTAAACCCGCTTCCTATTTGCACTGCGAAATATCCATGTTTATCCATTGTCTTGTGGGAAACGACTTGGCATCGATCAAGCTGCAGAACGGTGCATGGAGTGCGCTTCCCCGTCTCGGGATCGTATAAACCCGTCATGCCCTTTTTGATGGCCAGCAGACCCGTTCGGAGCGGCATGGTGTCTGCTTTTATTCGGCGTTCCAAGGCGGCTGCCGGTGTGGATTTGAGTACAGGAATATCCGGTCCGGCATTATATCGACTGTGTTTGGGCGGGGTGAGAGACCTGATGCCGAAGAAACGCTTGCTGGTGGTGTCGATGAGAAACTGCGCAGCCCAGCCGGAGCGATTGAGGGACAAGGCCTCGGGGTGCGGGAGCCTAGGAGGCATGTTTTTTTCTTTTTTAGGGAAAAAGATCGCTTCCGGTAGAATAAAAGGATTCAATGATGTGTGTGGTGGGTGTACATCCCAATGGCCAGCAGGTCAGTCAATCAATGGAGAGTGAGTGATAGCGACGCTGGACAAAATAAAATGCGGCCGTTCTTGCTCGAATACGGTTTAGTCCGGACATTAGCGTGTGGTATTGTATTATTGGTATTGATGTCGTTAAATTACACACTCTGCGGACTGGCCGGCCGGCGTTCGGAGGTTCGTTCTTTCAAAAATAATTCTTGGAGAATCGAGAAGAACCGCAAAGTTGAACCAATCGATTGTCGACTGCAGTCATTTATTCTATTTACGTATAATACTCAACATCTTTAATTGCTAATACCCCGCACATCCAAAACATGCCGCCGGTTCCTGCATCCATACCGCGACTGTTGCAACGACAGGCGCAGTCAATCCTACAGACGAACAGCCCTTCCCTAGCTCTAATCCGTTCTCTGCGACAACCATCGCAGCAGACGCGCACGATTCTGTCACAGCAGTGCTCTCGGTCAACAAGAACAGGCGGTCAGGTCAGGGCGCAACGGCCTTCGAGATACGTCAACAGGCCGCATAATCAGCCAAAAAACACTTTCTTCCAACAACGCTTTTCATCAACGAGTGCGAATGCGAGCAGCCAGCAGACCCAAACACAACCACAGTCCCTTTCGCAGCGCCTAAAAAATCTCACTCGCGAATACGGCTGGTCGGCGCTAGGCGTTTATTTGACGCTTTCAGCGCTGGATTTTCCTTTCTGTTTTGCGGCAGTTAGGCTACTGGGTGTTGAGCGGATTGGGCATTATGAGCATCTGATCATTGAGAAGGTTAAACAACTCTACTATTCTGTGGTACCTCTTGAAAGACATACGGAAGGGGAAATTGAGGGTCGGCAGCAGCATGCGGAGGGTGAACATATTACCGACGAAGGAGCCAGTACGTTTCTCCCTATGTCAGTATAACAATAACAAATAAAGACTAACAAAACCCCCCCTTCTTTTTTTCTGCTTCCAGGCATATGGACTCAACTCGCCTTAGCATACGCAATTCACAAGAGCTTGCTCATCTTTATCCGAGTGCCGCTCACCGTCGCTGTGACTCCCAAGGTCGTTAAAACCCTAAGAAGTTGGGGATGGAATATTGGCAAAAAAACTCCTAAGAATCCCAACTGAGACAGACAGCCTTGCAGGCACTTAGCTAGCCAGCCAGCCAGCTCCGGTGTTCCATTGCATTACACACCAATCTCCCGATCTGTCCAGTCTGTCCACCTTTTTGAATTCACTTTTTTTTTTGATTGCTTGATAAAATCATGCCATTCTTTCCAGCCAGCCTACTTCAAATGTATCATCACCCACTCCACTATTTTGCGTCAACTTTTTTTTTTTCACGCCACTACAACCCAAAACAGTCCTAAGGGCATGGCAAGCAGTCTCGTTGCGGTCTTGGGCTTTGTTGTATACTATTATAATACATAGATGAAAGAATTATATTGAATATTAATATCAACATAACGGAGTTAAAAAGAGGAGAGGGCATGAACGTGGAAGGTTTGATATATCATCTATTGTTAGCTAGTTACTTGACAAAAGTAGTATTTACACATCAATTTTTTGCTTTCCTTCCTGACGCGAAATGCTTCCTAGTACAGAGAAAAGAAGGAAAGGAAATCTGAACTATTTAAATATAAACGAAAATTTCATCACAATTTCTATGGCCTCATGATTTTACGCAGAGCTATTGGAGAAATATGCGAGGGGCTAACCACGTCTCGACTTCATCTATCAAAAAATAGTAACAGGTATCCAAAGCGAAGTAAAAAAAAAAAAAAAAAGGAGGCATAACTCGTTTCCTATTCCTACCCCGCTCCTTCTTCATGTTTGCCCTTCCATGTCCTCTTTCTGTCGTTAATCACATGTCGATACTTTCGTTGAAACGGAGCACTCCGGAAGATTTCATTACACCGTTAACGCCATCTGGCGTTCTATATGCCCACTCTGTGGCTGCTCTGATAGTATTGGTCTTCGACGGAGGATCGTCGATGATATTTGTTGAAGCTGTTTCCTCGGATGTGTCAGCTATCAATACCAGACCCTGTTCTTTGATCGTCTCGATGAGAGCAGGCATGACGTTCTAGACCAAGAATACGTATTAGTCACGAGTTTCCGGGTTGAAAATAAGCAATGGCAAACAAAATATATAGATAAACATACCAATAGACTTGACCGGCAGATCAGACCCATGAAATTATTGGACTGGGCTATACGCGCAGCTTCTTTGATAGACGTGGATGCATGACCGCTTGACTGGATTGCCGAGCTGATGTTGAATTCTCGAGTAAAATCTCCAATCTGTCCCAGGTCATTGCATAAAAGGACGGGATCTATAATCACGATCAAGATAAGTACGAGCCACAGAAATACATCAAGTGTCAAAAGGTATAGGGGCTCGCTTACAGTTTGGTTGTTTCCAGTTCAAGGCAGTGCAGATGTTGGGATTATACGAAGTGAAAACAATGGAGCGCATGAAATCTGGACTTTTCTCGCGCGAGGCTCTGGCGTGATCGAAAACAACATGAAGAATGCAGTCCGCAAAGTTGTTGATATCTGCCAAGGAGGCCAGGCCGAGGGCTTTTTCTTCCGCAGACGACGGATAGAGAACGGAAAGATTCACGTGGATGCTGGTAGGGAGATGTAAGAGAACATCTTGTAGAGACAAGAAGGATGTTGCAAGTTGTTTGTGGACAATAGCGATGTCACTGGGTGTTTTGGTGTGCAAACTTTCGAGTATTGCCGAAGAGTCAACGCCTTGTTCACGGGCGATGGTTGAGAATTGTTCAAAGGTGATTGTGCAAATGGGCACATCAATACCGTGGTGGTTGATAGAGAATTGCGGGTACAGTACAGGTTTCTTGTCCTTTGTGAGCTGCAAAAAGAGTTGCACATAGTCTCCAGACAGACTTGAGCCTGTAATCAACCCGTTATGGTCCGTATCAATGGCGTTGGTTGCTTTCCAATAGGTAGCAAAGTGTGTAATTTCCAGTGGGTCTCCGTAGTATGGTTTTATGACCTGGAAGTTGAAGCGGATCTGACCTATTGAACGTAACCTTGGGTCGAACAATGGCAATGAGCAGTTTCCTGCACTCGAATTCTCGGCAGCAAAGAGTGATGGTAGAGCCACGGTCTTTGCTATTACTTTAGAACCAAATGTGGGGAAGATCTCGAATTCTATAACAAAATTGTCCAAGGAATCGACTTGGAAGGTAACAATTCGTGAATCTTCCTGAACTGGAAGCATAATGGTGCGCGGAATCACATCCGACAGTTTGGATGAAATTGTTAGACGGGAAGCGGGATGACGCCCGGTCTGGTCGAACATAATCGGCCCCCGATTCGACAAGTCGAAATAGAGCTGAACAAAAGCTTTTGTATCCAGAAAGTTATGTCCGTATCGTCTTAACGGGATGATAGGAGGAGGTAATTCGAGATCAGGAATGCCATCAGCGGCTTCAGTGCTCAATGCGGATGGAGCGGTGTCAGTGCGGAAGCCATCGTACCCAATGGCCGTACCGCCCATTGGCAGCGCTACTTGAGGGCTAACAAGAGGACGGTGAGGTAATGATTGATCCTGCTTAGACCAAAGAAGGGCCATACATTCAAGATGCCCTTCCCACGCAGCGTAGTACATCGCCGAAAGCCCCTTTTCATCCAAAACTGATGTATCCACACCAAGATCGAGAAGGCTACGCAAACAGCTCACGCAACCTTCACTGGCAGCATGAAATAATGGAGTCCACTGGTATAACTTATCATTCTGATTCAAGTCCGCGCCGTGGTCTTTAAGTAACGATAAAAGCTCTGGCGCTCGACCTGAGCGAGCGACAAGGTGTTGAGGGTAGAGGCCTTCGGCATCTGGAAGCAGAGAAGCCCCTTTCTGCAACAACAAGTTGGCGATGGAAACCGTTCCATGTTGGCAGGCCATATTCAGAGGAATATGATCAGCCTCAGAAATGGGTTCAATTCTTGCTTTGTTATTTATAAGTTGCTCTGCACATGCAAATTTATTCCGCACGATGCTGTGGATAAGGGGCGTGAAGTTGTCATGGTCAAGACTGTTCACCGTATCGGGCCCGGCAATGAGAAGTTTGCGAGCCATTTCGACACGTCCATACATACAAGCGTAGTGAAGGGGAATCCTTCCGTAAACGTCGGGCCTTGAAATGTCGACACCATTTGAAAGTCCGGCCTCGAAGACAAACGTCTGGTCTGAGATTGCTGCCTCGTGAAGACAGTTTCGTCCGTTGATGTCATCTTCAGCATGCAAATCCACTAGACCACTTTCGAGTATAACTCCTAGAATATCGTTTGGCACTTCGTTGAGGGCGGCTAAGAACAAACGTGTAGTGCGTTCACGAGCATCAGAAGTAGCTCGAACCTTTGTGACCCATTCTTCTAATGCACTCAGGTTCCCTGCAGCCGCGATGTGGACGACCTGAAGATCTGATTCATCATCTTCACTCGGATACCCGGTTTCTGTTCGTTCAGTTGACCGAGCAACGTCAAATCGAATATTCTCTCCCTCGGCCCACGCTTCCAAATCCAAGCGCACAGTGGTCGCTCTGTCCGATAGGTCACGCAGAACTTCTCTGTTGAAACATGGTTGAACTTCAACGGCGCGTTGGAGGTAGAGCTCTTTCATTCGAGACTGAAGAGCACGCAAGTTAGCTTTTCAAAATGATACAACATCTAGATAAACTCCGCCCCGCACCTTTGACGTTTTATCCCACTGCAAAAACAGTCAGTCAGTCATATACTAAAATAGCCCGTAGAAATATAACGACGAACCTTCTTGAGTATCTTTGAAACTGCAGTCTCATTCACTTCAACGAATTGCTGTTTACCCCCTCGGCGTTAGAATGAGTAAGGTAAGATCGCAAGAACTACCAGCCTCACCTGCAGCTTATTCAAATCACTGTCGAATTGCAGAAACCCTTCAAACAGAGAGACGAAATATGTGGGCGCTTTGGAGTCTCCATGGGTGCGAGTCTGGACAACACGTTTCTTGTCGAGTAGTGTCTTTAACCGGGTTGAAAACTGCAGTGAATCTTAAGCAGTAATTCACTTTTAAAGAAACGATGCAGCCGTACCTCTGACTCTTTTTGCAAATAGAATGCATTTACTTTTTCAATCTCGCGCTCCTATGTCCCAAGGTAAGTATATGTCGGGAAAAAAAAAGAAAAAAAAAAAAAGAAGAGGTGCTGCTACGGAGCGATGATATATTAACATACCAAACGAAAGAAGAACACTTCTTTATTAGCACGCAGGGCAGATTGGGGATCAAGATCGGCTAGTGACACAGGAGGAGGAGGAGCACCTTGTGCCGAGATCGTTGGCGTAGCGCTGAGATGTTTGATAAGCTAAAAATTACAGCCCAACAGAAGTTAGTGAAGAACTCAATCAGTGAAGAAATGGACTTTGCCGGAATTTTCCAACCTTCTTCAAAGCTTTGTAATTGACGAAACTAGCCGCATATTCGGGAAGATCGAGTTGTCTGCGTTGGATCTGTTTTCCAAACTTCCTTCATGATTGTTAGCCATAAGAAAGGTAGATCGGACTCCGAAATAGAATCGGGTCGCAAAGACAAAGCGAGTTCTCTTTCGTTTCGTCGAAAGAGTTTTTATAAAATTCATAACAAGACGAATCGACCCTGTCGGAGCGGCCAAAATATACGTACATCTTGTAATGTTGGGCGCGGCAACGTCCAATGGTACACGGTAAACGTATGTAGGGTTCTCGAGAGTTGGAACTGACTTGAATGGAAAGCGACTGTCTATAAGTCTTTCACGATAGAAATGCAACCATCAGCCCTACCGCCAGAGATATATAGATATGGATATGGAAAATCGTACCACGAATAAAATTTGAGATGACAGCCCGATATAAAAAAAAGCGTTTTTCTTATGTAGACATGGCGACCCAAAGGATAAGCTAGCCTGACACCTGATGAATGCAAGAGTGACCTAGGGCTTGGTCTTTTTTCCTATTACTGTTATTGTGATCCCAGGAGAAGTAATCGACGATAGCAATGACAGGATAGCTTTGCTTGTTCGGTCCTAGTAGGTCCGTTGTTGCCTCCAGCGAAGATCAAGCTAAAGTTGGGCCAGCCGGTCGAGGGTGTCACTGCCACCCGGTATGACTTCCTATGTGCATGGGTTAGATTCGGGCCTGGTGTTACATGCAACTAGGGAAGTCTGGCAAGGATGGCACGTATGGATCCTTCTCTCTGAGTGGTCCAAGAGATGGTACTCACTTCTGCAAAGGCAGGAAGCAGCGAATCGAGTGCGAAGAAATGGGCTGATTGATAAACCGATTGACTGATTGATAGCAGCAACGAGCGAGCGATGGTCACACGCAATGCATGAGTTGTCAAGCGGAAGAAGACGAAAGAGGAGGACGAGGAGTTGCAGTTCCACTGGCTGTGGAAGCGAGGGGGTTGTTTGTACGTCGCGGCTGCTGCTGCGATGGGCAAAACGGCTCCAGCTCGCTCTTTCCTTCTGCTGGCCGTTCCGTTCGTTCCTTCCCCTCGCGGTGGGGATGCAATGGGATGCCTCAGGAACGTTCAGTGCGGGGCACACAAGCTAAAAGGGCGAAGTGCCTCTGCTAAACAGGACAAGCTTGCTTCATGTCGCGCAACGAAAAGAACGTACAGAGAGAGAAGGTGCCGAAGTACTTTGACGCGCAGAGCACCTCTGCGCTGCTGATTGGCTGCTGCGCGGTGGAGAGCACCCTGCAGCAGCTGGCCTGGCCAATCGCAGGCGGGGGCGACAGCACGTTTTCGGCTCCATCGCTCGATGGGCTACGGCTGGCGCTAGTCCCAGAGAGGTTTGGCGCCGCATATTTCGAGTCTAGTCAACTTATGGCTAAGTTACTGTCTATATGCAACAGAGTCATGCATTATTTTTTATTCTTGATGGATTGACTATTGCCAGAGAGACATTCACCCAAGCTTCGCGTCCTGTCCTTGCGCGACATATCGACCTGCACGAACATCTCGAGCAGAGAGCAAGACGGAAACGAGAACAGACAAAAAAACAAATTGTTGGAAAGTCAAGTGAATGCAAAACAATAAGTCCTGAATGAAAAGAAATATCTTGAATGTGGGCTATACAGAAGAGAGACAAGCGATCGCTTTTTGTAAGGATGAAGAAGAAAGCATCAGTCACGAGGGAAGCAAAAAAAAAAAAAAAAAAAAAAAAAAAAAAAAAAAGAAGGGGGGGCATTGTCTAAGGATCAATGAAAGGAGATTGGTGAATACGTGTCGGACAAGCTATAATCAAGAAATCAAGAAGAATATGTTCACAATTACAAAACAAGAACACGCATCCATTGATCCAAAGAGAAACGATGGAAGGAAAAAAAAAAATAACGTCACCTGAAGCGAATGTGGATAGAAATATTACAGTCCGAAGATGTATGGTGTATGATTTATGCAAGCAGAAGTGAAATCCAGACAATCAACACGTATATAAAACAACAAGTGCCTGGCCGTCAAGGCTTAAAAATTCTGAGCGATGCCGGCATTGCCTTGCTGCGGATAGACGCCCGGGTTTTCAATGCGAGTATTTCGTCGTGCTTGGACATCTCGGATCACTGGTCCCCCCATACCGTAAGCGGGATCGCCGTAGGGTGTTTGTGAGTTGTGAATGTCATGATAGTACGGATTGCCCTCGTCATAATATTGATTCGGTACTGAGCCGCCCATGTGCATATCCTCTGACCCTTCAGAATGAACGCCCGCTGAATAAGCCGAAGAGGCATTGGACGTGCCACGACGAATATCGCTATTCTGTGCTCCGGCTACTGCGGCTCCCATGGCGCCTGCTTCGCCAGACTCGGGCCTCATAGAACCTTCATTATACTGCATCGCACTAGTTTCTGATAGGGGGATGCTGGATAGATTCGTCGACGGCTTGCGAGGATGAGAAGTCGTTCCCCAGCCCCTATACCCGGAGCTGCCATCCTGGGAACCGCCGTATGAGTTGCCCATGGCGGCACCTCCTGCTGCGACGCCCGCAAGGCTTGAGTCGTTATTCGGATTGAATCCATACTCCTCCACTTCCTTCCGCCTTTCCTCCTCTGCCAGCTTATTGGCTTTGCGTCTTCTCCACCACCATAGCAGAACACAAATAATAATGGCAACTGATGCGACAGGGACCACAACCGCTACTGCAATGGTACCTCCCGCTGAAAGTCCACCGGAGCCTGAGGAGCCAGAGCCTGTATGTGTCGGTGCGGCAGTCCCGGTAGATGAGGAGCTGGTAGTAGAGGAAGACAAGTCTGAAGTCGATGATGTCTGAGGGGACGTCGAAGTCGAGGTGACATATACGGTGGTCTGTCCAATCGACGTAGTAGGATCTGACGAGGTCGTTGAGGTGGAAGAGATACTTGAAGTAGTGCTAGATGTCGTTGATGACGAGCTGCTTGTTGTTGATGATGATGACGAGCTTGTTGACGTCGGCAGCAATGAGGTCGTACTCGAGCTGGATGATGTTGATGATGATGATGAAAACGAAGATGTCGAACTAGTAGAAGAAGTCGAAGTTGAGGTTGGAAGAGATGAAGTAGTAGATGAAGAACTGCTAGATGAGCTGATTGATGAGGATGTGGCCGTTGGGACGGCAGCTGGTCATAGACAATGAATCACGTTAGCGGTTGTTTGATAGTGCAGCTTGGCTTTTGAATCTAGCGTCTTCTTACCAGTAGAGCCAGGTGATGAAGCCATCTTGAGAGTTTTGACTCAGCCCACTGATATCACGATATAAGATTTCTTTGTCGCAAGATGATCGGTCCTGGAAAGTGGCACTCGGTCGAGGTCGGGACGTATGACTTTAGCGGAAAAGAAATAAACGACAGTCTTTACTCTCTACACGCAGATAGGGAATAGAAAAGAAAAGGCCTTTTCGCAGCTCAACAGTGAGCGACAATGTTGTGGAAAGTGGTAGACAAATGCCGCAACCGGCTAGATCTTGTGCCGCGCAGGTTGTATGAATCAGGCCTATCTCACTATGCGAGGATGCGTGGAAGAGGAATCCAAAAACCCCCCCGATGTCTATATTCGCTTTTGAGAGCTTTCGTGTGGCGTGTTTTGATGAAAATCCTGCTTTTGTTCGATCGGAGCTGAGAAAGTGCTTGCGACGAGACCAATCAACGATACGCTGGTGGTTGATTTTAGGGGGGGGGGCCGGGAACTTGTCTTCGCCGGAAAGTGTGGGAAAGGAAAAAGAAGATTCAAAAACGTAAAAAAGCAGTATAGATATTATACATAGGAGAGAAACCAGACAATGTCAAAAGCCCCCCCTCTCTGTCCTCATGGGAAAACGAAGGTGTTGAATGATGAGCAACTATTCAGAGAGACGACCGGCCTGGTTTGCGGTCTCAGAGGTGAGACTAGCCACGAACTTTTCCCTTTTTTCCCATTCGTTTTCAATAAGCTGATTGGTTTTTTACCCAGCGTTACCGCTGGGGTCGGAGCGTGAAGAAAGAAGAGCGATATGATTGGTGACCCGGTCTTCTAGACTACCTGCAAATTTGGGCTAAGGCCACTGCGATTGTGCAGGCCGTAGCACTACAGCCAATTATTGCAATAGTCTACCCAAGAGTGGGGCCCTCCCAGTGGCCGTTTTTGGCCACTGATACCGCAATAAGAGGATTGATTACGTCCTACCTAAGACGCAATTACCGTTGTGGAGTAACCTTTCCTTACTGGGAAAGGCCAGCGACCCGCTTACATCATTTAGGAGACTGTCACTGGACAGGGCCAGCACAAATATTGACTAGTGTGCCTGAGCGGCAGTAACTCAATTTCCAAACAAGAGTGGATCTCACATTAACGATTACGGCGATACGCCATGAGACGCGCGCCACAGTTTGGTCCAATAGAAGCACGCGGTTCTCGAGGTGAGACAAAAATAGAGTTGCGTCTTGCCGTATTCAGTAGATTTGATCGGAATCGACGCCACGAATCATCGTCATTTCTGATTCTGACTCCATACAGAGTGCGTATTGCAAATCTAATGTCTGCATGTGTGAGATCTCATTATTTACGTTGTGAGGCAAGGCAGAGAATGAATGCTGTGCATTGTGCGGATTTCATAATCTCCGTATATAAGCCGGGCTGTGCGTTCGCAGTTAGCCAGCTTGGCTGCTTGCGGGCAACCACCAAGTGACCAAACACATCAAATTAACTGCAATATTATGTATTAAGTATCAAGACAAAGGCCATATGCAAAGAGCCATCTAATAACTACTAGTCAGTATTAATTAAGAAGTAGCAGAATCGTACGTATGTTTTTTGTTCGAATGATACATGCTAGATGCCGTCATTATTTAGATCTCAGACATTATGTACATAGTACGGTGATGTCAATGCTCTTCAGATTGACACGAAAAGAAGAATCAGAAGATTAAAGAAACAAAAAGCTTCTCGCCCATGATGAAATGAAATGAAATGCCATGCATGATGACTAGATCTCCATTGGGCAACAGGTCGGCAGTGAGCTGAATTGTATATGAGATAAATCCAAAGGGAAAAGGGAAAAGAATATAAAAAAAAAAGAGCAACAGTACAGCACATGTCTATTAATTAGCGCCTTGCCTCCAAATTTAAAAAGAGAAAAGAATAAAAGGAAATCCAGAATACCCCCCAAAATTGCTCCTGTTCTACAAAATCCCGATTGGTCGATAAGAATAGCTGCGAATGAAGACGAATCATGAACGTGACCGTTAAAAGGTATAGAAGAACCATCATCAAGGAACAACGTTTAGAAAACGATCAATCGCACGACAAAAAAAGTTGTGGAAGGAACTGAATAGTTTCTTCTATCGGTTCAAATCCATACTCGGCTTCAGGCTTGCGAAGAGGTCATCCTTTGTGCCCACCACTCCTGGGGGAAGGCGACTGACACGATACGCGCCTGTACGAATGTTGTGTGTGTGAACAGCCGAAATACCGGTACGGTTGCTACGTATGCTACCGGCATCGCTACCAGTATCGTTTCTAAATCGGGCAGGAGGTGCGAAGTCCAACGTTGTGTATAATCCGGATTTTCTCATAGCGTGACTAGATAATCAAGTTAGGTTCCAGTCTGACACTGAAAAGGGAAGGGGGCAGAAAGGGGAAGCTTACGGGCTCGGAATAGCAGCAAGGTCATCGAAAGATGATACCAAAGGAGTATGAGAACGAGCCGATGGTGTGAAGGGGCGTAATCCCCCATGAGGACTATCAGGGCGACCTTCTTGCCGCTCCTTGAACGTTTTAGCTGGGGCGTAATCCACCGGCAGCACAGACATGTCGTCCTTAATCAGGTGAGGTGAGGGCAAAACATGTAAGGGTTCCGGAGGAGGAGCTGGTTTGCGAGGTCCCTGGTTGGCAGGTAGTCGGGCTGAAGCGGACGAGAAAGCACGAGGACCAGGTGCCCTCATTCCTGCAGCTGAGTGCAAGGGCCGAGGAGGTCCTTGGAAACGGGGTGGAGGCGTCATTGCGCGACGAGCCATAGGTTGAGCGAAGGGTTTCGGTGGTCCCACGACATAGTCACCAGTGTATGGGTCGTAAACGGCAGCATCGTCGTAGAACTCCGAGCCAAAGTCCTCGTAGTATTCTTCAGGAACACCCCTAGAATCGTCGAAGTACTCCTTGTAGAAAGAACGAATTCTGTTGGCTCTCTGCTCGGCGTTATCGGAAGGGTCTTCTGGGGGAAGAGGTCGGATACCGACAGTTAGCCTGTGTGGATCGAAACCTTCGTCGAATTTTGTGAAGGCTTGGGTCGCACGGTTGTTGACAGGCTGATGGTTATCTTCTGACTCGCGGGGCTGATCTTCCGCCTCTGACACGTTTACTGACGGCGACAAGTTCGACTTTGGTTCATCCCCATAATCACTCGTTTCACTCATAGGGAGAGACAATCTTGGAAGGCCTACTGGAGGGGTGTCTGTAGTGGTCTCCTGTATGATGGGAATGTCGTGGTGCTCGCTATTTGCATCATTGTTACCTGTTCCGAAATCAAAACCGTTGAGGCTAGAACGAGTAGTAGTGTGAGATGTTTCATTGGGGACATGGTTTCCTTCAGCCTTGTCAGCAGTGAGGTTTCCTGCTTTTTGTTGTCCATAAGAGCCCAGGAACATCTCATCGTTATGTGCGGAAGGTACAGAAGACTCCAACTCCTTAGGTAAATCCGCACTCGAGTCAGTGACGGATTCAAAGTCTGGAGGCGAGCTATCCATTGACGAATGTTTCTTATCCATCGCTTTCGGTTCACTTGAGTACTTTTCATTGAGGATGGGGTCTGCAGCTAAAGGAGATGTTGGTATGCCGCCTACCGGAGGCGACCTCGACATTCCGGAAGCATTTTGTAAAAGGCCTTGGTCCATCTCATCGGCCATTGTAGGCATCTGCCTAGTGGATCCTACAAAACTTGACGCATCATCGTTGCCCCATCTTGGGTTGGACCGGAAGGATCTTAATGACCCAGCATCACTATGAGCAGCTAGACGATATTTGTCGTCTTCCGGACTCGTAATCAGTGAGGGTGATCGGAGAGATTCTTTCGAATCATGTAGTCCTGGCGGCAGCAAATAAGGACTGTTTCCAACGTCCAAGGACAATCCGCCCCGTTTGTGAGGCTTTTCTCCCATTTCCGGATTTGCTCTCACGACTTCCATCCCAAAATCTAAGGATTTGTGTTTGTCATGGGCATCCTCGTAGCGGAGTCGATGGACATAACGCCTGTGTAGAACAAAAATGGCGACGATGGCGCAAACACAGGGGATACTGAAGGAAGGTCAGCGTTGGAATGAATCTTGAAAATATCTTTCTTTCTACCATTTTTTGGGGCTCGGGGATTCTCACACTACTCCAAGAACTACAGGTAAAACATTGGTGAGGTTGGAGCTCTTGGAAGTTTCACATGATGATGATCCGGTGCATGTTGAAGTGCCGGTTGAAGTTCGACGAACCAACGTTGCTGACTCGACTATAGTGGCATCCGGCGCATATGTTGAGGCTAAGGATCCAGGTTGATTTAGATTGTCCAAAACGTGCCGGTGCACATGATGTAGACTATGCCGGTGTATCATCTTCCACTCTCTTTGGAACACAGCACGGCTGGCTCGAGATTATTTGTTCGGAACGATCAGATCGGCAATATCGGACATGGGAAATACGTCAAGTCGATTATACAGGAACAGGCAGGTATTGTCGATTACACTGGTGGAAAAGTGGAAGGTTTGTGTGACTGATGCGTGGTAAAGAGTGTCGGTACGAGAGAGCGAAAAGGAGACAAACAGTCGACTGATTTCCCCTGAAAGTGTGAGCGGGTACGGGAATACTATAAAAGAGTGTGTTTAAGGAACGGCCAGAGGGTACATCCTCCTGTGTGAGCAGAAACGAGGGCACGACAGATGGAGTCGGAAAAAGCGAACAACGAAAGGATGCAGGAAAGCAAGAGTTTGATGGAGAGAAGGGGAAGACAAACGAGGGCGTGCTGGTTCTTTCCTGCGGGCTGCGGACGGGGTTGAGCTAGCTCCTTCCTAATGGGACGAACTAATTAATTTTAATTACTGCTATATGCACCACGTATGATTCTTACAGCCTGCGTACCACCATACACACTGCATCGTGCTGTTGAACACGGCCATGAAAGGTGTTCCTGGAACGAATACACACGGTGGCAACTTGCAGGCTGCATGCAGATGTACGGCCCTTGCTTCAGCCTCCAGGCCGAGATGTGTCGACAACCAGCCAGAATGAATGTTGGCTATTGATGAGTCTGGACTGTCGTACAATTACGGCGCGGTAAACAAAACGGTCAGTGTTTCAGGAGCCCCTAACAGGATTAGCGCCAGGAACGCCATCTGCACGAGCCAATCAGAGAGGGCCTTGTTGCAGGCCACCACCAACAGCCAGAATGTATGCGAAGACTTGTACGTAGTTGGATTATAAGATCAATTGCAGGGAGGGTGCTGCCGTACCTGTAAAGTACAGAAGTACAGTAAGAAAAGCGCTAACTAGGCTGGAGCCCGCTCCCTGGTTGCAACAATAAACCATGGTGTCACGTGATCCATCATTGTATCACATGACTGCGCCTGCGGAGCCAAGGCTCTTTACCCCGTGATTAGGCGAAATATAGTTATGAATATCCAAAAAGGAACATGAATTGTAGGATAATTTGATTGGCCACATATTGAAATACATGGTCAAGTGTTAGATCCTTAGTAAGCAGAAGATCATTGGTTCGCGATAACTAAGCAATTTACATAGTTAACAATGTTGGTTAAAACGTGACTAACCAACCCAGGAAGGAACGGAAGAGACGTCATGGGCCGCTCTTGCCTTCGAGCGAGAAGCATCCAGGGCGTTCTAGCAGAGTCTTGCGCCATGACCCTACGCCATGCTAGTTGCGCTCTACGCGAGCTACTTCAAAATTCCTGCTGCTTATTGCCATGATGGATCCCACAGCTTGGCTATAACGGGAAGTTCTTGGTTCCGGGGCCATCTAACTCCAGACCCCCGCTTTGCCAGAATTTTTGAGATTGAAAAGAATGCTACACTCTCCGCTTCCTCTCTTCCTGTCTTCCGTGTAATTCCCCACCAGAACTCATACGCAAACACATCGCACCCGCTCAAGCACGAGTCATGGACGAGGTTTCTCGCGACTTAGAGAAAGCCGAGGTTGATGCCAGCCATCCTCACCGCGCTGGAGATGTCCCCTTGGCACACTCGCGGACCTCGTCTTCCTTGGGGTCAATCTCCAGCAGCTCGTCTTCCTCCTCCTCGTCGGAAGTCCAGCAGAATGCACCCGTGATGTATCGGATCCAGACCGTGAACGACTTGGAAAGACATCCGACTGCCCTGAGCCGCATTGCTACACAGCGCTCCCAACATAGCGCCACAGTCGGTGCTAGCTTGAGATCGCGCGCCTCGAAGAAGCCCTTGCCCCCATTCGGCGCTGGAAAGCCCTATCCACCACCTCTGCCATCCAGGGAAGAATATGTGGTGGAATTCGATGGCCCTGACGATCCTTTACACCCGCAAAACTGGTCCACCAAGAAAAAGTAAATCAAATCTTACAGTTTGCCCTTTCTGTTGGCTGTATTAACACGTCTCTAGGTTGTTGACAGGTGCCACACTTGCATACACCACTCTAGTATCAACATTTACGAGCAGCATCTACTCCGATGCTACAACTACCCTCGCGGGTATCTTCCATGTCTCCTCTGAAGTCACCCTACTCGGTCTTTCGTTTTATGTGCTCGGCTTTGCAACTGGTCCGATTTGTTGGGCCCCCCTTTCCGAGCTTCGCGGTCGTAAATTGCCCATCTTGATCGGCATGTTTGGTTTGACACTCTTCGAATTTGCAGTAGCGACTGCCAAAGACCTGCAGACGGTTCTGATCTGTCGCTTCTTCGCCGGCTTTTTCGGCGCCTGCCCTATTGCAGTAGTTGCCGCGGTTTTCTCCGACGTGTTTGATAATCGCTCTCGCGGCGTGGCCATCACCGTGTTCAGTATTACTGTATTTATGGGTCCCTTTTTGGCGCCTTTCATCGGCGGGTTTATCGTTGACAGCTATCTTGGATGGCGCTGGACTCAGTACCTATCCGGCATCATGGCTGCAGCCGGTCTTGTCCTGGATGTCTTCTTCCTCAATGAGACGTATCCTCCTGTGGTCCTAGTCGAAAAAGCTGCAGAACTACGTCGTCGAACAAGAAACTGGGGCATCCATGCTAAACAGGAAGAAATCGAAGTCGATTTCGGTGAACTGATTTCAAAGAATTTCAGCCGTCCCATAAGGATTTTGGTTTCAGAGCCCATTGTGTTACTATTAACTATATACATGTCTTTCATCTATGGACTTCTCTATCTTTTCATGACGGCATATCCAATTGTTTTCCAAGAAATTCATGGCTTCAACAAGGGTGTTGGCGGTCTTCCGTACTTCGGAATGGTCGTCGGTGAATTGTTTGCTGGTATATTCATCATCTCTCAGCAGCCATCGTATAACAGAAAGCTTGCTGCCAATAACAACATTCCCGTCCCCGAATGGCGCTTGCCACCTGCAATCGTCGGCGGCGTCGCGTTCTCTGCTGGTCTCTTCTGGTTCTTTTGGACTGGATATAAGGCTTCTATTCCTTGGATTGCTCCTACTCTTTCCGGTCTTTTCACGGGATTTGGTCTTCTCACGATATTCCTCCAGTGTCTCAACTACATTATTGATGCTTATTTACTCTTGTGCGTCATCATTTGTCCCCGGCCTTGGCTGAAACTAATCAGTATTTCGTTCCAAGCTGACATTTCTTCTTCTTCTTTACAGCGCTGCTTCCGCCGTTGCTGCAAACACTCTTCTCCGTTCTCTAGCTGGCGCAGTATTCCCATTGTTTGCGACTTACATGGTTCGTATATAGATACCATTCCACTTCTTTCTTACCCCTAAGGACTCACTTCATTATATCAACCAAAATCGAGAGAAGTCTTCAAGCTAACATATATTTACCAAAGTTTGACGGGATGGGCGTGAACTGGGCAGGAACATTACTCGGTTGTGTGGCAGCCGTTCTCGTGCCTATACCAATCATCTTTTATTTCCAAGGCCCCAAGATTCGAGCAAGGAGTAAATTCGCGCCAACTTTGCCTGCCGAGCCGCAGCCGCCTGCTGAATCTGAAGAAATTCGTGGGGAGTGAAACTCTTATTTTTGTTTATATATCTGTTTATATAATGTATCTACAAACTAGCTATGGTCTTGTATCTTGACAGAGCGAGTGATATATATTTTTTTAATTTTTCATGTATATTCTTGGTTTTAATTGGTAATAAATAAATATATCTGTGTTTCATAACCATATGGGTAACCCCCAACATGTAATTAATTGTATAAGGACTCTTGTTGATCTGTGGTCCCCAGATTTACATATCTAGCACACGGCTATCAAATGTAATCCGAAACTAGGTACGATATTAAACGAAAATCATTGAAAATTCTTTATATCATTCATAACGCCGTAATATTAACAAAATGGAAGCGAAACAAGAAAAGACAGACGCTATTTATTCTAACTTGGACAATGCAGACACCTCGATGCTGAAAAGAAAAACCCCCAAAAAATAGTATAGACAAACAAGCACTACTGTTGCTTCTTCATGATCAATTGTTTACCCTGGGGTACATCAGAGTATAATAGTATAAAGACGAGTAGTGGGTAGAAAGAGAGAAGGGGAGGAGGAAAAGGAAACAGAGTCAACTTTTTGTCGTCTGGTACGTAACATAAGTCGTAATTTTGTGAACCTCGACAAGACCTGAAGTCTTATGTCCGATTGGTTAGGATGAAGGATAGTCAATGGGATAATAAAAAGGGATATGTGATGCGTATGGAGGGTCACAAGTAGTTATATCAATAAAAGTGATAAGGATGAAAGAATACAGAGGAAAATCAAAGATCATTACACCAGAGCCAAACCAAGAAGTATCTCAGCGTTGGACTTTGAACTGGTTTTCAGGTGGCTCGCTGTGGGAGCCCATACTCAGGAAAAGAAATGTACAGAGAATAGTAATGAGTTACAGAGACTGATATCTGGTCTCTGTTGACGGCAAAAATGAACACCGAACACAAACGGAGCAGTTCCTACAAGCGCCTTGAAGACACCAGAAAAAAGAAATTCGTGTAAAACATCATGATGAACTTTGAGCGAAAATTCGGCTGAACGGAGGATCTGATGGGATGGCGGGTTCATCGGTTGTTGTGACGCCTTCGGCTCGACGTATAACATCTTTCAATGCACGTGTCACCACACCGGCTCGAGTGACCAATTCTTTGAGGGACTGGGTATCAAATGGAAGTTTCTGTTGCGGATGACTTGCATTTTCATATGATTGAGTGTCCGATGATCCTCGTTGCTGATAAATTGTTTCTAGAACAGACTTTGCCTTTGCTGACGGATCTTTGTTACCAGAAAGCTTTGAGTTGTGATCCATGTCGCTCCAAAAAGTAAGTGGTGGTCGTTTCGTATCATTATCATTATTATACTTCCAGGCTTTCTGTGGAGGAGACGGCGAGGTGTCAAAATCATCGAAACTTCCACAAGATGACGGTGAACCAGGGACCTGCCATGAGTTCTCATCGT
This sequence comes from Talaromyces atroroseus, assembly GCF_001907595.1. Classification (NCBI taxonomy): domain Eukaryota; kingdom Fungi; phylum Ascomycota; class Eurotiomycetes; order Eurotiales; family Trichocomaceae; genus Talaromyces; species Talaromyces atroroseus. The sequence goes on along the minus strand of NW_017971439.1, from coordinate 903,141 downwards.
CTTCAAATGTTGCAAGGTTAACGATACCCTCTGCTTCCTTCCAGAGTCCACCAGATGCGCCGTGGATGAGATGCAACGTATTTCCCTGGGCCCGTAACCGTTTCAGCTCCTCCACCAGAAGTGTCAATTCCTGCACATGGCCGTACTGGCCGTGGACGCTGGCTTGTGTTTCCATAATAGCCTGTGGTACCTTCATAGTATGCATTGAAGATGTGTTTTCGCCAATTTCCAAATCGTCATCGCCAAAGTCAAAATCGCCATCCCAATCCTCGCTCACTCCTTTTTGACCCAAACCCCAGGTGCCGAATTTGGCTGAAGGCTGTCGACTATCACTTGGCGTTGGGCCGTCCCGCGAGACTGGTACACTCTGGCTCCGCAGATGGATGGCGCTCGGTACCTTACGAGTCGCTCTACGTGTGCTTCTCGGCCCAATAACTTGCTTTCCGTGTACAGTACTTGGTCGAATCTCGTGAGCCTGGGGGTCACGCTCACTCCAGTCGAAGACACTTGCTCTTGTACCTATCCCAGAACTCTGTCTTGTTAGCGAGGGAGTGAAAGCGTCGTGATTGTGCCGAGGCCGAGTGACTGTTAACCCCTCTTCAAATGATGCATCCAAGTCAATGCCTCCATCATCCATCATTGCATCGTCACTTGTGCTAAACACCGATTCTCGAATACGATGGTCCACTGGTTTCACGGGAGACGAATAGAGAGATGTTTTCTGGGTGTTTCTTGTAGGAGGCGTTGGCGTAGCGTCTGCATCTTTTGCTTCCGATAGCGCCAACGGCGTGCTCATGGAGTTTACATCACTTAAAGAAGATCCTGGTGTGAATTGCGACAAGCGCAAATTTTCAAATCCGAGGTCGTCGACAGTAACAGGAACTCCTTTCTTGAGATCACCATCTGAAAGATCATTAAATATCGTCTCAATATGTGGACCCCGGCGGCCCGGATGGCTGCCGGATGACATTCGCGTGCGGAACGAGTCAAAAACCGAGTCACTCTGGTCATCTTCATCTGCTGAAGTGAAAACGCGAGTATCATCCGAGCCTATGAGGGTTGATGCCCAATCAGATGTAGCCCCAGAGAGACGCTGGTTGCGGGAATAGCGAACAATTGGAGGTGAAGTACCAGTAGAAGGGAAGCTAGTTGGAGAGGCTTTGTTATCATAGCTTTCAGTCCTGTAACGTATCGACGAATCAGTTAACTTTAGCGAGTCGACTGGAAACCCAAGGCTTCTAGAGAAAGGTGCATCGGCATATGGTGATTGGGAATATAAATGAGGGGCGTTAGGCGCAGTCTGAGGTCGGTTGAAAGTGTCAGACTCGGTGAAGTTCCTTTTGCGCCTTAGCCGAGGACTTCCAGCTTTTCCCGTGCCTGAGGTTCTTGGGAAAGGATTAGACACAATCCTATCTTTGGAATAAAAGCGAGAGGCAGCGGTCGGGCTTTTGTTATCGCCCTTTATAGAACCACGGCGAGTTTTGCGGTTGCTTCCGGACAGATCTGAAATGGATGAGGATCGAATGGGTCTGCGTTTGTCCTTTGGGTTAGAAGTAGTGATGTGATTAGCATTATTGGCGTTGATATGTTGAGAGAAAGGGTCGCGAAAGGGAATAACGTTGGTTGGCTGCGAGGAGTTGTGATTCGTTGCCATGTTCCCATTAACAGGAATCTGAATAGAGGAAGAGAGCATTAAAGTTGGATAATCGGGATAATACCCGGAATTGGGTGGGCGATTCGGCTTGATCGTCACAATGGCATTGCTTGTCGATTCTTTGCGTCGTTTATCATAGGCGGAGGCGAAGAAAGGCTTCCAGCTGTTACTGCCCAAATCAGAGCGATCGTTTTCTTTGGCCAGTAGACTCTCTAGAAATTTTGGTGGAACAGACAAGTCCAGATCCTGGCTTATGCTTGCCCTATGGTCGACTTTGCTAGATCGTTGGTGACTTGTTGCCGGACGCCGTAAGCCAAAGGTATTTGATCTAGGTCGGCGCGGGACGTCTTCCGGTTGTTTGATAGAATGTTGCGAAGCAGATCGCTTTATTAACTTATTCGGTGCCCTATTAATTGAATTTCGTCGGCTCGACGTCTGCGCATAGGGTCTATTTACAGGCGGAGAGGTGGTTGTCGGACTGGGCGTTGAGCTGCTCGTGTTGGTAGAAGAAATTATTGAGATGCGTCTCAGCCACGAAGACGAAGGCCGGCCGCTATTTGCACTGCTCTCCTGCGCAGAGGCCTCGCCAGCAGATAGCTTTGAAGGGGGATTCGCGTAGGTTTGCCGGCGTCGCCGTTCTCTTCTTCTTTGCGATATCACCAGGTTCGGCTTAGAATCCGGAATGCCCACCTCGCTCTGTGTCCGCTCCGTCGGGGATCCTTCAAATTTGGTCTGGCTATGGAATGGTTTCAAGTTAACGGTTTCGGTGGGTATAATGTGTGGGAGAGTCGAATGTCTCGAGCTTGAGATCGACTGGGACCAGTTTTGCTGTTCTCGGCGGGCTAGAGAAAAGCCAGTCGCAGCAATGCCGACGGTACTCACGGCGCACAACTTAATTGAAGTCAGTTTCTTGAAGTTCATAGATACGTATATGCTGAGAAACAGACATGAGGCTTGATAAGCCAGATTCAAGCAAGGTGTTCGTGATCTGTTCAGGAATAAGAAGTACTTACTGTAGAGATGTGCTCCATCCTGGTCTCGATCTGGTGAGGCGGCTCGAAATTGCTGACTTTAAGGGAGCATTGATATCGTACAAGCATCCAAGCTTGTCCACATTGTGATAAACTAAGAAAAAAAAAAAAAAAAAAGAGCGACACAATCTAGAATTCTTAGGTTCAACAAGCCCCGAGTGATTTGATATGGTGCACGACTTGGGCGAGGACTCCGGACAACGGTCAACACGGAGGCGGGGCAGCCTGGCAATGAACGAACGCTTGAGAAGGCCAGAAGCGAAGAGAAAGTCGCTCGCAGACAGGTTCAGAGCCGTGAAAATGAAGGCACCTCCCTCTGCGAGACCGTGGGACGCATTGACGCGGAGAGGGAGAGAGGGAGGGAGAGAAGAGAGATGTCAACAAGGCTGGGGAAACTTCGCGCTAGGGACGACACAACAACACACAAGGCAGGAAGTCGCCGGGCAGCGGGAACCAACCAACCAGGGCAGCCACGGCTCGCTCTAACTTGACTTGTCTGGAAGGGAAAGAGGCTGGCGCCTGCTTCCTCTTTTATTTCTCTCTTTCTCTCCTTTTGCGCGCTTCAGTCGTTCATTCAGTCAATCAATCAATCCATTGGTTCGGCATTGCCAATATTACGGTACATAATGCGCATTTCCTTGCAAGGGCCTGCTTCTATTATTCACGACACGGCACGAGTAGACCACCAGGCTGATCGGAAAATGGGCACATACAACGCGGCTATTGGCATTCCCCGTGCAGAGAAGAAACACTAATGCCAGTCTTCCTTTACTTGGTGGAAATGGAAGGCCTGGTTTCGCTTAGTTTGTTGCTGATTATTGCTTCTTCCAGCTTGCTAGCGTATCCCTTACAGCACTGGAGGTGCCTGTCGCAGGGGCAAGGGTGGATTCGCGATCGAGATCCCAATCAACCGCAGGTACCGCAGTGCACAGAGTCTATGATTATGTACGCCTACGGAATGCTCCCGTACGCCGTACAAAGTGTTACTTGCGCCCATGTACGTACGGATAGATTAGCGCTTCGCCAATTTGGATCTGGGAGGCCTGGCCGCCGGCCGCAACTAAAGTCTAGTACTAGCACTAGTGCACGATTGGTTTGCGATGGCTTGTCGTCGACTCGTCGATGATGTGCTGGGCTGAGACCCGCTCATAACTCTCAGTCAGCCCTCTCGACGCCCGTACACACCGCGGAAAGAATATACCTTTGCAGAGTACGTCCTCCGGGGTCCGTACTATTGGGAAAAATTCGATTATTACTGGCCCCTTTTCTTTACCCATATTGTGCAAGAGGAAGAAAAATTTCCGAAACGGCCCAAGGACCCACGGGTGATCAAAATACGGAGACTCCGTATTTATAAGAACCACATATGTCCACCACCAAGGTCACTATGAATCGCGCTGAGAGATGTTTCCAGGGCCAATTTCTCTCAGCTGGTGGAAGCTAAATCGTCTTCGAGAGATCTCCCTCTCTTGCGTCACAGCGGTGGGCCAGTCGTGGAAATTGCAATCTAGCTTGGCTATTGACTAAGTTACGAGAAACTTGGAAGCCAAGTTTAGCGTGCCGACGAGGTTATACGCACTAATACCTCATAGATTAATGGCTTGCTCAGCTGTTGACTAACGTTAACTACGTCCTAGTTAGGCTGTTACTGATGCCGACGACAAAGGAAGCTCACGTTCTCAATCGTCAGAATAATGCTAGTTAGCACCAATATGCAGTCTCAGTACACAGTCTCTTGCGTGCTACGTAACAAGAATGTGCTGCGATGTTTGTTCCGATAAAGTAAATTGTACTCTGTGTTGGGCAAGGCTGTGATTGGCTGGCGGCCCGGCCGACCGCTGGCCAATAGAAAGCTTGGATCTTGCTCCGCAGAATCACCCCACGAATTGATCAGAAACGAACATGGAAGAACATATCGGATCGAGCTTGTTAACCCGCCGCCACTCAACACAACGTATTCAGAGCCTTTCGCCATGGAGGCTGACCTAAAAGCACAAATCCCCGGCATTGACCATGTCATTTCAGAATACTCCCTTGTATGCCTTTTCCGCGCAAGCAATGACTAAAAATCCCTAAAAACTGACACGGCAAGTTTTTAGGGCTATTTGACTCACGCTTCACATGCATACGTCGAGGATGCCGATGCAAACGCACCTTCTCCGCTAGCTGAGGCGGCCGAAACAGTTACGGAGATCCTTGTCTCGGCATCGGGCGACTTTTCAGCTGAGAACGAAAAGGCCATTCGGAACCTGGTGGAAAAATTTATCTCGACATTGAATTCTGCTGATGGCATCGATGCGGAGCGCCGGCAAATACCCTTTGCTGCGAAGAAACTCGACCAGACGATCCACGTGGGCTCTCAGAGAAACATCTCATCCACACTGGGGTTGGCAGGCGCATCGGTGGATCTGGAGGCAGCCGCCTCACGGAAAGTAGAGTCTCGAGTCGACCGCAAGAAGCTCGAAAAGGCGGAACGAAAGATTAGAGCCAAGCAGGACAAGAAGTTGATGAAAAACGTTGAATATGAATCGTCACGTCTGCTCGAGCAACCTGATAGCACTCAGTCGTACGAAGAGTTTTTCATGGCTGTCAACCCTCTTCAACTGGGAGCCGACGCACAGTCCAAGAGCAAGGATATAAAGGTCGACGGAATAGACATATCGATAGGCGGAAAAAGAATCCTTACTGATACATCGCTATCAATGGCTTATGGCCGAAGGTATGGTCTTGTCGGTCAAAATGGTATCGGAAAGAGTACACTGCTCCGTGCCTTGAGTCGCCGAGAGGTGGCAATTCCAACTCATATATCTATCTTGCACGTTGAACAAGAGGTTTGTGTCTGACTTAGTAGACTTGCTTGACAAAATGCTTATTTCATGTTGCAGATTACGGGAGATGATACGCCTGCACTGCAAGCGGTCCTAGACGCTGACGTTTGGCGTAAACACTTGCTCCAAGAGCAAGACGTAAGTTGAGATCGTGTTTTTTTTTTTTTTTTTTTCTCTGAGTGTTGACTGATTTTGAATTCCAGAATATCACCAAAAAATTGGCAGCTCTAGATGCCGAGAGATCATCCATGGCAGATACCTCCAAGGACGCTGCTAGATTGGACCAAGAAAGAGACGGCCTAGATATCACACTCACGGATATTCACGCAAAGCTTGCCGAAATGGAATCAGACAAAGCCGAATCTCGCGCTGCCAGCATTCTTGCCGGTCTTGGATTTTCTCCAGAACGCCAAACATTTGCCACCAAGACATTTTCCGGTGGTTGGAGGATGAGATTGGCACTTGCCCGTGCCCTTTTCTGTGAACCCGATTTGCTTCTACTCGATGGTAAGCGTTATCACATATTTGGCATCCTAGGTCCTTGATTTAACATAAAACACAGAACCGTCGAACATGTTGGATGTCCCGTCTATCACCTTCTTATCCAACTATCTTCAGTCGTACCCAAGTACAGTTCTAGTTGTTTCGCACGATCGTGCATTCTTGAACGAGGTTGCGACGGATATCATGCATCAACATTCAGAAAGACTGGATTATTACAAGGGGGCTAACTTCGGTACTGTTTTGCCCTTTGTGGAGACTCTCTTTCGAATCCTATCAACCTTTGCTAATATTTCCCATCTGAACAGAGTCGTTCTATGCAACCAAGGAAGAGCGTAGGAAGAACGCTAAGCGCGAGTATGAGAACCAGATGGCGCAACGAGCACATTTGCAAGGTATATTCATGGGTTTCAGCATACAATACTTCTCTATCTCGTGACTAACGTATTTATAGCCTTTATTGACAAGTTTCGTTATAACGCCGCCAAGTCGTCGGAAGCGCAATCAAGAATCAAGAAACTGGAACGCATGCCAGTTCTTGAACCGCCAGAGAGTGAATATGTTGTACACTTCAAGTTCCCTGATGTTGAAAAGCTTTCCCCTCCAATCATACAAATGACTGGAGTCGCTTTTGGCTACACTAAAGACAAGCCTCTCCTCAGTGATGTTGATTTGGATGTGCAACTCGATTCTCGTATCGGTATTGTAGGACCGAACGGTGCTGGTAAAACTACTGTGTTGAAACTTCTTATTGGACAGCTGCAACCTACAAGGGGCCTAATTTCTCAAAACCCCCGTTTGAGAGTTGGATACTTTGCTCAACATCACGTTGATGCTCTAGATCTTAACGACAGCGCAGTGGGATTCATGACAAAGAATTATCCCGGCAAGACTGATGAAGAATACCGCAGACATCTTGGAGCGTAAGTTTCTCTTCAAAATTGTGGGCCAGTCCCGGCATTCATGACAGTGTACTAACGACAGAACAGGTTTGGCATTACTGGCATGACAGGTCTTCAGAAACTTGGCCTGCTTTCAGGAGGTCAAAAGTCTCGTGTAGCGTTCGCCTGCCTGTCCCTGACGAATCCTCATATTCTCGTCCTCGACGAACCTTCCAATCACCTTGATATTGAAGCCATGGACGCCTTGTCCCAAGCTCTCCAAAATTTCCAAGGTGGTGTTCTCATGGTGTCTCACGACGTGACCATGCTACAAAACGTCTGCACCAGTCTGTGGGTGTGTGACCACGGCCGCGTGGAGAAGTTCGACGGGGACGTGAAGGCCTATAAGAAGAAGATCTCTGCTCAGGCAGATGCTGCAGGAGTAGCTAGGGCCCAGTAGCTGTCACTCACTAGTATTTACCCTTAAATCTAAACTTTGTACAGCTCAGTGCTTAGACACATGATGAGGATCAATATACTTGATGCGTAAGGACCTTCCTGATAGACAAGTACTGCAAGTGGCCTGCCCTACTGACAGTCTTGTTCATATCTCCCAAAGTAGGGAATCCCGACGTAGTAGTTGAGCTATGGCCAATAGGAGGCAGTGTTACAGACTGGGTCACTCTCCCACCAATAGCATTTTGCATGGGACAACTACAGCTCCTTCATTTCACCGTCTCATTCCTCCTTATAAACATGTCTTGAAATGTGCATGGGCATTACAGCTCAACGGGGACATACTATTATATTTCATATTGCATTATTCACCTCATCTTTGCTATTAGTTTAACGTCGTCAGACCAGATATGGAGCGCCGTCTAACTGCCGACGAGCCGCTTTTGGCCAACGACGGCGACATTTCAGGGGATGCTGCACATGAATTGTCAGACGTGTCTCCTGAGGGACTAGGTGGCCTATTTATCTGGGCTCTCACATTTTCCGCAGGAATAAGCGGTCTTCTATTTGGTTATGAGTATGGAAAAAACCCAAGCAAATAAAGTCAATGCATCGTCATTATGTACTGCAGTCATACTGACCTTGGTTTGATATAGTACTGGTGTCATATCGGCCACTTTAGTGTCTATAAAAACAGATTTATCTGGAGAACTCTTGACGACATTTGAAAAAAGCATCATTACCTCTTGTACCAGCCTGTTCGCGCTTATTGCTAGCCCCTTGGCTGGAATTTATGCAGATAGTATTGGCCGGAGAAAGGTTTTACTAGCTGCAGATGCTCTTTTCACCATTGGTTCACTGACCCAAGCGCTTACATCTACTGTAATTGGTATGGTCACTGGGCGTAGTATTGTTGGGCTGGCCGTGGGAGCTGCTAGCATGGTATCATCTTTGTAAGTCCAGCTTCTCTACTTACCTCTTGCCACTCTCTTAACTTAAACATATATTCCTTAACCTTTACTGATGACATAGCTAGATATATATCAGAATTATCTCCATCAAACCTACGAGGAAGACTGGTCACGATACTGAGCCTCTTTATCACCGGAGGCCAAGTAGTCGCATACGTCGTTGGCTGGTTATTTTCGTCTGAGCATGGAGGTTGGCGATGGATTGTTGGCTTAGGAGCATTTCCTGCAGTTATGCAACTAACAATCTTACTTTTCCTCCCCGAGTCGCCTAGGTGGCTTGTTCAAGCTGGCCGAAAGGCAGAAGCGAAGGTAGTCCTGACCAAGATCTTTGGTTCGGACTCACAAGCTGCATACATGGCAAATACTGTTCTGAGGGATATTGAAGAAGATGTTGCAGGAGAAGCAGCCGAACTCCATCACAATAATTCGGAAAGTAACTTCAACCGAGCTTTACGAACGATGATCGAGCTTTGGGGTGTGGATGGCAATAGACGAGCCTTGATCATTGCCATGATGTTGCAGGGCTTTCAACAGCTTTGTGGCTTTAATAGCTTGATGTATTTCTCTGCAACTTTATTTGAATCCCTCTCGTTTTCTTCCCCAACCCTTACATCCCTCACCGTTGCGGGAACCAACTTTGTCTTCACGTTATTTGCGTTCGCCTTGATTGATCACGTTGGGCGTCGCCGTATCCTTTTATTTTCCATACCTTTCATGATCTTCGCGTTGCTCGGATGTGCTCTTGCCTTTTCGCAGCTTGCTGCTTCGCCATCATCTGATCAAGACCATGCGCAGTCGTTGGGTACATCTTCTCTACCTACTCTCATTCTAGTCTCTCTTACTGTATACACGGCTGCGTACGCTTCGGGTCTAGGAACAGTTCCCTGGCAACAATCGGAATTGTTTCCCTTGTCTGTGCGTTCCCTTGGGTCAGCTTTGGCTACAGCTACGAATTGGGCTTCCAATTTCATTGTTGGCTTGACTTTTCTGCCTATGATGGAAATGCTAACTCCGGGTTGGACTTTTGTTATATATGCAATGGTGTGCGTTTTTGGGTGGTTTGGCGTGTGGCGCATCTATCCGGAAATGAGCGGTTTGAGTCTTGAGGAGGTAAAAGACCTCCTGAGTGATGGTTGGGGTGTCAAGGCAAGTGTTAGGATGCATCAGGCTAGGCACACATAATACGTTTCTTTGATCTATCTGTATATTACGAGTGGTCTCACTTTGACGAACTTTTGAAGCTGAAACCGAGTTATTGGACACTGATACACCTCTGGCTAGGGTTGTGAACATTTCCTGTCAGATCTTCATATTTGGGCAACGTACACTCTTTCCAGAACAACTTCCTCCTCCAGAAATTTTACCTCTTTTCTCCTTCATACATTCACTTTCTGAAAGTTCGAACCAGCTTCCCCAAAAAGCTCACTCCAGGCGTACTTCCCACTTACCTGCGGGCACACCGGTGCGCCTTTCAGTTTGTGATCGACATCTCTGACTTCTTACAAGATCACTCATAATCTCCCTTTGGGCTATGCCTCTCGTTCGCACCATGGCGGACCAGGTGTCTCCAATCTTTCGCCTTCCAGGCGAGGTAAGGCCGAGGAGTGAGACCTAATTGAGTGTGAAAAGGCTCTCTAATGACATAAACATCTATAGGTCGTGCAGCACGTCGCCAGCCTGCTTGGTTCTGACGCAGATCTACTGTCTTTTGCTCTCACATGCCGATGGTTGGCAGAACACGTGCTTTCACCTCTATCAGGTGTCTGGAGGAACATATTTGAAGACCAATACGACTCGGCATGGAAGTACCCCTCAGACTTGCTAAAGATCGAGTACCAAACACGAGCCTTCGTTCTCGCTCAGAGGGTCTTTTCGCGGCCCAAAGAATCAAATCGCGAGCGCGTGTGGCTGGAGGTAATCCAAACTCTCCTGCTAGAGTCATACTTGCCTTCAAAGAACGGCTCTTTACCTACTTTCTCCAAGAACATGCTGAAGATTGCCGAAGCTGTTCGAAAAACCAATTTCCTCAACAGGCCAATGGTTTGGGAGGATGGTCAGAGAAGTAATCCCAACCCATCTGACCTCTTTTGCTCAATTCAACTAGTCAGTGTTTTATATGCCCCTCGCAGTGGAGGTCTTTTCACTAAACAAGTCTTTTTTGTTTTTCCTGGTGGAATAGTGCCTCACTCATCTGTGTCTGAATTCTCATGACGCAAGGCCATGCTTACGAAGCAATTATGACATTGCGCAAGTCTACGCCTACCAAGACCTGATACGCGAGCCCCTCGTGCAAATGGGCGACGTAAAGCTAGAGACGTTGTTGCATATACGCAACTTCTGGCAGCGACACCTCCTTAGCTCTCGAGAGCAAACCTTCGTGTCGTCTTATTTGGACACCGAGCCAAAACCAAAAGCGTGGAATCGCCCTTTGGAACAGGTAGAGATTCCAACCGGCTGTTGGACTGGGTATTACTGTCAGTGTGCCTGCTTTCTTTATTATTCCAAGATACCTGCAAGTCTCGGGACCAACGCAGGAGGAGGTATCAGAGTGGAGTTTAAGACCTACTACCACTTATTTTACTTCCAAGAGAATCAGACATCCTCAGAATGACTAACGCAAATACTCATCTACAGCTTGCATTCATCCTCACCCATCAACAGTCGAAATCTTACAGGAAGAGCAAACCTGTGCTGGCCCAGAGAGTGAGCACGAGGCGATCAAGATGGTAAGCCACATTTCAAACTCAAACTTTCCCTAAACATGTGAGATGTTCAATAATATATTAGTTCCTAACAATGAAGACCATCGATAAAGAGCCTTTACCTTGGTCCAACATATTCGATGAAACATTCCTCATGACTGAATTACACCCAAGAACCTTTTTCGCCGGCACCCAAGGTTTCTACATCACTGATACAGTCTTGTATCGCGTACGGGGATTTTGGGAGGCGATTCCTAAACCACAGGGACAAATTCCCGGCTGGGTCCGTATCTGTTTCATTAGTTATATCAGGTATGGTCACGACGGCGGTGAAGTTATTGATGATGCTGAGGAAGAGAACTGGAATCCCAATCTCTACGAAGACTTTGACTGCGTGTATGGCTTTGAAGGCGTTCTTTTGCCAGGAGGCAAGATTATGCTAGGCCATTATTTTGATATGTTAGGTGAAGATCACCCAGGGTCGGAACGTGGACCATGCATCTATTGGGAGGATAGCAAAGACAAAGACTTGGGCATGCAGTTGGCACATGTTTTTGGACCTGGAATACTGTGATCTGGCTATTTCTATTGCTGCTATGGACTAGAACGAGAATAGGTACCTAATTTCCAAGGATATATTTTGGGATGTGCATTATATTCCTCAGCTTATAAACGCCATCATCCTATATCACTCCTGCGCAAAACTTGACTGTAAGCTATATAAAAGAAAGGCATTGATAATCGGGTGTTGTATCATTACGGTGAAAATGGCGAGTGACTTGCTGTAGCTGCTCTAAAACGATTGGGGGAGGGAAAAAAGTACAGAAAAGTGTTATGAAAAAGTAGATCATTTTCAGCCACCTGCCGTTCAACTATTCGTTTAATCTTCAATGTCTTTCACTTTCTCCCACTCGCCCTTGAGATTCTCTTTCCACAATGTCACCTTATTGTCGCCTCCGCTCACAGCGAGGATGTTACCGCTCAGGCTCCAGCTGACTCGCCATAAAACCGAATCAAATTCGAGCACGGTGCTCGTCCACTGGCCAGGGGCTGAGGCGTCGGATGTCCAAATCCGAACAGTCTTATCCTGTGAAGCCGAGGCAATGTACGACTTAGAAAGAATGCTGGGTGACCAAGCCACATCTCGCACCCAATCCGTATGTCCTTCTAAGGTCTGGACGGGGTTGTATGACTTTGACTCGGGGCTAAAAAAAGAGAAAAGAAAGAAACTGTTAGTGCTTAGAATTGGGATGCTGTTGATGCGTTTTCATACCTATAATCCCAAATCTTGACGAGGTTGTCACTTCCACCAGTAACAAACCTTCGTTGTTGACCCGGTCCGGGATTCGCACTTATGAGACTGCCTGGAGACGCAGCCGGTGCCCAGCTTACAGCGTTAACACCCATGCCGTGAGCATGGAACATTTGATGAGTCCAGCTATTGTCCCGGAATTCCAGCACGCTGACCTGACCATCCGAGGAGGCGCAAGCAAGAACACAACCACTTTCATGCGGGGCCCATGACACAATATTCACTGATGCAGTGTGGAGAGAAAAGTCAAAGACCTTTGTCCACGGGCTGCCGTTGGTTGGGGCACTGGAAGGCTGTTCGCGCCAAATCAAGACTTTGCCATCGTAGGAAGAGGATGCTAGGATTGTGCCGAACTTCGGATGTGCCTAATTGTAGGTTTCCAGATCTAAGTATTTGTTCTCGTCGAGAAGTCGAAGAGTCATAACGTACCCAAGCCACACACCATACTGCACCTTCGTGTCTGTCCCAGAGGCAATATTAGAGATTGGGTCCAGCTTGTCACAAAAAAACTCGGCCGGGACTGCTCTCACCCTTTCAAAGTATCAACCAGTCTATGTGTTTCCCCTTCAACCTCAAAAATCTTGATTGTTTTGTCTGATGAGCATGTGGCTAGTCGCCGCCCGTAGTAGTCAAGGGTAGCATCGTGCTACACAATCGACTTCAGTTAGCCGGGTGCGCATGTCATTAAGCAAGCTAGAGATTGTGGAAGAATTGAAAATTCGACAATGGACATACAATCATGTCATCGTGGCCAGAGTTGGAAATAACTTGCGCCTGTGGTCGAAGCACATGGGGTCAGTAAGGCCAGATCAATAGTCAGTCGCCGGGATAGGAGAGCTGTTCACGAACCATGACGTAGAAATGTGCACAGCAGAATGCGCCGCAAATGCGCCCTGGAGCTACTTGCAGCTGTAAAAGACAATTGGAAGGGGATAAAACAAAAAGCAAGATGCGTGGTATGCCAATGTTTTGTAGATACAGCGACTTGCGGGCGACTTGGCCGCACTTTCCTCCGGCTGCGCTAGTACCTGCTTGGAGCCTGGAATTCCAGGCATCAAGCAGGCTACTTATCTTATCGGCCAGGCAGCAAGGCAGCAAGGCAACTTCCCCACATTCGGCTTTCAAGTGCCACCAACCAACTTCCTACCTCGGCTTGACTGACGACTTGATTCATCTAAGCTAAGTTGACAGTCCCTGGCGTTCATTATCCATCTTCTTGATTGTACTCGAAACAACATTTGGTTCCATCGTGCCGCAACTTGCCCACCGAGTCTTACGGTGCTTGATTCTTGACTAGGCCGTCAACTATATCTCTATAGCATCGCCCGGAAGTTACGCTTAATAGAGCTACCACGATGGCGGACGCTCTGTGTGGACCGTCAAATGCATTACAGAGCTTTCAAAAGCATACAGCTGTCGACCGAACCCTACAGCAAGATCGCCTTGTGAATCGTCATCCGTCTGTTCAGCCGGTACATTTGTCCTCCACGTCCGTCTCCGCTGTATCTTAGAGGCTCACTTGTATCATTTAGAATTTCCGCTCGCAACATCCCAACGCTGCCGCACTAGATCCTGAATTCGAAGCTTTCGAGAACAATTTCTCAGGAAATGCAGCCCCTCAATTAGGAGTCAGCGGCGCTTTCGACGCACCGCTTCGTCATCAACCTCCACCTGCGTTCTCTGCTTCTGATAACGTGGATTGGGCCTCTGATTTTCAGAAGCTACAGGTTTCCGGTCCTCCTCAAAATTTAATGCAACACCATGTCATGCCAGCCCAATCCTTCCGTTCAACTCCTATGAATGGCTGGCAAAATGAATTCGCCCAACAGCAACATCAACAGCAAGTGCAACAAAATACTCAAACTCATTTCCAACAGGCAGGCACTATGGCGAATTATCAAGCCCCTTTCATGTCTACTTATCCCGGAGTAAATGGCATGGTAGCATCTATACCGGCGGGACAAGGGTCAATACAAGCACCGTCGACTTTCGATAAAGCTTCAGTCTCCTTTGACGAATCTGCCTTCGCAGCTGCGTTTGATCAAGCCCAGGCTGACATGCACGAGCAAGAAATCGCAGGCTCTGAGCAGCACCAAATATTAGAAGTGGATATGGGCTCGAAGAACGAAGAGTCCACATTACAAACAGAATCCCACGAGGAAATACGAATTGGCTCTGACTTGATTGGACCTAATAGCGAAACAAATATTCAAGAGCAGAAAGAAGACTCTGACGAATTAGCAAGAACTGCTGGTCATCTACTTGACAGTCTCAGTCACGACAATAGCCAAAAATTCAAAGAAAGCAACTTTCTTGCTTTGATGCGTCGCATCCGTGATCGCGAGGTGCATATCGAGGGTGACGAATTCCGCGAAGTCAGTACCCTTCCGTAATTTCGAAACATTGTCCTTCGGAAGAGCGGCATTACCGCCGGTATACACTCAGATATCTGCATGCTATGTGGCTTTGCTAATGATTTCCACAGACGACACAGGCCCTACACCCAGGTGGGAAGGATTATCCCGGAAAATGCAAGACTGGCGATGCTGGTAGTAATGCGAACGATAACCCAACTAGCAAATCTATACGTAAGTCGGGTTTACATTAAAGGTCCTTGCTAGATCAATCCTTGGCTTGCGCCCAAAGCCTCTATGACTTTGTTTCTCTAATATGTCTACCCACACAGGCCCGGAATAGCATCAAGGGAACGGTGACGGAAACTTCAGCCGTCTCACCATAGATATTGCAGCATATCTAGATGCGAGCATACCCAACTTAATACGTTCGAGTTGTTACACTTTTCGTGGCCCGTCTATTTCTTCGCCATCTCGCCTAGTTATCAACGAGACATCTGGCGTATCGGGAAATGGGAGCTATTCGGAACGTGGAATATTCTCTCCAGCGAACTGTCTCTATGTGGCAGATGACAATCCAGTCATATGAAGTTCATTTCATTTGGCTAATTGCAATGATGCGATCTGAATTGTACATAGCTGATCATCAGCATACTTTCTGTGTATATATCTATCTACAACAATGAGAGCTAAATAGACATTGGATATCCAGTTTGAGTGTTAACTAGCTAATCATGAACTAACTCATCAGACAAGTGGCAACTAGCTTACCACTAGTGATCTTATGTCAAGTATACCTGAATAAAGGGAACGTGCGACACTACAGCGCGCAGTGCTGTGTCACTCTATGCCCAGCTTACTTTGTGAGTGCAGCGGCTAGCAGCACCCCAACTAATGCTACTCACTAGGCATTATGAGATGATGCTTGATATTTCTCTAAGACATAAAAGAAATGGATCTTTTTTTCACCACGGCTCTCAGAATTCATATGAATGATCCAGGCCACCAAAAACAATCTGAGAAGTTCCAGGCCTAATATCAAGTCACACAGATCATTTTTGTTTAGAAAATGGACTCCATTGTTTGACGAAGATCATATCTTCAGAGAAAGGCTTTCGCATCAACCACCTGGTTGAACTAGGCTGAGGGAGGCTTCGTGGCCCTTCATCTCTGCTGCGAGCAATATTCGCATTACTTCATCATGTCCATTCTGAGATGCTGCCTCAAAACTTTCCACCATGAGCTTTCACATCTGCATTCCTGTTCAAAAACGATATTTCAACGTAACTTAGTCCAAACGATCGTTAAATATCTTCTTGAAGATGTCAATTTATGTGACAGTGCTAATCCTAATCTTACTTCAACCAACTGGGGTGCAGACTCACAAAGAGAATAGACATGAAGAAGGAAGGAAAAGGAAAGAAGTCAAAGTCCTGTGTGCGCCGCTCATGCTTCACTTGGTATCCTACCTACGAAAGTCGTAAAGAAATACATGACATTAGCTTCTGATCGAAGTTATTCAAAGATTATAAAAGTTCAACACTGCCATAAAAGGGTGATACTATAAGGGCGTGTAGCTCAGCGGTAGAGTACTCGCATCGCACGATGAAGGATAAAGCGAGGGGTCCTGGTTTCGATTACCAGCTCGTCCAGTAATCTTTTTGCTTTTGCAAACAACACAACTTTACTTTGTTTTTACCCCAAAAAAGATAACATCTCTACGTTATCAACGAAGACTGTTTACACGAGGTTCGGGTAGTGAGTGAGTGGGTAGCATGATTGAGCCAGCATTGCTACACACGGTCATAAGCAGAAATTGGTTTATAGCGGGTGCAAATGCAAAAGTAAGAATTCATATCAAGTTAAAACAATAACGGGAAACTAATCCAATCCCAATGGTAAAGAAGATATTCGCTCCATTTGATTAACAAGTTGACTGACTGACTGACCAACCCAAAGTCAAGCAGATGTTGTTGTTGTTGTACATGAAATAAACCCCATCCATCATCTCACAAGACAAGAAGAAAATAGGAAAAAAATAAAAAATAAAAAATAAAAGCACTAATATAATAAAAGTAGTAGTAAGAAGGACGTGGATACTGTCTGGAGGACCCCCCTTTTTTTTTATCAAACGCCGGTACCAAGATGAAAGGAGAAAGGGGGAAGGAGAAAGAAGAGGGAAAAGATAAAAGTTGACCCAGTCATACATCATTTCGAGGTGTAGCAATTGCCGAAAAACAAAAAAAGGGGAAAGATGGATGGAAGTTTAAAAGGTGAAAAGATACGAAGAGAAAAGGATTAGAGCGGGTCTGGTTCTGGTACAATGACCGTATTCGAATCTGGTGATCGCAGGTCAAGGAATATAACATTTTCATGATTGTAGTATACTGAGATGTGTCGCAAATTATTGGGTTTCAAATATGCCGATTCAGAGGTATATCATGTCTGTGAAGGCCCCTAGCCCATTCAGGAAGAATCTTGTCACGCTCGTACAAGAGACCACAGTTATGACAAAGTGTCTGCAAAACAGTGTTATTTTATAAGCTTCATAAAAGCATGGAGATGGTCGGCTTACCCTTGGCCCAGTAGGACCATCTCGCACTGTCCAGACCGCATGGCCGAAGACTCCGCAATTATAGCACCTCCAATGAGCACGTTCACTGAGGCATTAATGATGAATTAGTCTTGCATGTCCACATCAGGAAAAGAAAAAAGGCGATGGTTTGACATAGCGTACCTCTCCAAAAGCGTTCCACCACCGCCACCATATCCAGCTCCAGAAGCCGTGTCAGGTGTCCCACGACCCCCTGGAGTCCCAGAACGGCCTAACGGGCTAAGGCTACGGAAACGTCGTTTTCGTTTGCTTCTCTCGCCCCTGCCGAGCGGCGTCTCGCTGTCGACGTCGAAATAATTTGTTCTCGATAACTCTGGTGTAATGCCAGCTGTGGAAGAGAATCTGGCGGTTTCCCTTCGAAGACGCCGAATCTGGCGTTCTCTGTCTCCTTCACGTTTTTCAATCTCCTCTTTAGATAAGGTTTCAACCTTAGGCTCCCATTCATCACCGAGACCTTCAGGGTCATACCGCCATCCAGCTTCGGCACCATTCGCGGCCTGGTTGTCGATTTCATTTCCATAGGCCCCAACACCACTAACCATACCACCACTTTCGCAAACTTCTTTCTTGAGTTTCAAAACCGCTTCGTAAATTCCATGTGATATGGCACCCACCCATTCACCTGCAAGACCAAGGTCTGCGCAGGTGACTTTGGCAAACTCTTCAGCCATCCCTGGGGGATGAAGCAAGGACCACTCAAATTTGTCGGTATAAAGCTTGTTCTGAAGATTGATATTCAAATTAACAACACATCGATATGCGTCGTCAGGATTCAAGAGGCTGTCGTTAACAAGAGGGTCCTTGGTAACGCTCACAATATTATCCCGAGCGTGACTGTCGGGGGTTGCAGCATTCATGGGAGCGGGCGTACTAGAAACATCCCGAGAGAGCCCGGCATTTGGGTCTGTCGCATTTGCAGCGGGTGCAAATTGGTTTTGTTGGAATAATGGGTGTAATGCAACGCCTGCATACTCTTCAAGTTGTTGCCGGATTTGGGTGGAGATGGCATCAGCTAGACGTGCTGGTTCAGGCAAGTCGAGATCACGAACAAAGGCGATAGCGAATTCGTCAGGGGTGGCAATAGCTTCATGCAAATTCCAGAGAAATGTGTCTTTGACGCGATAAGCTGGAACAGGCTCGGGGCGTCGGTAACCTGGAAGAGTTGAGTTTAGGGCTGGGTCTGTGGCAGTTCGAGGTAGTGGAAAGGGTTCAAGCGGCTGATGCGCGGGGACTTCAAGGTCGATTCTAATCGGAACTAGAGTTAAAGGCAAATGCGATTGCACTTGCAATTGATCTGCAGCACTGGATGAATGCGTTAGAAGATTCCAGAGTACAGCGTTTGTAGCAGGGCAATAAAGCGTATAGACCCATTTGTTCACCAAGTACGTGGATCAAATTCAAATACTTACTCTGAGCGATATAGTCGCCTTATCATCCAGTCTCTGAATATTCCTTGAACCTCGACTGGCGCATCGATTTCCTTGCCTACTTTCTCCGACAACGGGACTCTATCTGCGCTCGATTCCTCTCGTCGAAGGCTTCGCAGTCCGGTTGGTCGACGCGGGCCATCACTATCTTCAAAGTCGTCGTCGTCAAAGCCATCTTCGGCATAATTGATGGTTGTTGTACCACGCTTGGTAGTTCGCGACGGCCCGACTTGCGAGGGAGGGATGACTGGAGTAAGCAACGCGTTGCTATATTGTCGAAGACGGGGAGCGTAAGAGGTGATATAGCCTCTGACAGGAGACATGATGGCGAGTGTGTGTCAGGGTCGCTTAAAGCATGACCCCGAAGGGGATAAGCAGCGTAATGCGATATAACGTTGGAGTGGAAGAGTCGCTGATGTCGCTAGCTCTTTCCTCGATTGAAGCTTGCCAGGAACGTAGCGCAGCGCAGCGCGAATCTGCCCGTCGAGACCACCACAACCACTATGTGACTGGGCGGAGAGCAGATGGAAGTTTGCCAGTCACAGCTGAGACTCTTGAGCAGGCAGTGAAGCAGCAAGTGAAATATTCTCGACAAGATATTGGGTCTGGCGCCCTCTTCTCCTTCCCAATCGCTCACTTTCCCGCGCGTGTTTTCTACTGGGCCCGCCCGGTGGGCCCGGCTGGCCAATTGGAGGGCGCGCTGTGCATGCCGTCACGTGACGCTTCCGCATACAATTACAACGTTAAGAGAGAGACCTCCATGAATATACGCCGATACGTCGTGTGGCTTGAGCTAATGTGCCAAAAAGGAAGCGCTTATACACTCACGCTAGATCCTTGATTGAGGCCGGCTAGATCAATTTAAAGAACATTCTTGGATATCAGAAAGCATTCAATGACTGGGAAACAAAGGGAAAAGAAGCTGAAAAAGCAAGAATACAATTGCGCTAAGAAGGGATGGGGATAAGTGCTGGTAGGAGGTAGGTTTGGATCGAATGACTGGAGCAATAGGCATGTAGAGAAAAAAAAAAGGGGACAAAATATATTGCCTTTCCAAGGCGAGCTTTCTCTATCACCGCAACCCGATTACGCTCTGTTCGCATGGTACGTTAGCCATGACCGTTGCAGATAGAACAGGAGATCACTTTACCATCTCGAGAGTCCAGACTCGGCGGATCCAGACCTTTAGTTTGCCCTCGACACCATCAACATTCTCCAGTTCGATGCCTTCCCACCAGCAACGTCTAGCAGGCTTCCTCCAGAAGAGGAGAAGCTTTTGGGCCATGCCCACCGACGCGTTGCTATTGATATCTCCCCGCACATCCGTACGCAGTTTTGCCAGCGCCAAACTAGAAATGACTGCCTTGTTGGGCTCGGGAGCACGATGTCCCCACGAATCATCGTGGTTGAAGCCACTAATTATATTATGTTAGTGAAAGAGAGCGAAGATCACGGAATCTGACGACTCACCCTGCAGTCAACATCTCAATGAGATGCTGTTCAGTGCTGCCTACTTCATCACTTTTTCGGAGACCGGAGAAAATCCCGTCCTGACACAGGAGAACTTGAGCTGCAGCCCGCTTGACACTGGTCATCTCAGACTGTCCTAAGTCTGCCCGCGGCGGGATAACGTAGAAATCCAGATCCTCACGAAGAACAATGATACCTGCCCTGTCCTGCAACATGTCTCGTGTTGAGCTATACATCGAGTCATTGGCATCCATTTCAGGCGAACCTGACGGAGACGGTGATGCAGAAGGGATTGATTGAGCAACCGCGCGGAAGAAATCCAGCATGTATTGCAGGGAGCTTGGGTCATACTATACAACACACAATACATCAAGTTAGTCAATCGATCAATTGCCTCCTGATAAACAACAATTTGCTGTAAAATGGTACGTACATCCACAGGATAGATATCGCCATCATGAAAGCCCCCCATGTGACCGTCAGGAAGCAAGCCATTAGGGAATAAAGAAAGCAAAACAAACTCCGGTAGCGTCAGGAGTTCGTCTCGAGAAAGAGTGAACCGGGTGCCCCTAAAAGTAAATATTCCTAGTCAGCTTCTCCCTCTAGTAAACTCCCAGCGACTTCCCCGAAGAAGGTTAAGTCAAGTGCCCACCTGAGATCTAATGTGATGTGCTCGTCTCCATTCACATCTTGACATAATAAGAATTAGCAGGCGTCTTCGCAGTCAGAAAATGGAATCTCAATCCTTACCCCCTAGTGTGTTTATGGGAGGACCACCCGTCTGTTGCACCTGGGTAATGATGCTTGCGGCACCGCCGGCGACTGCCATGACGTAGGAGAACGATTCAAGCGGACTAAATCCTTCGGTATAAGGAGGAGGGGGTTCTCCGTCGTCTGGAGCCTTTCCTGACGATTCGCCCTTCTTGTCTGCACAGTCAAGATCCGCTTTCGTATCCGCGACTACTGAAGAAGATTCCGGGAGCGATTGGTCTTCGACTGGTGGCGACGGGGCGAACGCGCGTAGAGAGGCGCCCTGGGCCTCAGTAACGGCTGCTTTGAAACGATTGACTTCCGAGTTTGGCGCAATGTATAGCGATGAGAACGGCGGGGGGCGCGGAGAAGAGGCGCGGGACGAGGATGAGGACGCCTCGGAGAGAGGTGGGTGAGCTGGCGGCGACGTGTATGGAAAGTCCTCCACGGTGGCAGTAGATTCCAAAGAAGGCAGCGCTGAGGGGCGCGCTACCGGTCTCGTGTAAGTTCTTCGAATCTATTGGGAATATCTGCGTAGGTAGAGACAGCGAGAAAGCAACTTGCTGTTGGATCGTCTGATAGGGGGTAGCCTCGCGGGGTGCTATTTGGGTTGGCGCGGAAGTGGCAGGATCATAGATGAGATGGAGAGTTCGGCTATAGCAACGCAGGTTCACTTTCGTCCAGGGGGGCTTATGTACATGAATAAGTATAACGCGCAATGAGGTGTTGAGAATGATGATCGACTGGGTTGTTTGGAGTCTGGAAAGCACAAATCATCAGCCAAGGTTGGCTCCGCTGCCGTAACTTAGTCTGGTGGAACCGCCTCGATCTTCGTTCCGGCAATATACAACTATAACTAATGCATGCATAACGAGTACTCTGGACTTTGCACAGAATGGTTTTGATTGACTCAGCCGCTTTTTGCGGTTCTTATCAAAGCTACATATAACGCTGCCCATTCTCTACTACTAGTGGCAGTGGCAGTGGTGATGGTGGTGCAATAGTTGCCTTCGTCTAGACGTCACGCTCTGCATAGCTTTGTATCATTCCTTCAAGAGTCGGCTCATATTCTCTCAAAACCACCCTGTCGCCTTCAAGTCGGGTGTTGGCCTGGACAAAAACCTTTCTGGGAACCTTCTTTTGCAGCACGACGTTTCGTACCTTGGTTCCCCACCACTCGTCAACCGATGTTATGTCGTTGTACAGCTGGGTGCCGCCGACAACATCAGCTGTAGACTTGTAAACATGCAGTTTCTGCAAGTATCTCTCCACAGCAGGCCGTCCGTGAGTAAGGATCTTGGACCGATCCAGGTGGATTTCGAGATCTGACAGATCTTCCTTGGAGTGTACCAGCTTGACAAAATCGTCGCCTGCTTCGAGGAATGTTCGTAGAATACTGTAGCGGGCTTGCATGTGTGCCTGGCCCCATTTCTTGCTCTTGGGATCCCAGAATTCCAGAGCAACAACGCCAGCTCGTGCCATCTGCAGGTACGCCACAAACAGTACGTCACCGGCATCATTGCTAAGATCGGTTTTGCCATCGCCATGGCCGAATATCTTGAGAATATCAAAGTCGCAACTCAAAGCCATGGCTACGCACTCTGCACGGCACTCCTCGTATGAAGAGGCAATAGCTCCAAAGACCGAGCTCCACGTCTGACCCGGCTTGTACCAGGTAGAAATGGGTTTATTGGTAATCGGACTAGTGGGTGGGTTGGAGATATCGAAATTGTACACTCCCGGGGCAGTCTCTTGCAAGAGTTTTCCCGTACCATGTCCAAGTAGCTCGTGGAGGCCTACCTGAACCTCAAAAGCTTCGTCCCGATAACGCTGGTACACATCCAAATCTTGAGCAGCGATGAAGGGAATTGGTTCGTTCGGGGCTTTTGCGCTTAGAACATTGCCCAGTGAAACATTCTTGAAACCAAGATTCTGTCGAATATCATCATAATTGGGAATATTGATACCTGCCGGAATGCCGGATCCAGCAAAAGTCATGACTTCAAGGGATGTGAAGTCTGGGCTCAAGAATTTGTCCTTCTCGAATTCTTTGCCCCAAGGTAGCCGGACGATGTATTGTGCCGCACCGTTCACCAGGTCACTAAAAGTCCTAGTGCGTACCAGATTAACCTACACAAATTAGCCATTCGCATGACCCGGATAAAAAGGAAATAAATCGGCTTACCATGCTAACAAAACCTTCCCACTCTCCTCGAACGCCATGAGGGTCTCTGTAGGTCTCAACGAAGCCCAAGTCTGTCTCAACCGCGGGCTTCTGATCTTTAACCCACAAGCGCTGGCTTTCTTTGTACGCTTCAATGGACCCCGTGCCAAAAGATTTGGCATATTGTTCCAACATTTTTTTCTGTGTATCGTTGGCAGCATTCAATTCTGCCTGCTTGACACTATGGGCAATTTTTGCCATTTCATTCTGATAATCACCAAAGACTAGACTAAGCTTCTTTCCTGCAACGGGGCCTTCTAGAACCCATGTATCTTCCTCCCCAAGGTCTCGGTCATGCGACGGAGGTGAGGAGAGACCGGATGCAATTAGAAGCTCGAAATCCCCGCCCGCCGTTTTCCGTAGCCTCGTGTTCTCAACTGGCAGCCCTTTTTTCTCGAGGAAGTCTCCCACGGCTATGATTTCATCTTTGGTTATTCCGGGAGAGTCGGGGTAGTAGGTTGTTAGATGGCCCTTGTCTGGATAGCCCAGATGCATCAAGCCAACATCGCTGGTTTCATAGATTCCAGCACCAGTGCCGTTGGCCTTGTCAAAAGCCGCTTGTGTCTCAGGGGTGACGGAAGCAAGCGATTTAAAAGCTTCGACAGACAGTCTTGGAATGAATTTCGAGTCTCCAAATCCCTTATAGTTTCCGCAATTGCCGAGGAATTGAGCGGCATATTCTAGGAAATATTGTAAGTCCTGGTCGCTGACTCCAGTCTTCTCTGCAAGAGTGCGCCAGTTTCCGTCGACTGCCTTGTATAGAGAAATGATCAAGTCATAGATGGGCTCCGACTCAGGAGATATCTGGCGTAAGGTAATGCGCGTGCCTTGAAAAGCAGCTCTAATAGATTCGAGCATATTGCAGTTAGTTCTCAAGAATAGCTCAGTTCAGATCAACCGTAACCTACCTGCTCATGAAATGAGCATAGCGCTTCAGACTCTCATCCTTCAAAGCCTCAAAATGAGGCTTGATCTCCAGCCTCACAACACTGGGCGGCGAGTCAGCCAGGTAGTGCTGTCTGGTCTGAGCATCCATGTTTGCAACCACCGCAGGTCGACTAGCTGTAGCAGATGTGGATTCTGTCCTTCTTGTTGTATGGCCACTGAGCTGTAGCGACCGCTGGAGAGAGAATACTTGTTGACGCGATTGCAAAGATCGAAGAAATCGATGAGGGGTCATTGCCAGGTGGTCTTCGAGGCATGTGGGGGGGAAGAGCTAAAGTTCCCGCAGAAGCTTGTTTGCATCGCGGTTATTTGCGGCGAATGGCTTCCTAGTTTATGTAAGCGCAAAGTAATGTCTTTAATATATATTATGCTCGTACGGTTCTATCTTGCAGGTGAGTGATATCCACAGGATCTGCCTTTGCCTTCTAGTCTCTAAGGCAATGGTATATACAACGAAGAAACGGCTGGCCACAGCCTACAATAAGCTCGTATACTTGTCCAGGCCCTGTTTTGGTTGTGCGGGGGGCTGCGTCACTTGAGCAGTGTTAGATGTTCCAACGGATGCCCAAATGTTTGGCTGTACGGCTGTTGGAGGCTTCTGCTGGTATTGAGTTTGGGTAGCGGTAGTGGTAGGGGGAGGGGGGATAGAAAATGCTGAATAGCTGGGCCCGGATGGAGTGATAGGTGCTAGATTAGATGTGGGCATAATTGGAGAAGAACCAAAGCCAGGAGGAAGCGATGGTCGACTTATTTGTTGAGATTGGTCCCAGGACGTCTTCGTAGACGGCTGGGGCTGGGGTTGAGGTTGCAAAACACCAAAGGACGTGTTCATAGATGACCGTTGGCGATTTGGCTCAAGCGATGGGAAGACGCCGATATTGCTGTCCGGGGTAATAGATCGCGAATTCTGTCCCGTGGATGAGATAACACTCGAGATGCCACTAATACTAGCCCTGTTTGCGGGTTGTGATACATTAGACGACCACGAAAACGCTGGTGAAGTGACTTGGTTCGCCGGTTTGGCTGTTGTTGTTGTGCTCTGGGATGACCAGTGATCCCAACCGCCATCTCCGCTTGTGTTACTAGTGCCATTGCGACCAAGAACAAGGCGTTCAAAATCATTTGATGTCTCTTCAACACCAGATGATCCAGTAGCTCCGACTGTAGCCTGCCGGGATATAGTGGAATCTTCCCTTGACGAGAGCTCTCGAAGTTTCCGTATTTGCTCTCGTTCAACTTTGGTTGAAAGGGACTTTATAAGTGCCATAAATTGTTCGAATTGCTTAATATTGAGCAACGGGCCAAGACTGAAAGTCCATAATAAGGGCAGCACCTCAATGGCTATGAACTCAGTATCAACGAGCTTTCCGACTTGTCGGAAAACTTCCAGGGCTGCCATCATAACACCTGGCTCCTTCGTTTTGATGGCCTTCAAGAGTGGGACAAGCTTTTCTTGCACTGTATACTTATCGAGTATTGAAGGGGAAGATTTCTTGGTCTTTTTCTTGTCTTCGACTATGCCAGTCAGGTCGTCCACGGGCTCTTCTTTCTCAATGGAACCCCCACAAAGAACAACAAAGGCCTCCAAAGCTCGGATTTTGATATTCAGGCTGTTTGTTTTACTGAACGTAGAGGCAATTGGTGGAAATATGTCATTCTTGACTGTGCTGAAGTCAAGCACTGGAAGCATGACGGCCAAGCACTTCATAGATGCGTCAACCAATGAATGCGTACTGGATTCCATGGCTAGTTGAACCATTGGGAGGATATCTAGAGAGCAATTAGCATTAGCAAGCGCCACCAAGCCTGACTACGACTCATACCGACCTTCTTTGAACTCTTTGCCTGAACAATTTTCCGCAATCACGTTCAAGTTCTCAAGCACAACCATGAGACCTGCGTCTTTTGTCGTATCCCGCTCTTGAGCAGCAGCTCTATTTCCATTTACCAGGAATATCTCCTTCAGTTTCGGAATGATCAGCTCGGGACAGACGCGTCGTCCATTTGGCACCTTCTTTAGAATGTGAAATACGTTCTGCAAGATAGGAGACAGCAGATCACGATCCTTTGTCTCTTCCAAGAGTACTCCAAGTACTTTCTTCTCAAGCACAGACGGTGGAAACTCTGGGATGACCCGCTGCAAGCCGCGCATGAACTGAGACTTCTCATTCTGGGTCTTTGCTGGTAATGATTCCAGAAAGCGAATGGTAGACACCAGAATGTTATCAAAATAGGCAGATTGTTGGAACTCGCGCGCATTCAACCGCCCGGCAGGCCGCCTAGTTATCAGTCTAGGAAGGACACTGGCAAGAAGATCCTTTGGAATAGGCCGTGTACAGAGGAAGCTGTTGGATTGAGAAGGCGTAGTGGAAGGAGTAGTGAGGAGCTTCTTATATGTGGATGCATTGGAATTCGTTTGTAGAGGAGAAACATGCGGTGAATTATAGAGGGCAACAATGATAAGACCAAGAGAAAACAGGTCAGCTGCAGGCGTCACATTGGAATCCATTACGAAATCCGGCGACGTGTAGTCTAGGTTTAATTGCACAGAAGGAGGGAGCCGTGCATCTTGATATAGAACCTCCGAAAGCGCCAGAGGTGGAAGGGTCGACTGCGTTGTAGAACCATCGGCTGGACCAGCAAATGCAAGTCCAGCTATCTTCCAGTCGGATTTAATGTTGATGTAAATTGCCTCCGGATTCAGATTGCCATGGACTAGACCGGCTGATTCATGCAAGAACTCCAGGCCTTTAGCAATCTGGAGTAAGCCCTTTTGAATTTCGAGCTCATCAATTTCCACTTCCCGACGTCTTCTCGTTCCATCTGGAGACTCTATCATGAACCGACTGGGCCTCGCACCTCCTTCCTGTGCATCCTTTTCTTTCAAAAGACCACTAAGAGAAGCAGTGATGGGCTCAGTAGCAAACATCAACCCGCCGTTGCGAGTCTCTTCTACCGGCTCCAAGATCTGGAGGACCGAAGGGTGTCGTAAACGCGTTAGGCTGCTCACTTCCCGCTTCAGTCTCTCAACCACCTCCTCGTGAAGTTTTTTGGTAGACGAGGAGCTCGACCGGCCACCAAAACCACCAGACCTGGGCTCTATTGTTTTGCGTTCAAATATGAAAATAGAGGCCGCAGTGCCGGTGGATTTCTTAGTTCCATCGTGGACCTTCCACGGGCCGGATCTAAAAGCAGGCTCGGGAGAAATCTGGTAATGAGATGATATGTTGGAGCTAAACGACTTGAGCGCAGACGAAAACATGATGCCTAGGAACGCTCAAATGGTTCATATCAGGAGAGCACGGGCCGGAATGGCTTATTGATGCTTTTTATCGATGCTCGATATTGGCATAAGCATGTCGATCAGTTTAGTGCTTTCTCTTTTTGGGCCGCACTGAATGATGAATTGCGTCGCGACTGAGACACTTATCGTTCTACCAATCGCCGACAGGCGATGTAAAGAAGTGACTATGCCGACACTCGGGGCTGCGTCGTCGATAAAACCGGAGAGGCGACAACAACAAATTGAGTTGGCCGCATCTCCTTGGCAAACCAAGCTAGTGCGGTGCCGCATCACGTGCACAACTAACGTGAACGAGACGCAAGTATCGGCGAATTATTCTTCAACTGACTTCTCAACGAACATCACTTACCGAAGAGAGAAAATAATCTGTTTCGATCGAGGCTTATGCTCTAAAAGAAGTCCTCCAAAGTTCGGAGAACATCAATCAGGACTTCTCTATACATGCGCCACTTAACATGCAACATCATGACGGAACGCTTGCTAGGCATTCTCGATATTTCTCCACCACAACAGTGGCCCTAGAGAACAATAGACACAACACTGGAAAGACACTAGGCCGACATCCTAGGGTATGTACACATGTATACCGTGGTAATGACCAATGGTTGGATTCACCCCCTTTTTCATTGAACCAACTGGAAGAGACGTATACAAGGAATCCATATCAGGATTGACTTCATGTAATGAATCATACCCAATCATACCACGTTCTGACTCGATTTAGTCTATAACTGCACCCCTGGCGGCATTCACAATGGCCATTCTTCTGGCGTCATATTGTGTCAGTTCTATTAGAGCAGCTCGGAGGGAGGCTCACTATCATCCTTCTTCCTCCGCTTCACCCCCCTTCTCTAAGATGCCCTCTGAGGAGAGTACAGCTGCCGGCTCAAGCTCAGGGTCTTCTTTTACCTCGGCAGCATGGATATCGAAAGCGCTGGATGAAGAGAGGAGAGAAAAGGAGAATAGAAAATAAAGGAGTTATACCCACCTGTCCTTCCAAAGGGAAGAATGGCAGATTCCATATTTATGAGAATAAGGGAGATTTTATTGTAACCAAGCAGAGAGTCTGTACCACCGATTGTGGAGGTTGTATGTATGTATATAATATGTATGTACTAATGATCACGCCTCAACACAGTTGCTAACAGAAAAAGACATCATAATCTACAAGGGAAACAGTAATAAGGAAGGCAGCGAGAAAGGCACATAAACAGAAATCCTGGTGCTACATTTTGAAACCAGCACGAGCTGCAGAATAGAGAGGGAAAAAAAATCCCGAGTTGTACTCGACCAGGGAAGGTAACAGCAATAATAGCATGGCTGATGTTGGGGGAAAAAGAGAGGCAGGGAAGAACAAAACGAATACCAAAAATTTTTCCTTCTAATTTCCCAAGCCGCTGAGTTTATGGCAAGAACAGTAAGCTAAACAAGGGTATCACCGGCCACATTTACATTGCCCAGCTTCTTTTGTCCTTCATGCTGAAGTGTGCTGATGGTCTTTTTCAGATATTCGTATGTGAGCATGGTCGTCATAGCTGCAGGGACGGCTCGAATCAAATTAGTGCCGATTCCTGAATAGAATGCCCGCCACCCTTCCTCGCGAAGAATGGTCTGGCATGTACGCCACACGCCGGCATAACGAGGCCGGTTTGGCATACCGTCAGATGATGCCGCACCAGGTGGTCGTCCACGATCAACTGGATGGTCGAGTCCTCCCCGAAATGCAATTTCTTCAGGCGACGACGCTGGTGGGTGCCGCTGCTGTGTTTGCAGTCGTGTGCGCAGCACCTCGTGTGGATATGTAGCAGTGCTAGCACAGACCTTGCTAAGGAATGTTGCTAGAGAAATTCCAACCCAATGCGAGTTACCGCCATCTGGGTGCTCACCAATGCCATAGCCCGTGAACGCCATCTTGAAATATTCGTAGAGCGGAAACTGAATAGCCACATGTGACAAACCTAGCAGGGCCGGTGTGAGGCCAGAGTAAAAAGCCCGGATGCCTTCGGTCATGTACATCTTACGCGCAGCATCCCACGTGTTCCGATAATGCCATGGAATGAATCCGTCTCCAGAAACCCTGACACCTTGCGACATCAACCTCGTCTTGATCACCCAGATAGGGTTCGTTGCTATTGTTGAACACGTTCCAGCAGTAACGGATGCATATGTCCTTGAGAGCCACCAATTATCTGTAATTGGGAATATGTAAGCAATTTGCCCAGGCACCAAGGTTTAGAGACACTGCTCACCTGTTGTCTCTTCATAAAATGCCCTTGTTTTGTCGTATACTGTAAGGTAGACAGCCCATGTTGGCAAATAGCCAAGCAGCATTGGCCCCAATCCTTGATATAAACCTCGAATTCCGTCGTTCCTCCATATTGTCTTTCCCGTACCAATCATTCCCCGGTATATGTGCACAGTTTCAGGGAGTTGGGTGGGACGTCGACGCATAAAACCACCCTGTGCCTGTAGCTTGGTCTTGATCACATCGAGAGGGCATGTCACGACACCCGAAGCCATGCCGGCCATTGCGCCACAGAAAGGTGTAACATACATTTCTGGAATGTACGTGGAATAGGTTTCGACACGCGTTAGCATCGTGCTAAAAGGCGACGGTCCGCTAAGGTGTTTCTGGTGCTGGTGTTGGTGTTGGTGGTGCTCGGGTCGAACAACCGGTCTCGATGTGTTGTCGTCTGACGACATTGTCGCTATCGTAAACAGCGCTCAGGTAGATAGATGAGAGGTCCCGTCTTGATCACCGGTCATTCGCGGATTCGAGCATACCGGAAGCTCGAATCCGGAACCCTGACGCCGGTGATTCCCTCTCAAGATATCCCTAGAGTAGAGAAGAGAGCCACCTTGTACAACGATGAACTGGTAATTCCCTTTATTTTATGACCACGTGAGAATTCTTGGTCTGAGAGGACGTCGAAAATCGAAACTTGAGCCAGTCACAGCTTGACGTGGTTGAGTGTGTTCCTTTATGCCTTCATACGGACCGGGAAGATCGCCGACTTGGATGATTTATACGAAGTCCAGTAAAGAATAAAGGTCGGATAGCGCGGGGTGTCACTCTCTACCACGACAGGAGTCCGCTTGCGACTAAGAGGAAGTATCCTGGAGAAATTGGATATCCGGCGCAAAGCGATGTATCCAGAGATGCAAATTGGGATGACTTTGGAAGTTTTTGCAGGAGCTGGTCTCGTATGAACAGAGAGGACTTTTCTTTTTTCTGCTTGTGATGGTTCGGAGTTTTGGCAACCTTGAACGATAGGGCGGCTCAATGGGCCAATCACGTCAACACCTGACCAAACCGGTTAGCCTGATATCATGTGCCGGCCCGGTTCTCTGGAAATTAACGGTTGGAGCCGTGAAGCCTCGAAGAGAACCGTTATGATAAGTATGTTTTGAAAACTGATGGGAGGAGGGAAGGTGTGGCTTTTATATTTGCTTGGGCTCATGGTGGTAATCAGCTAGTTGTGTAGTGATACATAATGATCAACAGCGCTGTCCAAGT
Organism: Talaromyces atroroseus; assembly: GCF_001907595.1. NCBI lineage: Eukaryota > Fungi > Ascomycota > Eurotiomycetes > Eurotiales > Trichocomaceae > Talaromyces > Talaromyces atroroseus. The sequence goes on along the minus strand of NW_017971439.1, from coordinate 872,200 downwards.
GAGCAAATCAGCAATTCGTTGTCAATTACACTGGATAAAGGACATATCATTTGCCTCACAACGGACAATGCAGCTTTTAGAAGATCGCATGCCTCATGACCTGTGCCTTGCTAAGTGAAAATGCCTACGCAGTGCAGCCTCGTGAAGAGGTGTCTACCATGAAGAGGAAGAAAAGTCAAGCCAGCTCGGGTTGTTCCGGCAGTCAGAGTTGCGGATGCCTTACTGTTTCTGGTGCCTCAGGCCACAACGGAGTTTTGCCGCACTAGTGTCCGAACGAACGCCAAAACGTCCAACGACGACAATCCTTTGAGCTTGCTCTGCCTTTCGACTCCCCTCCCCTCCACCCAGCTTCAATTGGGCTCAGATACCAGCTCTATCGAATCCGTTGCCATCATGTCTGTTCCTTCTCTCACCAGCTACGTCGTTAAGCGACCCTACCTCAAGCGCTGGCTGCAGCCAGTTGCTGAATGGTACACCAACGCTGCTGGTTACCGCCGTCTTGGATTAAGGTACAACACCCACTCAATTAACCCCGACAATGTCCTTGGCCCTGGATCGTGGCCTCTTGCAGGAACACTGCGTCTCTTCGGTCTTATTTGGAAAGCAATTGGGGTGTATGCTGCTGAGCTCGAGTCAGCGAAACACTCCAATTCCGGGACAGATAACCTCAACATATTTCTCGCGAATTGATCGCTAACAATGACTTACTCAGGGCCGACGACCTCATCCCTGAAGAGAGCGAACTTGTCCAGAAGGCTATCAAGCGTCTTCCCCCTAAGGAAGCCTACGACCGCGTTTTCCGGCTCCGCCGCGCTTTCCAGGTAGAGTGCTCCCCAAGTCTATTCAAATACACATAAACGGAAAATTTCTCTAATCTCTCGTGCTCATTTCCAGTGCTCCATTTCCCACACCCTTCTTCCCGCCGCGGAACAGACGAAGCCAGAGGAGGTGAGTTTCAAATCTACCGGCTCCGCGTTGGATGTGATCATAAGCAGTTGCCGAATAACGGAGCGCCAACCCTAGTCATGGTACAACGACTGACTAACTTGTTGCAGGATCAAGAGTACCTCAGTCCTATCATCCGCGAACTTCAGAAGGAGGAACAGGAACGCGAGGATTTGGATAACTTGATTGTGAAGCGGAAGTAATGAAAGGAAACAGAAAAGTGAGAGAAGAGACAGAAACACGACTTCATCAATAAGTCAATAGATTGAACTGCAGGCTTTATATTCTCAAAACTCGCCTCGGATAGAAGAAGAAATAAGAGGGGTTGTGTGATATCGGATCGGATTTTTTGCAAGATGCGTGTGATATTTTGAGTCGGTCTGCCATGTCTTCAAGGCTGGGCGACGACGACTTCTGTACTCAATAGCTGTACAAAGAAATCAATGCTGATTAGTTTTCCTTTGTTCTACATTGATACTCTATTTCTCCTAGGATCTCGCCTTTCCATGGCTGGGAAATGAATGTTTAGTGTATCGAACATCACATGATCGAAGTCGACTATAATTCAGACAGAATAGTTGCTAGATAATGATATATATATACCAACCAACTAATTCATAACCGTAATATCTACATCCTCAATCCTCCACATGTACCACATAAATAGGCTCCTATAATTTATCAGCTTCTTAGCAATATGGTTGCCTTTTATTTCTCTCTCTTGTCAACGGATGGAGACATACCTATAAGGACGAAACTTCTCTGCGAGTTCCAGCATGTCCTTTTCTGACATGTATTTGAATTTGCCGCCACCTTTGGCCTTCAATTTATTGACATCTTTGCCGATGAAAGCCGCACAGCCTCGTCTGGTGAAGAGACGTGAGTACATACCTTGCAGAGATAGATAGAAGATAATATCTTACTTACTGCACACCCAAATCGCCCGTCGAAAACACATCGGTTCTCTTTAGGGCAAAACACGAGAACATCTCCACCGACCAGCGGCCCAGTCCGCGTACAGCAAGAAGCATTTCCATCACTTCGTCGTCCGTGGCCTTGAGCAGTTTTTGCGTCGAGAGCTCTCCGTTGAAGAATTTCTCGGCTAGGCCGTGGATATACTCTGCCTTGCGTTGGGATAGTCCTGCTGTTCGGAGGGTGGGTATGTCTAACTGGGATACCTGCGCTGGTGTTGGAAAGGGGCGTTTATTGTGTTGGCTTGCTGTTGCTGTTGCATCAGGAAATAAACCCAGAAATTTATTTTTGATTGACCGCGCTGCTGCTCCGGAGACCTGTTGGCCAATGATACTACTTGCAAGACTTTCAAATGGATCGATTTTCTCATCCAGTCCCTCCGGCGAAAAAAGTCGACAGTGGTGTTTCGCAATAACGGGCTTAAGACGCGCATCCGAGGCAACCAAGTGTTCAAGAGCCTTTTCAAGAAGGTTACCTGTCGTCGCTATCGGGCGTGGTAGACCTGTTTTGCTGGGTGATACATCTTCTGCAGAAGGATATGCCACTATCGAGCTCCCCCTCGGTGTGACCAGCGTGGCGTTGGTCCGATAGGGTTCGACAGGTCGATCGAGTTGAGGCGGTGTCATTCTCAGATTGCTGTTGTCTGCCACTGACGTGACGTCGCCTTTCATATCCTTGCTTTTCGGGATTTGGGATATCCACTGCTGGCAATCTTCCGCTGCCGCATCTTCAACTAACGTCTTTTTCGCGGCATTCTTCTTAGTCGGTGATGGTGATGTTGCTTTCTGCTTCTTTGTCATGCCATTTTTTGTGCTTGCTTTGCTCTTTCTTTTACTCGTGCTTTTGGTTCCATTTTTACTGACAGTGGAGGCTGACTTCAGTGTCTCTGTCAAATCTCGAGCAAGACCAGCACTGATCCTGAGTGACCGTCTTGGTGCCATGTATCTCGGTAGGACTCGAAGCGTATACCAGGTCTTTTTGATAGTGTACGACGTAATATGTTGAAACAGAGCCAGGTTGGTCAATGGTTCATCCGATAGATGTATATATAGTCATTTTCGAATGGATCCTCAACGTCGGGAAAGGCACATGTTTATCAATACTGATAAATCATCCTGCTGGATGTGACGTCGAATCCCTAAGGGCATTGAAGCCTCAGGCTGCTTACTAACTGGGCGCGCTTTTGCACGCGCGGTCCCGTGCTCATCTAGCCGTTTCTAGACATTAACCTTTTACAGTTCGAAGTCCAAGTCTGAGCCAACTACTGACCTACAAAAGCCACTTAAAGCCAGCCTCAATTGACTGATAACCAACTAGTTAGCGCGAACCATGAGTGAGTCAGCGTTACTTGACGACTTCGTGATGAGAGCCGAGTCTTGCAAGGATTTTCTTATTAGCCTCCGACAGTCCCGACCCGTAGAACTATCTGATTATAAACGTACGACAGTCCTGATTGTCGATGATATATACACAGCTGCCGCGCACTGTGCGTCAAAATGAATTGATTCTACAAGCCAATCTCAACCTGATTGTTCCAGAACAAGAATCTCTCTGATGGGTAGAACCAAGGTCTTACGGGCTTACCGCTCTGGCCCCCCGTCGCAACGACCACGAGCGGCCGCGTCATGGACATGCATAATCTGAATCTTGTTTGGATGATTTATGTATGCTAGTCCAGACCATGCATTCGTCAAATTGCCTTTGCACTCATCATATCTGACTCAGCAAGCGCAGATTCGTCTTCACTTCCGGTCTTCAGACCATACAAGACAAGGATCAAGATTAGATTTTTGATGGAGCCACGAGTGATTAAACAACTTTATTAGTATCGAGGGACTAGGTCTGGAATAGCTTAGCAGTCGGGAGAACCGACCGTGGCAATTTGCGTGGGATTATTATTCATCTAAGCATTATTAGTATTATGAGTTACGACGGCGCTATCAGACGAATATTGCTTGGCCGAGGCAACTCATAATAACGTAATCCACACCCGAGCGGATCACACCACCGAGCGGATCACTCAACTCCGAGCGCGTCAAATGAGTCAACTCTCTATATTCAACGCGCCAATATGCCACCAATTCCTAATAAAAATCAATCAAATTCTCAGGAACAAGAAGGACGAATCTTATTAGCTATATCCGATTTTAAAAATGGAAAATTATCATCAATTCGTCATGCAGCACGCACTTATAATGTGCCATATACAACTCTCTCGCGCCGCCTCAATGGTATCCCAATGAAAGCTGAGATACGTGCAAATGGGCATAAATTGACTCAATTTGAAGAGGAATCGCTTATTAAATGGATATTAGATCTAGATAAGCGAGGATTACCTCCCCGACCCTCTATGGTACGAGATATGGCCAATATTCTTCTTTCTCAACATGGAAATCAAACAGTTGGCGAGAACTGGGTTTATAACCTAGTCAAACGTCGCTCAGAGCTAAAAACACGATTTTCACGAAGATATAACTACGAGCGTGCTAAATGCGAAGATCCGAAGATAATTGAGGAATATTTTGATCGCGTACGAGAGGCTATAGCCAAGTATGGAATCCTATCGGAGGATATCTATAACTTTGATGAGACTGGCTTTGCAATGGGCCTCTGCGCGAGCGCAAAGGTTATTACTGGAAGCGATCGATATGGCCGTCCACATCTACTACAGCCTGGTAATCGAGAATGGGTAACTGCAATTGAGGCAGTCAACTCTACTGGCTGGGCCTTGCCCTCGTACGTGATCTTTAAAGCTACTAAATACTCCCAGGAAGGCTGGTTTGAGACCCTTCCAGATGATTGGAAGATCAATATTAGTGATAATGGGTGGACAACAGATCAGATTAGCATGGATTGGCTCATCAATCACTTTATTCCTCATACAAATGGCCGGATAATCGGACAATATCGAATGTTAATTCTCGATGGCCATGGAAGCCATTTAACTGCCGAATTTGATCGTACATGCACTGAGAATAAGATTATCCCAATCTGCATGCCTCCACATTCCTCGCATCTCTTACAGCCTCTCGATGTTAGCTGTTTTGCAGTTCTAAAGCGACAATATGGAAAGCTTGTTGAGCAGCGGATGAGACTCGGCTTTAATCATATTGATAAAATCGACTTTCTTACTGCTTTTCCAGAGGCCCGTACGATGGCATATAAAGCTGAGACTATTCGGAATGGCTTCAAAGCAACTGGATTAGTTCCATTGGATCCAGATCGAGTTTATAGTCAACTTACTATCCGATTAAAGACTCCAACACCACCTCCTAATCCACCTAGTGATTCTCAATCATCATGCTTACAGACACCTCAAAATCCACGCCAATTCAAACGCCAATTGAGTACGATTAAGCGACGAATCAGCCGGCGTACAAGGAGCCCCTCTGAAGTTATTGATGAAGCAATTAGTCGCATGTCAAAGGCGTACGAGACCAGTATTAACGAGCTTCTTATTATACGGAAGGAAGTTCACGATTTACGAGCTGCACATGAGAAAGAGAAGCGAAAGCGTACACGATCTAAAAAGCAGATATCTCATGAGCAAGGAATTACTAGAGAGGATGCTCAGGCACTTATAAATAGGCCAATTGAGGCATCTCAAGCTCCTACTACTGCTCCGGCCGAGCCTGAGCTTCCGGCCTCTCAACCACGTGTACGCCGTCAATTTCAATGTAGTGAGTGTGGAATTTTCGGGCATAGAAGGCCTCAATGCCCTAATCGTATTACTAATTAATTTTTTGTATATAATTATTATTTCGGGTTGAAAATTGAGGTTTAAAATCTATACAAGACGCTTTCTTGGAGCTGAGTGATCCGCTCGGTGGTGTGATCCGCTCGGGTGTGGATTACGTTATGCAATAATAGCCAAAGGAGGATCGCTAGTCGAGTCCGTGGCAAACGGATATCGTAATACTGCGTATAAATTTCAGCTGTATTGTAACCCTGCTGATCAGCTGCAAGCATATGCCTAGGTGATGTACTCCGACAAGTCGACAACAACAACAGCACTTTCTTTTTCCCCTGTTATCTTTCTTTTGTTCCTATAGATGTATTTTTGATATGTCGATTGCTCTTCCTTGTTTACAATCTTGCTTCAGCAAGTTGGTTTGGGTTAGAACGGGGCCGAGTGGCCAATCAAGTTGAGTAAACTGCTTGTCCACGTAGCGCCACGTATCGTACATACATATATTACAGGACGGGGTCCCGGCACCTGATAAGCCTTTGGAGTCGCACTATGAAGGCTTGTTTTTCCTTGCTTTATCCGCCGGAGTGTTGGTCAATGGACTTCGTTTTTCTGCTCAATGGACTAGTTACCGAGCCGTTCTTTGCAGCTTCTATAAATTATACTCATAGCCATAGCACAAAGAGAGGTTACATGAGCGATCGTAGATAGATGAAACGGTAATTTACGGCGTGTTGTCTTAAATTGTCCCCTGTCTGGTCCCACTTAGCGCATGCTAGCGCATTCTGCCATTGGCCCATTCCCATGCTGGTCGCACCATTCCTCTCCTGCCCATTTTCTGCGCCCCTTCCTGCCCTGCTTTGCTCCTTCCTTCCAGGACCAGGTCAAAACCAAAACGTGCCTTCCGCCAAGTCGCGAATTCCTTTTTCCCTCCTTCATTATTTTCTTCTCAGGCACATTCCAGCTTCTCCCTCGTTGAAGCTTCCTTCTTCTTCCTCCTCTTCTTCTCCGACGCTCGTTCATCTCGCTTTGTTGTGTCCTCTTTTTTTTTTCTGTGAGTACTGTCCCCCTCTGCCCCCTTGGCCCTGCTCCCTCGCTGCGCGCGCTCTCTCTCGCTCTCCTCTGGATTCAGTCCTGACTGGAAGCCTGCTCCTTTAGTATACCGCCCTCTTAATAACCCATATCCATTAGTGAATACTCGTCTGCAGTATTTCTTTTGGTAAGTATTTTTGCTGTCTATGCTTCTTCTTTTCTATTTGGGGCAACGAAGCAAATGCGTCAGGGCGTGAGGAAGGAAAAGCATGCCGTTCATGTTGCTATGTTGTGGTGCAATGGCTTCGACTTCTCAATTCCCCTGGAATGCCCGATGGGAAACATCAAATAAACACTGATTTGCCTGGAACTTCAACCGACTAACTGGTCTTCTCCTGTCGCGCTGGCAGATCCGGATACACGACTTTCACAGAATTACGAGCACGATGTCCTTTTCCAAGTACATTGTTCCTGCCTTGTTGGCATCTGGCGCCGCCATGGCTGCCTCATGTGAGTTAAGCAATCTCTTCGCATGAATCGGCCTGGGACAACAAAAGGCCATATAAGCTGGAGAAGGCGAAGAAAAGCTGACTGCATCTAGCCGATAACTGTGGTACTTCGGGCTCGACCACCAACATCACCTCCCAGTCCGATGCCGATGCCCTCTCCTCTTGCACCACTGTCAAGGGTGATATTGCGCTCATCCCCGGCATCTCTAATGGAATTACATTCAACGGTATTGAGCAAATTACTGGTAGCTTGATCGCCACTGATGTGACCAACCTGACCTCCCTCTCTGCTCCGGATCTCACTTCCATTGCCGACGAATTCCACCTGGAGAGCATCATTCTGTTGACATCTCTTTCGTTCCCCGAGCTCACTTCCGTTGGTTCCATCAGCTTCGAGGCTCTACCCAACCTCCAAAGCTTGACCTTCACCACAGGTGTCAACAAATCTGGCAGCGTTAGCATTACCAACACTGGATTGACTTCCTTGTCTGGTATCGAGCTTGACACTGTCGGTGACTTTGATCTGACTGCTAACACTGCCTTGACCTCCGTCAATGTCAACAACATCAAGAACATCACTGGTACTCTGATCATTTCGGCTAACAGCAACAAATTGGATGTCGAGTTCCCCAACCTGGTTACTGCCTCCAACATGACCTTCCGCAACACCAGTACCATCTCCGTTCCCTCCCTTGCCAACCTCACTGGTGAATTAGGTCTTTTCGGAAACTACATCACCAACTTCACTGCCCCCAACCTGACGACCTGCGCCGATTTGGACTTCGAGGACAACTCCAAGCTTGCTAGCATTTCGCTTCCAGAGCTTGTCCATGTCACCGGTGGTCTCGCCATCTCCAACAATGCCGACCTGATGACCATTAATTTCCCTAAGCTGTCCACCGTTGCTGGTGCCATCGATATCACTGGAGACTACACCAAGTGAGTGCTGTTTGATTTTGATTTTACTGCTTAATGTCTTTCAAAGCATTCACTAACCTCTTTGAAACAGTGTGAGCTTACCTTCTCTTACTGAAGTCAAGGGAGGTTTCAACGCTGAGAGCACCGGTAACTTCTCTTGCTCTGCCTTCAACAAACTCGACGACGACAACGTCATCAGCGGTTCCTACACTTGCAACACTACTTCTCACCCCACGAACCTCGACGGCAGCTCTGGCAGCTCTAGCACCACCAGCAGCTCCTCCTCTGCTTCAGCTACTTCCAGCGGTGCTGCCGTCGGCAATGTCGCCATTCCTTCAGTGGGCTTCACCGCGCTCGTTGGTGCTCTCCTGTCTCTCTTGATGTAAAGATATTCCATGAGCGGGCCGTGATGTTTTCCCTGTCGGTCATTTATCTCGACGTCTTCTGTAAAGGCTGGTAATAGGCGACTTTGTTTTCTGTGTGTGTGCGTGCGCGTGTGTTAGTTATCTGTACTTGTGCTGTTCTGCCTCTTATCTCGCAGAAAATTGTTTACTATTACTCGTGACTGTCCTTTTTTTTTTCCCCTCTTTTCCTTATGATAATAATCCAATTCCCTTCTCTTTTGAGCGTTTGCTCTTGAAACAGACACCCATATATTTCCTTCCGCTTTTTATACATTGTGTTGAGATAGTTCATACACTATACACTTTTAGTTGGAATCCATCGTGTATGCGACCGAAAGAGTTCTAGTTAGTCCACTAGCAGTGACGTCAGGGCGGCTTTGTCCGCGTTATTTATCCTCCTTCCTAAAGCGTGAGAATTCTTACCTCAAAGGATATACGCCGCGTCCATCTGCGGACTGGTTTCAGGTTTTCCCCTTTGTTCCTTGGATGGAATATCAACTATCAACTGCCTATACTCGGCAATACGATCCTATGTTGCAACCACCGCTCAAGACACAACTTAGACTTATAGCTAGCACGCTGGTTCAAAGCTTAGGCTCCTGGGCATCTGTGGTCGTCCCGATCGAGGAATCCCGGCCCCATGGCATGAACCGTGATTTGCTCATCTGGCGTGTGCCTTCCCGCTGGTCCTCCTTCCCGTCGTCCGTCTTGCAGCATATGCTTCCTCCCGCTTCGATCTCACACTACAACAACAACAACAACAACAACAACAACAACAACAACAACAGTGTTCATCCCGACTCTCGAACTCTCGAGGATGCGTTCGTGGATCGCCACTTGCCCTCTCGGGGTTTCATGCCTTCTCGGCCTAGTGTCATGCATGCCTGCTCCGCATCCTCCGTTTTCCTTTTGAGCCTACCGTCCCGTTCACTCTCCGGTCTCAAGAGTCTGTCGAGTCAAACTGGTGGAAGAAGTCGCTACACACGAAGAATTGCAGGCAAGAGCTATTCAAATACACTCCAGCAACACTCTAGCGAACAAACAATGTTTCCCCCCCCCCCCACACCTCTCTTGACTAGAACCTGTTCGCTTTTGCTACTTCCACAGTACTAATCGCCACGCACGCTTGCATACCAAGATCCTGGTAGTGCATGCATCGTCGCATGCACATAAGATGGCCAGACTAGATTCTCGTTTGACTTTGGTCCATGGCTTTGTGGCGCCGATCTATGAATGAATGATAGGATCGGGCTTATTCTGTGGTGACAGCCGGATCCCCCTCCCGCAGTCCCCCGTATGCGGGTCTCTCTCTCTCTCTCTGGTGGGGGGGGGTGTCAGTGAGAGAGGAAACTATATAGTTACCTGAAAAAAAAAAGCTACTACTATATATGAACTTTCGAACTAGGCAAGTCCGTGAAAACTCTATCATGAGAACACGAAGACGCCGGCAGATCGCTAGAGCCAGGACCATTGGCAGATCAAAGACGACTTTATGATAAGTTATATATGGCTGGAAACGTTCTCAATAGTATTCGCAGAAAGGGGAAAGGCACGCGTTAATCTGTCAATGGTGTTTCAGCAAGGACTTCAACATGAACGTGGGAAGACGGCTCTGTGGAGCATGGATAGATGAGGAGGAGGCCTGAAAGCCAAGGCCTTGGCCCTACCCGGCGAACGCTTAGACGTTGCAGGTTGTGCACACTATCATGCATAGTAAGTAATTATTATCCTCTAATAATACAGATCAAACCAGGGTTGACTTTCCTCATTTTGCCATCGAGATCAATGGTGCAAAAGGTTGAGAAGAGAATATGACAGCTCCCAATCCATCTCCCACACCAACACGGTCTACTATTTGATCGGAGTCTGGGCCCCCTGCCACCTCGTCGGTCCATCGACGCCGGTCTAACCAACAGAACTTTTGCGGCCATTATTGACCGCGCCACTTTTTGTGAGGAGACTGATGGAGGGGAAGATGAACAAGAGTTCGTGGATGCAAGTCTCGAGCCCGTTCCCAACAATATGGTTCCTTTTCTATTCGGCCCCGCCGAGTGCCACGATTCACTGCTAGAGTTAAAGCTTGCAGAAGCACTTATGTTTACTAGTCCGGTCCCGATCGTGACTGCAGTTCAAAAAATGAGTTCTCCGGCCGTAACATCCGGTCCTAGAGGAGGGGGCTTATGGAGTACTGATGACTCGGTGGCAAACTGTCGAGCTATTTCAATAGCCTTGCGTGTGGTCGAAAGACGAATGCTTCGAATAGGACAGTGTTTGGCTTAGTCTGCTCTCTACACTACAAGACCCCCTCGCAGATTTGAGAGAGAAAAAGGAAAGCTATCTACGTTACGTATATGATCTCTCTGTTCGATGTGGGTCTATACCGTTCCTCGACTTCCTTTAGGACCCGCCAGACGCACAGCGGCTGCAAGGACATTTTTGTACCACAACGACGAGTGTTATTCCGTAAGTCTAAACTAGGCTTAAGGTCTACTCTAGCTGGCCCGAGATCGCTATGTCATGCAGTCGGTTTGTGTGTGTGTGTGTGTGTGTATGTGTGGGTAGCCTCGTGATTCGATAATGAAACCATGCTATGAGGGTTGAGCTGAAATTCCCCTGCGCTCTGGCCACAGCTTCTTTTCTCGCTTGGCTGTGCTTGGGCGTGGGTTCAGGGCTAGATTCTGGGGATTTGGGATCATGACCAAGTCCGTCTCAGACGGGGGCCACTGCGTCAACGATCGCTGCTTGGCTGCAATGCGAGTGAATGAATCTTAGAGCAACCATCGTGCCGTCATGCCCTCTCAGTGTCGACGGTGAACTTGCGTATTGGCGCGACTGTTGTGGCAATACGGTCGATGGCAACAACTCGCTAAATGGTCGAATGGCTTAATAATTGCTGTTAGAGACTCTGATCTGGGTTTACGATTGGCTTCGGACAGTGAATAATGCAAGGGGAATCCATTTTATCTGCATCGATCCAATGTAGCTGGGCACGAATCACATGCCACGGTTCCAGTGTTGCATGCAATTGCTAAATCGGGGCCACGCTCGCAGTGAGTTTGTGGCGTGGATCTTGATATACCTGTTTTATGACAGGGAATGAAACAGCGAGCATTCACTAGTCGAAGAACAGTAGGCCTTCTGCCCCAACAGGGTGCGTTCCTCAGTTCCCCGTGCGCGATAGAAGCGCGGGAAGCCTGCAGGAGGGGGAAGCCAAAATTTTGGTACCTCACATCTATCGACTTTTTCTCTCTCCTGCATGGCTTGCCTCCGCCCGGGATGTTCGCAGACTGCATGATTTGAAATCTGCGTAGTTTTTTTTTTTTTTTACCTTTTGCCGACGCGATGCAGTGTGCATTATCCGCTTTTGAAGAGCACGAAGCCGCTTACTCTAATCCGGAGGCCAAAGCGAGGGGCAAGGGGCACGCGTGTACAGCTGTGTGTGTGTGTGTGTGTTTCTTGTTCAGGGATATATAATCTGAGCTCATGCTCGACCCTGTGCATTCTGGAAGTTCAAACTCGTTCGACCTAGGTTCTCCCTCCCATGCATTGCATTCATAGATGATTATTGGTTATTAGTCCTAGAACTTTCTCCCCCCTTTCATCTTCGTGGACATATTATTTCCTTCCACCCCTTTCCTACCCTATATACGAACATGTTTGAGGATACCTGGAGTGACGATGTGTCACGGCGTTGCTCATTGCCGTGAGTTCTTTCGAAAGAAGCTCAGGAAACAATCTTAGGTACTGACAGGAATGACATGACCACAGTACACTGAACTCGTTCACTTTCCGATGCGAGCCAGAGCGACAAGAAGATCCTACGATGCGACGTTTACCCCCATTACCTCGCGTTGAGCCACTGCCTCCCGGTCCGTTCAGTAGCAAGGCCTTCACGCCAAGTTCTTATGTCCCAAGCCCCCCCAGCTCTCAAGATGCTTTCCCGGGCAAGTCAGCATGGCTCAGCAATGAGCAGCAGTCTATTGTCTCGCCTCCTTCGCCAGCCAGCTCAGTGGAACTTTCACTCAAGGATACCTTCTCCACTCAAAAAGCATTTGGCTGGCCTAACGACCTCTCATATACCGAGATTATGTCTCTAGTGGCTCCACGAAATATCAACCGAAAGCCGCCACTGCAACAACTATGCGGACGCAAGCGCAAGAGCGAGACTGTCTCCAGTGACCAGGATGATCAGCGCGAGAAACACCGCATCGCCGAGGGAAATAGGCGTAAAAACCTCAGTCAACTACATCGCGAATTAGATAGCCGTGTACACGACTTCTTCCTTGAACGCGCTGGCTGGAATCCCGGCAAGAGTCTACCCCAGTCCAAGGAGCACATTGTGCAGGGGGCTATCTTCCTAATCGACTTCATGCTTGCCATCATTGTGCACTTGCTACGACAGGAGAAAAATATCCCCGCACAACTATCGGAGAATCTTCAGGGTCAGCTTCGAAGCATGCAGCTTCAGCAGCTGGTTGCGAATCTGCAATCGCAAAACCAGGCTACGCAATACCAGATGCGGAGCCTGAAGCAAGAATATGACGAATTGCTTGATCGGCATCGCGCATTGGAGTTTAAGCTCAAGTCGTATGATCAAGTGTTTCGTTCTCCGAAACCAGAGGTTATCACACCTCCGCCACTGGCTACGATACCTGAATCGGAGGCTCAGTCTTCGTCCTCTGAAAGCCAACATGGCAAAAGAATGCTACCAGGTCTACGAGTCTTTTGTGATGAGATTGCCGCCCTGAGCCCGGAGAGCTCTGAGACTGGTCCCCATATCAACAGCAATCACAACTACTACAACAACAACAACAACATCATCATCACTGGAGGATCTCAAAACCTCGAGTTTATCCCACGCAGTATGATATCTCCGACGAGAACAATGAGTCCCACATCGCCAATGTGTCTCACACCGTCATTTTCACAACAGTCTCTGCCTTCATCTCGACGTGAGTCTGTGAACCACATGGTGTGACTGGAATGGACATGACGCCTTGATTGACAACGATATAACGAATAATGATTTGACCTTTTTTCTGCCCTGTCATCACTCGGATAAACGAAGCATGGAACGGTGGAATGTAGACAAATCCTTTTTTATACCATGCAGGATGCAACGCAATGAGTGACGCCGTTGATATTTTTCCCTTTTTACCCTTCATCTTCCCTATCTCACTTTCGGGGGAAACCCACCATGTATTACTACCTGATGATCCCTTTTTTTTTTGTTTTCTTGCAGCACATTTTTCCTATGCCCGACAAGATGACATCAATTTCTTTCGTTGAACTTACATACGATTTGTTTTTCCTTTGTAAGTATACACAAAGGCCTGTCCATACTATTTCATATTTTTTTTCGGGCTGGTCTGTTTTGATATTACATACTCATTATTAATACCTTTTCTTTGTCTATGTCTTTGGGGGTTCACGTTCATGTTCATACGTTTCTTTTTTTTTCTTTTTCTTTTTCTTTTTCTTTTTTCATATATATTAACAGGCAACAAATATACACTTATTTCTAACAAGCTGGACCCTGGAACTGGGAAGCCACGTAGCCGGACTAGCTAAAAGAACTGGTAATCTGGCATGTACTCTATATGCAGTATGTACCCCTGAAAGATACCATCGTACATATTGAGCCCACATCACATCCCTTGCATGGTTGAATGTATCCGATCCCATGAGCAGAATATGCACGTATTAATTACTCCGTGGATACATGTATGATCCGAGCGGCCAGTTTATTCAGTAGTCGTGCTCGAGGAAAAGCAGCAGAAAGACGAAGTATATATATAGAATCTTTGCTCTTGAACTCTCATGCAGGAATGTATGATGTATATTGTATGTGGTTGTAGGCTACCTACCTAGGCATTCGCAGAAATAGTCATAACGACCACGCAGGTTGCCTAGGTACATATGTACATGTGCACTTGATCCCGTCTATATGATAAGAGTTGTTTTTTTTTTTTTTTTTTTTTTTTTTTTTTTTTTTTTCCATGGCTGGCTTGACTGGTTTTCGCCGGTCGGGCTATGTACCGGTACCTAGCCCTAACCAACCTGCGGTCAAAGAGTTGGCACCGACGTGAAAGACTGGATACGCGAATAGTTAGAATAGGTTTGTTTGGGGTTCCTTTGTCTTGGTTAATTTTGGTGGGTTTCATTATAGTATCACCTGTGTCTGTGATATATATAAATGCATATAGTTAGATGCATATGAATGAATGGCTTGACACAGACAAAGCGACTCCCTGTTAAACTTCCAAGCCATACCTAACTACCTATACTTTCTTATATCAATTATCGACAGGTTTATTATCTTATACTAGCATTAGTGTATATAATAATGAACGGGCATGTGGCAAATAATAAATTAAACAAGCTGTCACGGGCGGGCATCCCGCTAAGCCCAGCCCAGCCCGGCCCATCTCTCCCTTCTCGACTTCTGTCCATCCGTCTCCATCTCCATCTCCCATCATCGAGACCAACCGACTGAGACGCCCCCTTCCTCTATCTTCTCTTCGCTCTCTTCGCTCTCTCTTTCTCCTCCTTGCCGCCGTCTGCAATACCGCCCGTCCGTTCCTATACCCTTCGTCGCTCGCTTTGATTTGAAACGCAACCAAGATTAATCATTCCACTCCGGATCCTCGGGGAAGTCTAAAACAAACAACTACGTACCTACCACATACATCCAACTTCGAAGATATTTCCCTGGCAGGTCGATCTCATCCTTTGATCTGTACCACGCATTTCACTCTCGACTTGCGGCCGTGCGAGTTCGCGGTGACGAGGTAACAACAGGGAACAGGGAGAGATAGTATATATCTTTGCATGATGTTGCTTCCCAAGGGTGGCGTGAATTGGAAGGCGGCTCGCGCGAGATTACCGCCATGGCGAGCGATCATAGTCTTGTTAACTCGCACCCGGTTCCTGGTCTCGATTGCCGTCACGGGGCTGGTCATTCTTTTATGGCGCGGCATTAGTAGTTCGGCCGCGGAAATGCAAAGGTATGATGATCCTTTTGTTTTGAAGCCTAGTAGGCGAGGAGAGAAATACGGGGTGCTAATGCCTGGTGGCTCAGCTTTTATTGCTACGGGCCTTCAAAATCGCCAATGCACATGACAATCAATGAAATGAACGAGTGGAACGCACATTTACAAACTCCTGTAAACTTCAACCACCATGAACCGTACGACGTGAACTCAACCTCAATATCGCTCGTCGATCTCAATCCTATCAAGTCATCACCTAAAGCCGCTGCCAACGGAGAACGGGTCTTGATTCTCACGCCGCTACGCGATGCATCCCCTTACCTCCCAAAGTATTTCGACCTCCTTTCTGAATTGACGTATCCCCACGACCTCATTGATCTTGCCTTCCTAGTCGGTGACTCGACAGATGACACTCTTGCGGTTCTCAGCTCTGAACTCAATCGGATTCAGGACCAGGTTGAGGAGAAGATTGCTTTCCGTAGCGCCACCATTGTCCAGAAGGACTTTGGCTCTGACATTGATATGGAAGTCACAGAGAAGCATTCGTTTGAAGCCCAAGGGCCGCGCCGCAAATCCATTGCGCGCGCTCGCAATTTCCTCCTCTACTCTGCCTTGAAGCCCGATCATTCTTGGGTCTACTGGAGGGATGTTGACATTGTCGACAGCCCGAAGAAGATTTTGGAGGACTTTATGGCCCATGACAAAGATATCCTCGTTCCCAGTGTGTCTTCACTCTCTCTGTCGCCACAAACTTCAGTAACCCTGGCTAACAATTATGATAGACATCTGGTTCCATCGTTACGAGAATGGAATTGATATCGAGGGTAAATGTAGGTTGATTCCCCTTTGAACCGCTACCTTGTCATAAAACTGACCCAATACAATCATAATAGTCGACTACAACTCCTGGATCGAGTCAGATAAGGGCCGTCGGCTTGCCGACTCCCTTCCTAAAGACACAATTCTGGCCGAAGGCTACAAGGAATTCGACACAGGTCGCACGTATCTGGTGAAATTTGGTGATTGGCGAAAGAACAAGGACGAAGAAATTGAGCTCGACGGGGTGGGAGGAGTGAATATTTTGGTGAAGGCTGATGTCCACCGAGCTGGTATGCCCTAATCTTTTTAGCCTGCTTGCCGTTCGTATCTGCTAACATTTCTCGATAGGCATCAACTTCCCTGCCTATGCATTTGAGAACCAAGCCGAGACCGAGGGATTCGCTAAGATGGCTAAGCGAGCTGGCTACCAAGTAGTCGGTCTTCCCAACTACGTTGTCTGGCACATTGATACCGAAGAGAAGCCCGGTAACCTTGGCGGGCGCAAAGCATATTGATCATACATCTACAATTCGCCACTATAACTATTTGACGTGAATGAAGGAAAGAACAAGGGAGGGGGCAAAAGAAAAAGAGAAAAGGGCACACCGCTATCGTCTTTTTTTCCTGCCGCTTGTGTTGTGATACCCACGACACCGAAACAACGCAGACATGTCTGATACCTGGCATATTCAATTGTCCGATAAACAACCTCGCGGAATCACGTCGCGGTTTAATGATACGGTAATATAAAGACCTTTCTTTTTTCGTCGCACTGTAGGATTCAGAAGTGTTTCCTATCTTCCATACCTTTTTTTCTACTGGCGCTTCGGGTAAACTATGGCATTTGATTCTTCTTTTTGTTCTTGTTGTTTGTAACCTCGAGTGTGCGACGTTTTTATACTTTGATCACCTTCTATACTTTCTCATAGCCCTTTGACAAGGTTTCTTAATTTGTTTCTTTAACATTCTGGCTATCCTTGGTCTTTACGAGGACTGGCGCCTTGGTTTTTGTTTCTATTTGTTTTGTTGTGTTTTTCTTCTTCGTTTCTTTATTTTCAGAGAAATATACTGGTCGACTGCCGTGTACAGCGACATGATGTTCTGGGTATCGTTTATATAGTATGGTATATAGCCTGGTAGAGAACAATCCCGGTGACGGAGACAATGCCGACATCCCCCACCCGAATTAACTCGCCCCTAAGGCAATTGAATCAATCAACGACAAGTTGGCTATCCCCGCATCATCTTCAAGTCTTCGACAGTAGCATATCCTTTCTCTCCGTCTCCAATGCGCCCTGGCTATTCTTCCACCCTGGCTACTACTACTTCTACTTCTCTACGAGCCTTGCGACCTTTCACCGCATTCCAGCACCTCCACAGACCAAAACAATTACCACATTCACTGCTATTCCCGCAGGGCCGTCATTATTCTTCTTCAGCTCCAAAAGCCATGAATATCGAACCCAGCAAGCGGGAATGGCTGTGCATTATTCCTGACAAACCTGACCGGCTTGCCAAGAGGCTGGAGATTCGGCAGTACGTTGGGCGCGCCTGTCCTGATCAATTACAGTTTTTATAGTAATGGCTGACTTTTTTTTTTTTTTTTTTTTTTTTTGTTTTTCGACATAGAACTCATTTGGCAAATTTGAAACCCCTTCTTGAAGCTAAAAAACTTGCTTTTGGCGGTATGTTCCTAAATTCAATGTTTTTTCTTTTTTTTGAATACCTTGGCTGAACAAAATTACCAGGACCCATGTTCCATGATGCACACCCTGTTGCAGGCCAGGCCCCTCAATTCAAAGGCAGCACCATGATATTTCGCGCTGCTACCGAAGCGGAAGTGCGCGAGACCCTCAGGAATGATATCTATGCTACCTCTGATGTGTGGGATTTGGAGAATACGCAGATTATTCCGGTGAGTCACCTTTCTAAGAAGAATATGCTTCTGATACTGAACTTTCCGTAGGTTTTGAATGTTATCAGCTAGGCACTGAGAGTAGAATAGTACCTGGTATATCATTATGCATGAATAGTATATAGTATGTACGGTCTTAAGTATATCAGATATGCGCCCATCCGTTCTCAGCCAACACGTGCATCTCATTCACTAGACAGAAACTTCCCTTTTCCTCTCTTCCTTCCATAGTCGTCGTCTGCCACTCTTTCACTCGACGTGAAACAGCCTTTCGCTTGAAACGATCCGTAGTAAACCACCGACGAAGACGACTCTCCCACGTCCATCTCCAGATTCGCCATTTACTACTGGTCGAAGAAGATGACGATGGCCACCCAGGTGCATGCACGTATTCGTAAGCTTTGCCGTCGTAGCCTACTCGCACATTTGGGTTCAACCATACCCCCTTCTCGGCGGAGAGGGGGTTGTCGGCGTGGATAATACAGCATTCTGAGCCCTCAAGGTGGTATTTGGCTAGACTGTCTGGGATGCCGCGGAATCGGAGTGGGTGTGCAGTGTCATAGAAAGGGGCAGAGTCCATTATGACTTTGTACATGTCAGTCAAATACTTAAAGTCTCGTGGAATGCGTTTCCCGTTCCCGTGTAAAATGGGTAAAAGGAAAATAAAACTAACCCATACTGTTCCAACAGCTTCGCACTGGAGTCGCCTCGCCATGCTCAAGTGCTTGTCGAGATTGACTGGCTCGAAAATACGGCCATGTCTGCATCATCACCTCATGGCCTTCAACGTCACGGAGGGCAAACGTGTCGTAAAAGTAAGGTGGCTTGGAAAAGTCCAATGCGCAGGCTGCCGCATAAGAGCCATGATTTGTGTTGAGGAGGGTGTAGAAGTCGTCATTCTGTGCTCTCCTTTAGCTACTATAATGCTCGCGAGGAGGAGAGGGGAGGGAAGGGGGGTGAGCTTACCGTAAAAACGACATCATTCAAAAACAAAATCTTATCAAACCGCATCCCAAACTTGCTTTCGAGAGCAACCAAGGGCTTCAAACTATCGTTCCTCTGCTTTGACAGAAACGGTATCCTCCTCAACTCCTTGCGCCCTCGCGACGTGTAAATCCAGCCATCCTCTTCCTCCTCCTCCTCCTCATCCTCTTCCCCCTCTCCATCTCTCTTGCCCTTGTCCTTAGGCACTTTGGCAATTTCATCCGAATGTGTCGTTTCACTCATGCTAATGCTGCGTTTCACTCCCATCTGGCCCAGTGCATCATCGAGGTCATGGAGGGCATTTTTGGTGCCATCCCAGCTGCCACTCTCGATAATCGAGACAAATACATTCTCCGGACCCAGGGATTTGACCAGTTGGACCAGCGCCGTGTTCCAGTGCGACCTTAGGATAGCCTCGTTGTTCCAGTGCGTGCTAGATATGAATATGCGCTGTTTCCCCCCCTTTTGCGTCCCTTCTCCTTCGCCACCAACCAATTCAATGCCCGAATTCGACTGACCAGCAGCCGATATTGTGTTGTTCGCGCGGTATATGACCCAGGAAGTGTCGGTTAGAATGCCGAATATGGCCAAGATGAGCAGCCTGCCCAGAAGCCGCCTTATGCGCGTGTTTAGAAAGGGCATATTTTTTTAAAGTTGTATCTCTCATTAACGAGGCTTGCTTGATACTCAGATCATCGAGGAATGTACGTATACTCTTCCGAGTACCGTGGGATGCTCTAGATGCTCCTAGACCGCGCATCAAATGGGTAAACACAAGGGTATATGCGCATAAAGAAACGAGCGGATGATGATGAAGGTATAAAATGGGCACCTCAGTTCTGTTCCATCAATTTACCCAATATACTTGGGCAGTAGTCGATATCAAGAGTGGACTTGAACTAAGAGCTGATGTGGACGATCATCGATGCGGAACAAACATATCAAATAGCTTCTTTTGGTTAGCGTGTATCGTAGTCATCCATCTCAACTTCTCAAAGAAAAGACTCTCGAACCCATTGAAAGAATGTATAAATAAGGGCCGAGGAATTAATCTATAAATTTAGTAAACATAGCTAGTGTAAAAGAAATGTACATGTATGAACAGAATGAAAGTCTAATGCAAGAGGGAATCAAAGACACGCAAACCGAGTTTTGGCATATATACAAAAAAACGATCTATATACAAGCAGAATAATCACGCTACAATGCCAAACTTGCTTTTGAAAGAAAGCCACTTCTCATAAGCCAGCAATTTCAACTCCACGCGCATGTATGCTGTGAACGCGGACAGGAAGCGGTACAGATTGCCGAGTTTCAATATACTGCCGTTCTGAGAGACGAATTCCATCTGCTCTTCGAATACGGCTCTGGTGGCGTACCGTGCGAGAATCAAGAATGTGCGCACTGGGCCTTGACGAGTGTGTAGATTCTCGTCGAGGCTTCGGGCTGTAGGAAAAGAAAAGTCTTAGACCCTATTAAGAAAGAAGAGGTTGCTGAAAAAACTACTCACTGAGATCGTTCGTTTTGAGAATCAAAAGAATGACACGAGGCACTCTACCGAGAAGGTCAACTAATTGCTGAAGCATCCCTTCACCCAGAGCAGAAGTGACGTTACTCTTCTCCTGCGTATTATCCCGCGAAGACACGATTCTGTTCTGAGAAATCACCGTAAAATCTCGACCGGTGATTGCACTCGCGAAAATAGGGAAAAGTTCATCGGTTACTCCCGCAACTTCATATGCGTATTTGCGCATCTTCTTCTCATCGCCCTCGATCACCGAAAGCCACAGCTTCGCGTAATTCCGCCGTAGGTCCTGAGGAATATCTCGGTACAAGCCGTGGTCGTATAGAATAATATCAAAGTTGGGTTTGCCACGGGTGTCATTCTTCCGGATAGCGATGTTACCGCCATGAGGGTCACAGTGCAAAGGAGCATTGTCCCCGAAGATCATTTCATTGAAAATGTGCGCAAATGCCGCTGACACTTCATCACGGTCAATCCCGTTCTTGTCGAGGAACTCCAAATCATCGGGACGAGATCCAGAAATAAATTCCATGACCAGAATCCGTTTCTCAGCCGACATGACTATGCAGTTTATAACGTTAGCTACATGTTAAACTGTAAATAGGTAGAACGAACAGAAGCGAACTGACCTTCAGGAATCACCAGCGGCATATCGGTATGCTGCTTGAAATATGCCTTCGTTCGCATCGCGTTTTCAGCTTCATGCCGAAAATCAAGTTCCATGGGTAAAGACAAATCCATCTCTCGTGATAGCCATTCCAAATCATATTCAGGGAAAAACCGCTTGAGCGTGGAAAATGTAAGTCGAGTCAATGCTAAATCCAGAGGCACCCATTCTGCTAGAACAGGATGCTGAACCTTCACTGCTACTTTCTGACCCGTTTCCTTGAGCGTTGCGACGTGGACCTGGGCAAGTGATGCAGCGCCTATAGGAGTGGTTCCGAATGTCGAAAACACTTCCTCAATTGGTTTTCCTGTATCCGCTAGGAACATTGCTTGGATTGACTCGAAAGACGAAACCGGGCACTTGTCCTGCAGAGGAATGAAAGTTGTTGTCCATTCTAGCGGAAGAAGATAGCCCATACTGCTCAGATGTTGGCCTAACTTGATGAATATAGAGCCGTTCTTCTCGAGAACCACCAGCGTACGCTCTGCACATCGTTTGTGACACGCTTTTAGCATCGCCTCTTGCTCCTCCGCAGATCCACTCGATTGGTTGAGAGTTGTCCGATAGCTAGTTAAACACGCAGAAAACGACGTTAACAAATGTATATTTCTCGAGGGAGGGGAGAAGAATTAACGGAACAAGGCTTACTCATTAATGCAAATTGCGAGAGTGGTAACAACTCTGGCACTTCTCTCAGCAGCCGCATAGCCATGTTTTATATCATCCCAAAACCCAACCAACGCAACACCTACAGTGCCTCCAGCAGCTGCAAGTTGTATAGCGGTCCGACTCCTGAATCTCCATTTCGGCTCGACAGGCCCTGGACTAAGACCCCTCTTCCATCTCGGTGCATTTGATTGTCGCAGAGGAGTGGAATGAATTGCTCGTCTGGCCGTTGTATTCCCAGACGACCGAAACTGCCGCTGATGTGTCCAGCATCTCCTACAGAAAGACCATGTGTTGCGCGTTTGCGAGAAAGGCGACGGCGACGGCGTTGAAAGGAGTCGCCGAGGAAGAGCGGGTTTCATGGCCTTCGTTCAAGACCAGCTGAGCTGTTTGCTGTCTGTTGTTCTCGCCTATCACAGTTCCCCTGACTGTAGAGTTTCCATAAATAACCAATCTTTATGCGAAGGATTTAGATATCTTTTGACCCCGAGTGTAAGATCATTTATTGTTGTTTTGAGGGTCAAGAAACGCTACTTGGATCGCAGCGAAATCGTTCGGGAGGGCACCAATGAGGCCCGGGGGGGGAGGATGGATTGCTCGAGGGGTAGCGGATAGAAAGAAGGAATATTTACAGAAAGAGAAAACGAAAAGGAATTCGAGAACCCCGAAAAAGAATGTCGTCGCAAAGTCGACTGCAGCGGAAGAACTTTCGGGAAGGGGAAAACGTTGAGATGCGTGACCAAAAAGGGTAAATCAGTTTTTCCGGCTTTCCTCCGGTCTAACCCTAAGCGCGTCTTTTGCCGCGGAAGTTTGACTGTCAAAATATAGCACTCGCTGTTCAAAACATTATTAATGTATCCAGTTATGCTTATGCTAAACGCCATTTCCAGTTCTCCTTCTGGAAGTTTGGTTGGTTTTAATGGGTATCCCGACAGGGAAGACAAAATCAACAAGCAGGCACTGAGGCTGTCACCTCGGTACAATAACCCTCCCTCCTTGTGACGCCCGTTCTATGCAACAAGATAGTAAGAAATATAAACTCATCATGCCAATTATCTGATCATGATGTCTGAAGGCCGTAAGGGTATTCAATAGGGTAGGCAAAGTAGAGAAGGAAAGGAAAAGCAAGAAAGGAAGGAAGGTATTTTTATCAAGACCATTCAATGTCATTATTCGTTTGACGTCGTCGTCGCGCATTGATTGCCGATGGCGGCCGGTTTAACGAAGAAGGAGATCTCGTGTCGTCTGATTGCAAGGAGCTGACCAAGGATAGCCGACTGTTCATGGCTCGGGGTACACGGCTGCGGGCAGCTGCATGGCCCACGCTATCTCCTAATCCTACTGCCGAAGCGCTGCCGTCTCTAGTCACCGGCCGTAGGCTTTTGCGCTGATGCCGGGGAGATTCAGGAACATCAAAGAGGCCCCTTGAGGGCTGCCCAGGTCTCAAATTCGGAGTAGTAGGCCGTGATAGGTTAGCACCTGATGCCTGAGATAGAGCAGACGTGCTTGTCCGTCTCAAAAGTGGCCTTCTTTTGGCACCTGCTAAGCTATCCAAGAGCTCGCTGGACTTGAGAAGTTTACCAGCCATGTCTCTTACAAGAACTGCCGGATCATTCTCAAGCTCTCCGATGGCATCCAAAAGGCCACAACGCGCGAGTAAATCGCCCTGTTCCTCCGTCGAATCACAAATGCTTGAGAGAATGCGTAGTAAATTCAAACGTACAGCCGCCTTGTTATGATGAAGCTTCTGACGAATGCGTGTGAAGAGATCCGCCCGGGCGAGGGTCGATGCGACGGGGGGACTGAGCCGTAAGAGCTTTTGAAGAGGCTCTAGCAGATTTTCAAATGCATTGGCTTTTGAAATTGTTAGGCATTTCACAATCGAATCAGTGAAAGACAAGCCGTCAGCACGGTCTTCCAGCAGGTGCTCCTCGACCTTGGCAGTTTCTTCTTGAAGCCTAGATTATCGCTTTTAGCTCTACCCAACATCGGTGGCCACACATTCTTTGTACGACAATGAATGAACTTACCATGCAAAAATGGCGTCTAAGGCAGTAACTTGCCAGTAAGGATCAGATAGTAATGAGATATAAAAGGGCAACCCCTTATTGCGCCATAGTTCACGGCGGCCGACTCTCCCGGAATGAGCCATATCACAAAGAATGGGAAGCGCGAACTCTTTCAATGGACGTTCGGTTTTCACAATCTTTTGCAGAAGAGGAATAATACCATTCAAAGCTGCATCTTCCTGGCGTGGCTTGCTCAGACGGCACATATTATATATCGTATTCAAAATCTGATTCGACACTTCCCGAAAATGAGGTTGTTTCATGGTTGAACGCAGCAGTTCTGTAAGAACATCAATGGCATTAGAGTTCTGTAGAGACTCTAGTGTGGTAGACAGCATGGAGAGATTTTTGATGAATTTTAGCATCGTTATTTGATGCGTCGGAGTCATGCGTCTTAACTCCTTTAGTACTCCTATTGTAGTCTGTCAGCTTCTGGTTCTTCAAGTAAGAATGACCACGCTGCTGTCATGCTTACTGTGTAACACGGTCCTTTCAGCCACCATTTCCTTGACATGGTTTTCTGCTTGGGAGAATATGAAGAAAATATTGGCTATACGGCCCTCGCTGATCTTGGCCAATTCTTCATCTTCGTCAAGGACCCTGCTCAAGACAAGCGACAATGGATCTAGCACTGAATTTCTCGACAAAATTCTGCAAAAGTCATTTTTAGGAGTCGAGCCCTGAGTTTATTAGCGCTCTATGGATCAAATAGAGTTCGATACGTATGGCACTTACCTGCAGCTCAAAAACGCTCCATATACCATTGACGCCGATCAAAACAAGGTCGCGTTCATCCTCATAGTCGTCTTCGAGAAAGTCAACCAATACGTTGAGTCCACCGGCGCTGACGAACATTTGCAAATTCAAAGTCGAGGACTGGTACATTTGTTGCACAAACGTTGCAGCCTCTAAACGAATTTCTCGAGGGTACTTTTTCGATGCGAATTCATTGATAATTGGTATGCCACCAACAAAACATAGATTTTCCTGTATCTCATAATCATTGTAAATGATTGAGTTTATGATTTTGAGTAGGTTGGAAATGATATCTCGACGCCGACATCCTTCTAGGATTTCCAACATAGGAAGCATGCCATGAGACCCGATGATGATCGCCTTTGTTTCTGGCAAATCGCAGAAAATATCCAGTAGTTGCTCAGAAATGTCGGCTAGTACGTCGTCATCCTGTGACGTCTTCAAGGAACTCACAAGTCCCTCGATTTGATTACGTAGACGAGCGTACTTATCCCGGGCAATGTTGGTTTCTAGATCCATTTCATCGAAGCCTTCCTCCAGTTGAGCAAAAGGATCGTCCTCATCATCCTGGTCTCCTAGCCAGGAGTTGTTCGAGAGTTTAGATTGCAGCATCAATGTGCTTCTATCCGAGCCATGCTCGCTGGCCGGTTTGGCAAGGGTACTTTCTTCGTTACCGAATATGTCTGAGAAATCCTCATCGTGCTCATCCTCCGCAAACTTTTGTATCTCAATAGAAGAGCGGCTACGTTTGATAGAGCCCCGAGCCCTCGAACGAATGGGGAGAGTTTGTTCGCTGTTGTCCGAGTTGATGTCGCCAGTGTATTCATCTTGTTGAGACGATACCAGCAATGAAGTCCTGGGAGTATTGTCGTCGACTTCCTGGTATATAATGAGTTTCAATGGCATTGATTGAAGAGAGAGCGCGAGAGGGAGAGAGAGAGAAAAAAAGGGGAAGGGTTCGTCAACATACCGAGAATAACCCAAGCTTACGTTCCAAAACATCATCATTAGCGACTATAAGATCTGAAAAGTCCTCCTCTGCGCTCTCCGAATAAAACGCTGCTGGACGGGTCTGCCGCAGTGGCTTTGAGGGAGAAAGCACCGGCTTATTCCCAAGAACCTGGACACCCGAAACAGCGGCAACACCATTGCCTGATCTATGGCGCGAACGAGGTCTGAGGAGGTTTGGCTTATTCTCATCTGCCACTCTGCGTGGTAATGGCCGGATGGTCTCGAGTGGATCAGAATCCATAGGCTCTGTAGAACTCCCCAGTGTAGTTTCATTGTCTGAGAAGCTACCTAATGTATCCCTCATTGTTGTTCCGTCTAGAGAAGCAAATGCCTTCAATCTCTCCGATGAAAGTAAGCCTCCAAGGTGGTCATGTGGCCGCAAGTGCGGGAGATCAAGAGCACGCGGGGAGATGGCTGAGTCAAAATCGTCATCCCAATTATCCTCGGGGTCTGGTGAGCGGAACTTGTCTGGAGCATTTCGATTTATAGAAGGGGATGTCAAATCTTTGGTGCGTAGTCCTGTATTTAGGGGATCAAGGCGTGGTAGGCCAGAATTGTGATGATCAGTCCGAACAGACCTTCTTACTGTCGTCGAGTCGGGGGAGCGAAGAGCTTCATTCCATTCCTGGACACTCTTAACTGCTTCTTCGTATTCAGTAGGCTTCTTTGGGACCACTGACTCTGATCGATGTGCGTTAACTATCCAAGGATGTTTCAAAAGTTTGCGAGCAGATACACGAAGATTGGGATCTTTTTGGAAACATTGCATCAAGAAATCTTTTACTGCCTGTATAGTTCGTCAGAAAACGCATCAAGGTCATAAGGAGACAAAAAAAAACTTAGCGTACAGGCGACGCTCCCTGAGGTAGTGGGGGATGATCATCATTTACTATACGGAAGAGCGCAGGCATAGGCTGCAACTTGTGGTATGGAGGCTTCCCATCAAGAAGCTCAATCACTGTACAGCCCAGACTCCAGATATCCGATGATGTCGTCGCTCCTGAGAGCTCAATGACTTCGGGTGCCATCCAATACGGAGTGCCGACGACGCTTGATTCATGTAGGCCCGTCGTGCGACTGGCCACTCCGAAATCTGCCAACTTGACCAGCCCCTGTTTTGTGGTGAGTATATTCGCACCTTTAATGTCTCGATGAATTACACCTTGATCATGAAGATATAAGAGACCTTGCAAAACTTGGGACATATAAAGGGCCACAAGATTCTCAGGAAAACGACCAAAGTTTTTCGCGATACTATGTAACGAGCCGTTTTCACAGTACCTAGCTGAAGCTTTAGTATATGCAGCCATATCTGCGTTATCATTTCCAGGGAGATATACTCAAGGATTATATTGAGCGTATCTGGAGTTTTCACAAAGCCATGGTATTTCACAATGTTGGGATGCTGCATCGTTCGAAATAGGTCAGTATTCCATTCGTACTTAGCATCCACACGGCAAACTCACGTCTAAAGCCTTCAAAAGGTCGATTTCAAGCTGTAAAGAAAAGAGGAACTCGAGTCAGCAGTCATGTTCTGGAGCGGCAGATAGGTTTGAGTATCAGGCACACACCATGATAACCCTCAATTCGCTCTTTGGAAGATCGGTCAATTTTATTTGTTTCACGGCAACTGTCTCTCCCGTATTCCAATTAAGCGCTCGATATACCGATCCAAAAGCGCCCTTTCCCAGACAATCCCCCAGTTGCTTCACATTCCGTTAGTACAGGTGCTTGAAATGGTGCGGGAAGTCATATTGAGTACATAATCCTTGAGCTCAGAATCATCTTTCGACAGAGATTTCGAGTGCCTATCCTCCCGTTTTGTAGGGCTCGTCCCTGACCTTGCTAAGCGTGTCTTTGCCGGTGTGCCAGGGGTACGGGATGACGGGAGGTGCGTCTCCTCGCCCTCGTTGGAGCGGCTGACCATTTTCCTTGTAGCAACAACACGGTAAGACGGTCTTCAGAGCGTGTGGGAACAATGGCGTTCGGTGTTGGCGACCCCCCGGTTAACGAACGTAATCCCAGATGAGCGAGGCGGACTGCGGGCGAAATAGTAAACACGCGGGGAAGCGGCATATCAAGTAGGACAGAAATTATCGCAGTGTCGTACGCTCAACGTATCGTTTGGTAAGGCAATTCTGGGCCCATCGAGGATTGTATTTGGCCGAACGTGACTAAGGCGAAAGAAAAGCGTGTGTGGTTGTGTGTGCGTGCGTGAAAAACCATAAATCGACCTCGTATTGTTTGTTGACTCCGGGTGGTATACGATCGGGCGAGAATTGAGACCTGACGTGCTCCTGTTGCAAGGTCGTTTCAAGTCATGTTGCACAGGCAAGCTGGATCAAAAATCTCAAATGAGTAAATCCTGCACGCAACGATTGTCCTATTAAAACATCCAGCGTCTGAACGGCACTTACCGGCAGATAGTCTGGGGAGAGAGGATGTGCTCTGAAAACAACGCTGGGAAGGCGGGTTGTGTCTCCGCACTAGCTGGCATGACGCAGGCGGGTATAGTTAAATATTGCCCACTCATCCCTCACAGGCACAGCCCTAACAGCACACCGCGGCCCGCCGATCTCAGAGAGTACAATACTTCTTGGGTTAAGTTTATTTAATTGTGCTATTGTCTATAGTCAATCTTTCTGTACAGATGCATAGCATGCTCTATACAAAATTAAAGTGATGTATGTACATCCCACACTCCGTCCATATTCAGGCCCGGTTATTGTTTGGCACGAAGGAGTCGGAAGATGTCAGATACCAAGTACAAGCTGCCTGCAATAGCCAAAGGCCCCTGATTCGCAGAGAGAGATGCCCATGCGAGGGCCGACAGAATATCGGCCCCGAAAGATTCAACTTGCCCAACGCCAGGTATCGATTTAGCATGCTCAGCAACCGTTGCTGTATCTGTAGCTTTCACCCATGGCATGCCATCAACAGGGCCAAAAGCAACAACCGCAACGTTGTCTCCAGGGTGGATCAGAGGCTGCAAGAGTTCCGACAAGTCTTTCCCCTGGGAAACAGCCACCACCCAGGTCACTGGCAGGCCTTGTTGGCGGAGTTTACGATTAACAAAGTTGGCAAGGACATTCGATGACTGAACATTATGGGCTCCATCGAGAAGCACTGGCTCGTCACGATCAACCAAGGCTTTCAATGAAAGGAGCTGTAGTCGACCTGGCCATTGGATTTTTGAAAGCTCTGGAACGAGGTCGTCCACTGTTTTGGGGGATTTGATTTGCTCCAAGGTTTTCTGTAGTGCCAATGTGGCGCAGGCGATATTCGTTCGTTGATGTGGTTCCAGGTCAAGATCGCGGAACAATGAAACAAGACTAGGGAATTGTCGGCTTGCTATATCTTGCGTTGCCATCGTGGCATCAATGCCTAGCTCCTGAATTCGAGATTGAAGCACCTGAAGTACCTCAGCATCATTGGTGCCGTCAAAGACGCACGGCACGCCGTCTTTTAGAATGCCCGCTTTCTCATTGGCGATAGCTTGTATTGAGTTCCCTAGAAACGCTTCATGGTCACGGCCAATCTTGGCAATCACAGACACGAGCACATTTGACAGAATGTTTGTAGCATCGAGGCGACCGCCCATTCCAACTTCCACAACGCCTATCTCGACATGTTCCCGGTCAAAGATTTCGAAGGCGGTCGCGGTAAGTAGCTCGAACTCAGAGGCGTCGAGGCCTAACGATTGGTTGCGCTGTTTGATCTGCTCCTCAACCTGCCGAAATAAAGATTCCTGGATGACTTTATCATTGATGGTGATGCAATCCCACCGGTCAATCAAGTGCGGGGAGGTAAAACGGCCGCACCGGACACCGGCGGCCGTCAAGAGACCAGAGACATAAGACGTTATCGAGCCCTTGCCATTAGTACCGGCAACATGAACGGCCTTCCAGGTAAACGCGGAGTGCTGAACAAGGCGTGAAATACGGGAAAGCCCTAGTTCAATCATGTCTCCGTCTGAGTGAATTGTTCTCGGTTTAGGACATGCGGTCTTTGGTGTTTGTCGATTCGAGTCATCGTTCGGCGGCTGCGTCAGTCGCAAATAATGAGTATATAAAAAGCCTATGAAAGGACAAAGACCCGCTCACCAATTAGAGAGTTATAGGTCGAGGGCTTGTAGCTCAAAGCCATGGAATGAGTCGAAGAGCCATGACAACTACCATAGCCTGAGCAGGACAATGTGGGAGTTGATAGTTATGGATACTGCCCTCGGCGGCCGATAAGAAATTATCGATGCCTGTGATTTCAGGCGGCCTACTGTATTAGATAACCCTGGCCAATCGGATGAGGCTGCCCCTCAAGCCATCGCAACGAATACATCCAAGAAGAAAAAAGCCTGCGTCGACAACAATTGCGCCTCGGTTGTTACCCAGAGATCTGACCTGTCCTGTCAGCGCAGGGCTCGCCTTTCAGCGACACACGCCGTGCCTATACCAAGTGCTCGACTGTGATTCAGATTGCCCCTAACTAAATCTGATGCTCTGATTGGCTGTCGCCGTCGGTCGCATTTTTTCGCGCTGTCTCGCCTTATCCGCCCTCGCCGCCTGCCAGTTACAGTAACTCCTCTTTGCCGCCGTTTTTGCCAGCCACACGTCTCTCCTTGAACCTCCTCCCCTTACTGTCATCATATCGCGTTCTTGATTATACTCTTGCGCATCGTGAGGGCGAGAATTTTTTTTTTGCTGCTTATTCTATTATCTCGAGTCTCTGGTGTTTTTGGACTTCATCATGGGCATTCCGTAAGTTGTTACGGGCCGCGCGCGGTCGCGGTTGTCACGCGCCAACTCGTTGCCTTGTGGCCTGAGCCGAATGTGAGGCTTCCAGCGTTAACTTACTGACTGTTCGCCATGTAGTTTGTGGCGTGAACCCTCTCCTCCAGCGCCAAAGAGCTCCGTCAAGAGTGATCCTTGCGCTCACACTCGGTCGTCCATCCGCCGCCGAGGAGCCGTGCGACATGTCTCGCGCGCCAATGCGAATAGCGTATCCCCTCGTTCATCCTTGTCTGTTCCTCACCCCGAGAATAGCCAGTATGGCCGGTCCATCCTTCAAAGCCCATCGCTAGATGAAGTGGCTCTGTTGGATCCCGTGAGGGATAGCGTATCTGATGATTCTACACGGCGAGAGCTTGGCTCGCGGCTGTTACGGGATGCTCTCAGGCACCGCCAACCTGGCCGACGTCTTCGCATTCCACGCGAGTCTTCGCTGCGCTTCGAGATGCCCAGCCCGCCGTGGTCACCAAACGAACCACCGCAACGCTCATCCATGGGAGATTACGCCAGGATACGACCGACAACTGACAGTTTTCCTTTCTCGCCTAGGTTTGCGCCTGCCTATGCATTCCGGCGTGAGAATTCAGTTACTCCAGCTCACCCTGAAAGGCCAGCATCGCACTCATCGACTCCAAGGCCGCCACTGCGCACAACTGAAGATGGACCAGCACCTAGTGTACGATACCTACGTCGTGTCGGTCATCGATCAGTCGGTGAGACTAATGGAAACACAACTTCCTCGCGACCAGAAATTGATGGTCTGGGCGACCGGCAACGTAGTGCTAGCCCAGATGACGATCTGGACAATGCATGGGAGACACTTCTGACAACACTGGCGCCGGATCCCAATTTGCCCAACGCTGACGCTGATTCATCATTTACGTCGACCGGTGCTCCAGCGCCGACGAATCATAGCCGTGCTACTGACTCTACTCGACGAAGTCACCCCTCACAGACATGGCAGATCCCATTAGGGCCGTCAGCTACGGTACATATGGTTCTGGATCCCTACCCTGAATATCTAAATCCCTGCGACCTTCCAGATTCTGCCACGGGTTCAGATACAGAGGCTGACTCGGATCTGGAATTACGACGATCAGGATCTCGCCAGCGTCGGCATTTGCGGGCTCGACTCCTTGACTCTGCATCTGCCCTTGGCTCCACTCAAGACAGTCAGCCCCCGATTCCAATATTGTCGCGGTCATCGACATTGCCGTCCATTTCTTCTTTCGCTTCCCAGGATCGCTCTTCTGGCGTGGATATGAGAGCCATCGTAGATCGCTTGGCCCAAAGGGAAGACATTCCTGACGAATGGTGGGTGGCAGCTGGATTGTCTCGCACTATAGGTCGTCAATTAGACGTTAGCGACGCGTCTCCAGATCTTGTTAACGATACTCGCACCAATGCGGCCGACGAAGCGTGACGAATAATAATCATCTACATCTTTCTGTTTTTAAATCTCCTGGCGAGATCTGTACATTTACCAGAGGCGAAGGGAAGATCTACTGTATTGTGAACTGAGCAATATATGCATTGGGCTGCGTGAGAGGCGTTATCTTCGGTTTTATAATTCTTGCGACCTTTTTTCCCCTTCTATCTTCTTCGTTGGAGACTCGGCACATCTTTCTCAGAGGTATCGCATAAACGACACTAGACGGTTCGGGTTACATTTCGGCTTAAACGGGAGCGGTTCACTGAAGGATCGTGTACTCATGGTGTATTTTCGTTATAATAATGTGATGGGTTATGGCGTGCTTTTTCCATTCGTTACCTTCTCTGCGCGATTTACCATACTGTGCATAGTAGCGTTCCGATGTAATTTTGGATCCATGCTGTTTTGGTTGTAATACTTGCTGTATCTGTTTAAATATATGGTCGACTGCGATTATCTGCCTTCCTAAATGAGCGCATACTTGTGTTGTACGATAGTCTACGTCGTGCTCGTATACAATATTATGCAGAGCTAAGGCTAGAACCCTCCCCCGCATGTGTAGATAATTTATATCGAAATAAAGTTTCCCCCCCCCTTCTGTTGTGCCACACGCCCGCCCTTTCCCAGGTAGGCATCCCGAGCCTGCCATCTACAACTATGAACTAATCCACCACACGGCCCAGTCTTCTCCGACCTAACCCCACCACCACAAGGCACAGGCAGAAGATGTTTAACTAGCGATGAGAGGGATGACTAAAGGCTCACTTTCCTCATATACACATCGCATGCCGTCATCAGAATAGGCTCGACATACATCAGCCCAAAATGGAGCCGCAAGTGGATAGGTTGGTGAAAAAAGCATGGGGTATGAATGATCCTTCCACTTCTCAGCCATCTCATAGAATCATCATTTTAACACTCTGGCTAATTTCATACAGAAAAGTTTCTATCCACGTCAGAGACATCTCGCTTGATGATTGCCATCAGCGGGATTCCAGGATCTGGAAAGTCGTCATTTTCACTCGTCGTAGCACAACGGATCAATAAGCTCTATGCCGAGCAGTTCCCGGGGTCACCCCCAATCGCTACATTTGTGCCCATGGATGGATATCATCTGACACGAGCCGAGCTTGCAGCCATGCCAGACCCTGCTCTTGCAGTCGCGAGGAGGGGCGCCGCATTCACATTCAACCCAGAAAAGTTCCTGCAACTGGTGAAGCAGCTACGAGAACCATTAAGTGCTACGACACCTACCATATTCGCCCCGAGTTTTGACCATGCAGTCAAAGATCCTGTTGAAGACGATATTCCCATCCTCCCCACAGCCCGTGTCTTGTTTTTTGAGGGAAATTATCTGAGTCTGAACAAGGCGCCCTGGGATGCCGCAGCAGCATTGATGGATGAGCTTTGGTTCGTTGAGGTGGATTTTGAGACGGCAAGGAAGCGCTTGATTAAACGACATGTTGAGGCCGGCATTGCTACGGATGCCGAGGAAGCAGATAAGCGGGCAAAAGAGAATGATCTCGTTAATGGCCAAGAGATCGTGGACTTTCGATTGCCGGTACACGAGGTCATAGTTAGCACTTATGATCAAGAGTTCTCGGCGGGACAACTTTGAGTCGGGTAATTCTTGCGTCAGAATAGAATAGAACATTGATTGGTGATATAACTATAGCGCAGAGTAATCTCTAGTAAAACACTGGAAAGCTGTCTAGTTATCTGTTGTACAGTGGCAATGCTATATATATATATATATATAGCATGTATGAAGCAGCCAATCAGATAGCGGCACTATAAATCACGTGACAAACAAATGATTACTGATACGTGGTCACGTGACAAAGCGCGCTAGCGTTGCTCGGAAAGAAAATCAATCAAAGGCTGCAAACACGAGATCGCGTCTCCCTTACTTCGAGACGCGTCCTGGCTTAGGAATCAAATACCATGTTTTCTGCCCCTCCCAGACTATTTCAACTCTGACCTCTCTCCATCCCCTTCTTCTAAAAGGGATTTTGACATCTCGATACCGCTCTTGCTTGCTTGTCTCTCTGTTTCATTCTTCACTACCCGTTGCCACCCTCTTATATTCACCCATCATATAGAAAAATAAATTCTGCACGTCGTCGAACCTACAGTCAGTCTGCTCACGACACGTCGAGATCACAGCAAAATGTTTGTGTTCAAGCGAGGTAAGACTCGATCTTCATCTCTTAGCAGTCTTTATATAGTGTTTCCATGTCATGTTC
The DNA here is from genome assembly GCF_001907595.1 of Talaromyces atroroseus. Classification (NCBI taxonomy): domain Eukaryota; kingdom Fungi; phylum Ascomycota; class Eurotiomycetes; order Eurotiales; family Trichocomaceae; genus Talaromyces; species Talaromyces atroroseus. Next base: position 837,866 of record NW_017971439.1, on the reverse strand, counting down.
TACTGTAACGTGTTATTCGTGCATTAGCTTTGTGCTTTTGTTCGTCGCCGTCATGCTGATTGTGTATTGACAAACATCTAGATGGACGCAAGGAACGCGTGCAATTCGACAAGATCACAGCTCGTGTGTCCAGGCTGTGTTATGGCCTCGACACTGATCATGTTGACGCCGCGGCCATTACGCAAAAAGTCATCTCTGGTGTGTACCAGGGTGTGACCACGGTGGAGCTAGACAACCTGGTTGGTGCCTACTTGAGACAACTTTTTCCCCTGGAGCAATCACTGACATCATACAGGCTGCCGAGACTGCCGCTTATATGACGGTCACGCATCCCGATTACGCTGTCCTCGCCGCTCGTATCGCCGTTTCCAACCTACACAAGCAGACGAAGAAGCAATTTTCTGCCGTGATTGAAGACCTCTATCATTATGTCAACCCGAAGAACAATAAAGCGGCCCCTATGATTTCTACTGAGATATACGAGGTCGTGATGAAACATGCCGACGAGTTGAACTCGGCCATTGTCTATGACCGGGATTTTAATTACCAATATTTTGGATTCAAGACTCTTGAGCGCTCTTATTTGCTCCGGCTTAATGGCAAGATTGCTGAGCGTCCTCAACACCTAATCATGCGTGTTGCTGTTGGTATCCACGGTGACAATATTGAAAAGGCCATCGAGACATACAATCTGATGTCTCAGAAATACTTCACACACGCGTCCCCGACTTTGTTCAGTGCTGGCACGCCTCAACCACAGCTCGCCTCCTGTTTCCTTGTGGATATGAAGGATGATAGTATTGACGGCATTTATGATACGCTTAAGACATGTGCTATGATCTCCAAGAATGCTGGTGGTATCGGTCTTAATGTTCACCGTATTCGTGCTACTGGTTCCTACATTGGAGGAACGAATGGCACTTCAAACGGTCTCGTTCCTATGCTCAGAGTCTTCAACAACACCGCTAGGTACGTTGACCAAGGAGGTAACAAACGCCCTGGTGCATTTGCTATCTACCTGGAGCCGTGGCACTCAGATGTCTTTGAGTTCCTCGACCTTCGTAAGAACCATGGAAAAGAAGAAGTCCGTGCCCGTGATCTTTTCTACGCTTTGTGGACTCCTGACCTTTTCATGCGCCGTGTGGAGGCGAACAAGGACTGGACTCTGTTCTGTCCAAATGAAGCCCCAGGTCTTGCCGATGTCTACGGTGAAGAGTTCGATGCTCTTTATGAGAAATACGAAAAGGAAGGTCGCGGCCGCCGTACTGTGAAGGCCCAGAAACTCTGGTATGCCATCCTCGAGGCTCAGACTGAGACTGGTAATCCTTTCATGCTTTACAAGGATGCTTGCAACAAGAAGAGCAACCAAAAGAATCTTGGCACTATTCGCAGTTCTAACCTCTGTACCGAGATTATCGAATACTGCGCTCCTGATGAAGTCGCTGTTTGTAACTTGGCTTCCCTTGCTCTGCCTACTTTTGTTGATACCGCTCGCGGTGAATATGACTTTGGCAAACTTCACGAAGTCACCCAGGTCCTTGTTCGAAACCTCAACAAGATCATCGATATCAACTATTATCCCGTCCCTGAGGCCAGAAAGAGCAATTTCCGCCACCGTCCTATTGCAGTTGGTGTCAATGGCTTGGCTGATGCTTTCCTTGCTCTCCGTCTGCCATTTGACTCTGCAGAGGCCAAGCAGCTCAATATACAAATCTTTGAGACCATCTACCACGGTGCATTGACAGCTTCCATAGAGCTTGCCAAAGAATACGGCACCTACGAGACTTACAAGGGTTCTCCTGTCTCTCAGGGTATCCTCCAATTTGACATGTGGGATCGCACTCCAACAGATCTTTGGGACTGGGATTCCTTGAAGGCTGAAATTAGCCAGCATGGTGTCCGCAACAGTCTTCTTGTTGCTCCTATGCCCACCGCTAGTACCAGCCAGATTCTAGGCTTCAATGAATGCTTCGAACCTTACACCTCGAACATCTACTCTCGTCGTGTCTTGGCTGGCGAGTTCCAAGTGGTCAACCCATGGCTCCTGAAGGACCTGGTTGACCTCGGTCTCTGGTCCGACAACATGAAGAACCGCATTATAGCTGAAGGGGGATCTATTCAAAATATCCCCAACATCCCCGCTGATATCAAGGCTCTCTATAAGACAGTCTGGGAGATCTCTCAGCGAACAATTCTTCAAATGGCTGCGGATCGCGGTGCTTACATTGACCAATCGCAATCGCTCAACATTCACATGAAAGAGCCTACTATGGGCAAGATTACCAGCATGCATTTTGCCGGTTGGAAGATGGGTCTAAAGACCGGAATGTACTATTTGCGTACAATGGCTGCCAGCGCCCCTATCCAGTTCACAGTTGACCAGGAGCAATTGAAGGTTGCAGACACCAATGTTGCTCGTAGCAACGGCATTGGCAAGAAGCGGTCACCAGCCCCCGCAGCATTCAATAACAGTTATGCTTCTGTTCCTCGTCCTATGTATGACCAGAAGCCAGTAGCTCCTGCTGCTAACCCGGAGCCATTGCAGCCTGTCTCGGCTTCTCGCGTCAATGGCGCTGCTCACTCTGATCTTACTCAGGACAAGGTATCTCAAGAAGAGACAGGAGAACAAGGACAAGAAGATGCTGGTGAAGACAACGACACAGAACAAGACATTTATGCACAGAAGGTCCTTCAATGCAGCATTGAGAACAAGGAAGCATGTGTTATGTGCAGTGGCTAAAAAATAAGCGTTTTTAGCCTTGTATATTCGCTCGTACCCTTTTTTTTGCTGTGTTCCTTTGTTTCCTATGTATTCTAGTATTCCTCAATTCCCCAAACACTGTTCCCTGTTGATCATACAACGCTTGTTACGATTTTTGAATGCCCCCCTCAACCTGTTGAGATTCGCCCACCTTGTCTTATGTTTGTATTCACCACTTGGGCGATTATTTCTTTTCCCATAGTTTTTATCATGTGTATTTTCTTATTTCTCCCTGAGTGAGTTTGGCGAAAATCAGATATGTGTGAACTCAATCCAATATATTGATGAATTTAGAGAATACTGCCTAGTAGTTGAGACTTGAGTAGATGCAAACCCCCTTTGGACACCATCCCGAGAATATTAATGGCATCCACTAGTGTTCTGGTTTTTTGGTAGAGCTGCTTCCCTTCCTATGTATTAAACGCTCGCAAATGAAGACTGTATGTTACACCTGAGCAGTAACTATCCTCTAGCCACATGATCCGTGAGTTTACACCTATTGACACCGTTTTACAAGGCTAAATATTCCCCTCAGTCATGCCATACCTTTGCAGCGTTGTCCTACCAGCATTGATGCCTTGATTGCCAATAATTGCGCAGTCACTTCGCTCAACGTTTCATGCGAGCATGCAAGTATGAGCTGTCCTACACTCCATTTCTGAGTCTTTCGTTCACTGAGGGGAAGACGAGCAATTCTCTATAACTCAGGTGCAGCGTATCAATTCTAGAATCTTCCACATAGCCGACGGATATCTTGATCCAGGCTCTGGAGTAGGGGGTGAAAAAGGGCCATGGTGGCACAGACGTATCAGCCATGTCAGACTAACCAACGTTACTCGTGAGAAACGCACTGATAGCGTTCTTGTCTAGGTTTTCTGCACTCAACCATTCTTCTGCCCTTCGCCACGGGACTACTAGCAGGACCGAATGGAAGAAAAGTATGGATCTTAGTCTTTTTTTCCCCCTTTGGAAGATTTCTTTGGTGTTTGGTTCACACCGGTAAACGACGGACGACGGATTGGAAAAGTAACCGCCAAGGGGCAAATAAAAAAAAAGCGCACACGTTGTGACCCGTAATGTCGACATGGCTTCCTATTACGGTAATTCCGGAGAAGAAAACGGGCTGCCAAGAAATGGATGAGAGCCGGAAGAGGTGATTATATAATGTGCCTAGAGATCATAGCAGAGTACCTTGGATTGAATTCAATTGTTCTAGAACATCGCTGACGGAGGTGGCAAGATCTTACATTTTTACCCCTTTGAAAATCTAGATAAGGTTCAATTCGGAGTTGGATACGGAACAGAGGTGTGCCTGGTACCTATGGCGCTATGGAGTACGGAGAGGATAATCTGATTCGACGCGCCAGACTTTGAAGTGCACCTCTGAATCGAGCAGGTTCCTTGATGGATATCATCATCTTCGGCAGATGGTTTAAGCGATGGGATTGGCTGATGTCATTATGCGATCTCTCACATTCCGATGGCGCGGGTAGATAGATACGTGTCTAGATCTTGATCGTGCAAGCCGATAGATATCGAGATAAGCTTATTCTCGCAGGGCGAATGTACTAACGAGTCACGACCAGACTGAGTCCAGGGCAGCGTCGAGAAGCAGAGATTGCGTGCGATCAATGAAAATCGCCGGACTTGGAAGCTGCTGCCGAACTCGAACAAGCTAGGCCCAGAATGGCATAGCTGAAACAGGGCTGTGACGACGTGGATCCCTGTTCTTTCAGGCACCACGCCATGTTCTTAGAGCCCGCAGCCAATCGGAAGCGCGCATTCCTGCACCGCCGCTGAGGTTCAGAGTTTTTTTTTTTTTTTTTGGCCAATCGCCGCTCCCCGCACTTGGCTCCCCACTGTTTTGGAGTTTTTTCCTCGAGCGCAGCCTATGAGTGGCCGGCAGCCCCTGGCGATAGGCAGAGCATCCGGCCAATCAGAAAATCCGCGCGCCACACCTGCAGTAGTGCCCTGTCGCACCATTGATTGTACCTGTCCCTTGTTGTGCACAACAGTCACTGCAAAACACACTCTGATCCTGTCGTTCAGGCATCACGATGACCCTATGGAGCTGGTCGGGTTATACACACTGCATGCCACTATATGGTCGATTGCAATACGAGCGCAATGTCTGGGATAAAACGTATGACTGCGTATGTGTGTGCTGTGTGCTCAGACAAGCTGCGTGGCGTCCGGGACTGCCCACAATGGACGCCCCACTGGGCGCTGGCTGGCTCGCTGGCTGTTTTCTCCACCGGGCACAGCGTCTATTTAATATCCAACTGTCCCCCCGTACTCGCTTCTCTTCTTCCCCGTACATCCATCGTCAGTCTTTCTCTCAACACCACACACACTCTCTCTCTTTCTATCTGTGTTCTACAGTCTCTCCCTTTTCTTTTTCAACGCTGTGCGGATTTGCTCTCGCTCTTTCAAGCAACACTTCCACAGCCGATCTATTGAGAGTCGCTAGCTCGATTCCATCTGCACATTCATTTTTAAAACCGCGTACAACGCCTTTCCTACGGAACTGCAAACAAGTTTAGAAAAGAAACTTATCTTCTCGCACATATTCAAAATGGTTTTCTCCAAGGCTTTCGCTCTCGCTGCGATCTTCGCTACCCTCACCTCGGCCGCTCCTATGCAGCAGAAGCGCGCTGTCGTCTATGAGACCGTCACCGAGGTCGACGTCACCACCATCGACACCACCATCACCATCTACCCCGGTGAGGCCACTCCTACTGTCTCCGGCGGTGTTGCCGCCGCTACGACAACCGCCGCCGCTGTGACGACTGCCGCTCCCGTTGAAGAGCAAGTCGCTAGTGCCTCGAGCAGCAGCAGCAGCAGCAGCAGCACTTCCAGCTATGTCCCAGCTCCTGAGACCTCATCCCCGTCGTCGACCACTGAGGCAGCCCCCACAACTGTTGCTCCAACCACCACTGCTGCTCCTCAACCTCCCGCACCGACCACCACCAGCAGCTCCTCTTCTTCCTCGTCCTCTTCATCTACCTCTACCTCTTCGACTTCTTCTGCCCCAGCTTCTAGCAGCACTAGTCGCTCCACTCTCTCTGGTGACGGTGACGGTACCTACTACGACACTGCCACTTCCATGAGCTCTCCTAGCTACTGTGACACTGCCAACGACGGTGAGACCGAGAACGTCGTCGCTCTCTCCTATGAAGTCATGGACGAGAGTCTCTGTGGTGCCTCCATCACCGTTGAGTACGAGGGCAAGACTGCCACGGGTACTGTTGTCGACAAGTGCATGGGCTGTGACGCTCAAGCCATTGACATGTCGCGTGCTATGTTCGGAGATCTCTCTGACCTCAGCGCCGGACGTATCACCGTCTCCTGGTCTGTCAACTAAAGAAACTTGTTGGTTCTAGCAGTTTCTTCCAAGACCAGTCTCCGTCTTTGGCTCATTTTCCGTCCATATCCGGCGTCCAAGGGGCTCTCAGCATGGACACAGCTTATCTTCCGTTCTTTATTGTGTGTATAGACTATTTGTTTTGCTTTTCTGTGTACAATCATTCGATCAACGGGACACGCTACTGTACAGGCAGCTAGATGTCCGTTCATCCTTCGCTCTCTGTGATTTTGAGATTCATCTTATGTTTGGTAACCCGGTCAGCAAAAAAATTCATGTGGATCATGAAGCTTTCATTCTTCTGCTCTCTGCAAGTCAGACCAGTTGCACTTTTTTCGGGTTCAATCTTTTAAGTTACGAACGTACGCACTCCTGGAGAGTATGAATCGACGCAGGAACGAACGACAAAGAAAAAAAGGAGTTGAGAGAATGGGCATGCTATTTACAATGCGGATATACTTAGCTATATTCATTAGGACGTAACGAATTGAAATATTCAAATTATCATGATGTACCTTGCTAGTAAATCTACTAAACTACTAGCAGCCTTAATCCATGCTTAGCCGCATTACTAAAGAGGGCGCACGGCCGGGGTTCTGCAAGTGATTGGCTGCATGCTTGCCCTACGGCTTACATAAGCGGCAGGCCTATGTCGTCACTACTTTTGGGACTGGGCAAGTGCTTCTCTCTCTCTCTCTTTCTTCACTGCGATGCTTCAGACATCTCCTTCACTTATCATTATAGTCAAGCCCGTCATTTTCAGTCAATACTGACGCTTCACGAAAAGACTACCAGAAGTTTGAAAACGCACAAGACGTTGATCGCCTTGACGGGCTGGCATTCTTCGGATCTCTCGCCGATCCGAAAAAAAAAGAAAAAGAAATTATTTCTTTCTCTCCAGTCTCTGGCGCTCTGTCTTTCTCTCTCCCCACATTCCTGTGATTTCGTTTTTCTCGTGCCTTCTCTTGTCTCTTTTCTCTTTTCTCCCCCCCCCTTCTCTTGTTCCTCGCGGTTAGAAGTCATTCGGATTCACACCTTCGCCACGTCCCGCTCGTTTACTGCTCGACTTTTGTATGGAGGGGCGTGCTACGTTTCCGTACCGGGGGAAAAGAAGAAGAACAAGGCAAACTAGAGGGGAAAGAAGGATCTGGTCTGCCTGCCGATAATGGATCTGGTCGCTAAGAAAGTGTACCTCTATTGCCATCACATTTGGAATTGTCCTGAAACATAAGTCGGGACCAGAACTTGTTCTGGCCGACACTCCCCCCGCCATATATAATGGAAGACCGCAGGACTCCCACGCTGGTTGTCACCATCGTATTCTTTGCCCTTGCTTCGGTATCCATTGCGCTCCGATTTGTGTCTCGCTTGGGTATCGTGCATAAGATCGTCTCTCATGATTATCTGATTCTTGTGGCTTGGGTATGTGGCACACACAACAACAGTTCTGGGTATTTTTATATTTACTTTGCTGCCAGGTTATTGATTTCGGGTTCATCTTCGCCATATGCTACGGGACTACCAAAGGCTTGGGTCTGCACCAGGTTGATGTTCCGTCCTCGAACAATACATCTTTGAATACAAGCGAATATGTGGCGACTGTGCTTTATGTAAGTTACATATTATTCCAGGCGAATGCTTTTTTAAATACTAATTCATGTCTTGTCTTTCTTGCTCCAGAACCCCGTTTTAATGACCCTAAAAACTTCGATTCTCATTTTTTATCTATTTCTGACTAAGACAAACAAAGTCATCCGATGGGCGATATTTGCCACGATTTTCGTCGTCAACGCTGCCGGAGTTGCCTTGACCATGGTCAATGTGTTTCAATGTCAACCGGTCAGCGCAGCAATCTGGTTTCCCGCTGATGGCGACGCAAAGTGTTTGAGTATAGTCACAATATATCTCTCCTCAGCTCCCGTCAATCTCATCACTGATATCGCCATTTTCTTTCTGCCCATTCCGATTCTGACCCAACTGCGTCTCCCACGGAAGCAAAAAATAATTCTAATCATCGTTTTCAGTATTGGGCTTTTTACTACTGTTATCGACATCATCCGGGCTGCATACTTACAAAGCGCAGCAACATCAAATGCCATAAAACAACAAACCGGTTCCGGCAATGTTGACAACTCTAAAGCCAATCAAGACTTCTCCTGTATGTGTCTTTTGCGATTCTGCATCTGGTTTTGATTATTTATAGCTAACTTGGAGTTATAAGGGTACGGTGCTTTTACTTTCATGTGGTCTGCCGTCGAAGTCAACACTGGAATCATTTGCGCTTGCATCCCGAGCATGAAGCCCTTGGCTGCACGTCTACTTCCCAGGATGATCAAGGGTTCCTCTGATACTTCACCACATAGCCATTCGAGTACCACAAATACTGCTGCAGCTAGACCAATAGCTCTTCGCGCCGATACTGCTCCTGTGGCGCCCCCTCAAGGTCAGAGTGCTATTCTCGGCCGCATGGCTCCGAGATCTCACACAGACCAGGGCCCCAACTTTACGTTCCCTAACACGCTTCAGCCGGCCGAACTTCCATCAGAGGAGTCCTTGGAAATGACCGATTTTCTGGCCCATTCTGGTCCAAGCGATGATACGGAAAGTAGTGCAGTGACTAACGCTTCTCCGCCCTTGGATATGACAACATTCTACGACTTTGTCAATGTCAAAAAACCCAAGAGCATGCTAGCATTGAGTAACAAAGAGTCCGTTCCTCCGGTGGCGTTAACGACAATACTCTTTTTCCTGTGGGGTATTGGTTATGGCTTCCTAGATATTTTGAATACCCAATTCACGATAATCGACGGAATTAATACATGGGGCTCCCTTGGACTTCACGCTGCCTACTTCGGAGGTTATCTTGTAAGCCCTCTCACTGTAGGGCGTTTTATGCTGAAAAAGTGGGGGTTCAAGTCGACTTTTATCTCAGGGCTTTTCATTTACGCCTGCGGTGCCCTTATCTTTTGGCCGTCTGCTGTTTTGACGTCATTCCCAGCATTCATCCTCTCAAATTTTGTCGTGGGTTGTGGATTTGGAGTGCTTGAAACAGCAGCAGATCCATTTATAGTGTTGTGCGGGCCGCCGGAGAACGCCGAGATTCGTTTGAATCTTTCACAGGGAGTCCAAGCCACTGGGAGTATCCTGTCTTCAGTCCTCGCAGAGAAAGTGGCTTTCAAATCTGTCAAAACTGTAGCTGGCTTGGTTAGGGTGCAGTGGACATACCTCGCGATAGCGCTTTTTGTCCTGCTTTTGGCAGCTGCTTTCTACTATCTACCAATACCCGAAGCAACGGATGATGACCTGCAGGAATTAGCCGATCAAAGGAAAGATGACATCTCAGCGCCCGTTGTGGGCATTCCTGTCGTTTGGCTTACTTTTGGATTAGCAGCTTTCTCGCAATTCTGGTATGTGGCAAGCCAAGAAGCGTTAATAGTCAGTTTTACGCTGTACGTGCAGCAACAGCTCCCGCAAGGCAGGGGAGGTCTATATGGCCATGATTTCCTCTCGGTTGCGCGCGGCATCTTTGCTGCAGGCAGGTTTCTCGTCGCCCTGGCCATCGTATTTATCAAACCGCGTTGGGTCCTCTTTGTGCTGTACGTCGGACTGATTGTCTTCGCCGTGCTTACGAAGGAATTGCAGGGTATGGCTGGAGTTGGCATTGGAATGATGCTATTCTTCTGGGAAAGTGGCGTAATCAGCATCACAATTGCCATCTCTCTTCGCGGCACGGGCAGACATACCAAGACGGCGGGTGCAATTATGGCGACAGCCCTGGGCGGAGGAGCAGGCTACCCATTTTTCCAAGAGCTTGCAAGGGTCCAGAATCACGGTAGTGTGGCTTCCTCCTATGTTGTGCTTGCTGTTGGATATGCTGCTGCTGCTGTCTTCCCGTTGTATCTCATGCTTGTCCCCGCTGCGAAGAAGCAGGTTGATCCCGTTCTGAATGGTTCTCTCTACCGACGATCGCCGCTTCGTGGTCAGCGCTCTCGTACTCACAAGGGCCGCAGCCGTGCTGGTACTGGTGATGGGAATGCCGATACCAATCCCAATGGCAACGGCAACGGCAACGGCAGTAAGAAAGAAAACTACTCTCTCGGAGGTGTTTTGTCACGACCACGCAGTCTAGTCAATGAGCCGCCGTCAACTGCCCACATGGGGCCTGCGGCGGGGATTAGTGTCCATGACCTGGCATACCAGTATGAGCGAGAAAATAATACTCGTTGATTTCTTTCTTCTGTATATATGCTTCGGGGTTCATTCCTATCCGTTGGACTGGTGGCTGATTTGCTTGCATTTAGCGTGGCGTTCCGTGTTTACCGGCTTGATGCATACCATCTTACGATGTACATTTCTTAGTAAATAATGCTAATGACAAAATGGCCAAGAACCACCTAGGTTTCTGGGTACTTGGGATATACGTTGCTTATATACCAAACTGCAGTTCTCCAAAATGTAGTCGCACGTTCTAGGTAACGACGGACTGAAGGCTGCGGTACAGGTTTGGCGTTTCAAGCCAGGATTCATAACACACTTTTCTTTGATCTTCAAGTCTTCTCTAGGAAAGGGGTTGTAACAGGCTGAGTATCATGTCTCGCTGGTTCTTCCATTGAAGGCTTCAAAGCCAACAGAATCTTTTGTGAGCTCACAACGAGCCCCACAGGAGCTCCAGCTATCCAGATGCCGACACGGAGCGGCCATATTTTATACAGTTCGTTCTCTGGTCTACATTCAAACATCGTCTAACTTGTGCTGCTTGATTCATTCTTTCTACCTGTCACATCCTTCTTTGCTAGAGAAGCAAACGCCTCCATTGTCTGTTTTAGGAAAGATGGGCATAGAGAAATGGTTGCTCTCTTCACAGTTAAGTGCACACAGTGTGTACTTCCAAGCTATAAGTCGGCATTTTCTCTCCTTCTGCAGAGAGATCTTGCACATATCCATGAATTTTGGCGGACTAGCCATCTGACTCAAGAAAGGGAACTTCCGCTCTATCTCTTTACCCATTTTCCTATTTCTGCTTTTTCACTCGGCTGATTTCTACAAGGCATTGTTCAACGCGGTGCCTATTTTGGAACCGAAGAAAGAACCCTGAGCCCCCCCCCCCGGGAAGAATCAACAAAATCTCAAAGCGAGAAAATATAAGAGCATTTTGTAGCTCTTTCCCTCCCATTATTCCAACCCTCTCAAGTCATCTTCTCGGGTATAGATTACTGACTACCCCCACAGTATGATGTGGCCTACTGCAATTCTACGCTATCATCCATTGTCATACCATAATGGATTCGACGTCGAAACGAGTCGGAAATGGCGGGGGTCTCAGCATCCTTGATCAACTGAAAGCCATTCAAGAAAAGGTTAGTAGTCAGATCGCCATTCTTGATCAAAAAATCGCTGATCAAGATCAAAAGATTGCCAATTATGAAGAGGATTTGCTATTTATCCGTGCTTGTGAGCTGGAACAGGCTACTGAAGATTTCGACCAATCTGCCCGCACAGTAAGGAACAAGATAGTGCATGGGCGTAATGTCCTAATGGACATCAGAGCACTCCATTTTCTTCACAAAACGGATCCAAAACGATTTCAGTCTGCATCAGAGGGTTTCTTTAAACTCTATGATTTGAGGTTTGAGGATGAAGCCCGGATATTTGCTGCCCCAGACGTGATAAAAAGGACCCTTAACATAAGAGGCAATGTGAAGCATCTTGAATTCTGGAAACGTTCCCCAAATGCAGATGGTTTGATTGAGTTATGCGATGGGATCATAGACAAGTGGCAACTCTCCCTCAAGTCTGGCCTTGTCTACCCAGCAGAAACTATCAATCAGGAATATGCCAAGCTTCGAGAAGCTTACGATTGAACGGAATGAAAAAGGGTATGCTTTTCCTTTTCTGTCTGTTCCTGTCTGCTCCACCCCTATCCGGTGTTGATTGCGCGAAACGTTCATAGACCTTGATACAATAGTTCACAATTAATATCTCTTAAGCCCTAAAATCCTTCTATTTCTAAGTTTAGCTCATGAGAGAAAGAAAGACATTACTACAAAGTAACCGTTGGAATGTTATCTGCCAATAATAGTATCTGAAAAACGTAATATACCAGGCTATTTGGCGTGACTGAGATTTGGAATGGGTATCCTCCCCAGCCCTTCAGACACACCAACTTTATAAACCTCTCAGAGAGCACCCTATCAATAGACCCTGTTTCAATCGCTTTCCACGGATCGTCCTGGGGTTTCTAGTTCGCCGGCAAAATCTCTAATCACAGCATTTCGTAGGACTGCATGGAAGTGAAATAAGCGCGGAGGCCTGCGGGAGACTCAGTGCACTTCGTGTTTATACTGTATACCCCTAGGTAGGTGCTCAGTAACTTGAAAAATACACTGAATTTGAAGTAGCGAATGCCAATGGGTTCATGCGGGCAGTGTCCGTATATAGTATATTAAATGCAAAGTCGGAGGTAGGCATCAAGGTCTTGAGGAATTATTCTAGTGATAAACACTATACTAAGAAGTTTGCTTAATAATAATCATCAGTGTTGGTCAGGCTTTGATATAATGTCACTACGAGGCTGGTTCTATGCTTTAAGCGGAGCAGCATACTAATCAATCAGTTCTACTCTTGAGTGAGAAGAGCAGGAGGTCGGAAGGCCAGGTAGCACAGAAGAAAAATCCGGTATATACGAATCTTTTTGTAGACGACTTTTGTAGGGTTATTGGCCAGTGACATCAGGCAAAGAAATAAACAGCACATTCCATTTACGTATAGCATACCTATATACAATGCACCTCATCATATCAACATACAAAGTAAGTATTCAGAGAAAAGTGAAATCAATTCACCACCAATCTCCCTGATCCTTCATAGCAGCCGCTACCTTCATAAACCCAGCAATATTACTTCCGGCCACAAGCGACGGCAGCACCTCCTCTCCTTCAGAGACAAACCTCTTGGCAGTCTCCAAACCATTCTCAAACGACGACTTCATAATATCCTGCAACTTGCGATCGACTTCCTCGCGCGTCCAGTTGAGTCGCGCCGAGTTCTGAGCCATTTCCAATCCGGACACGGCCACACCGCCGAGATTGGCTGCTTTGCCGGGGGCGTACCATATACTATTATTCTTGTTACTCTCGCGATGGGCTTCGAATATATCGATGGCCCCCTGAGTAGATCCCATGTTTGAACCCTCGGCTACATACTTGACGCCCGCGTCAATGAGGCCCTGCGCTTCTTCGCTGGAGATTTCGTTCTGCGTGGCACATGGCAAAGCGACATCGACTTTGCCGACGTGCAGCCATGGACGGACGTTGGGGATGTATTTGAATTTACTCTGGCTGAAAAGTGTGTTGTTGTGCGCGTCGGCATCTGCAGAAAAAATGGAGCTGAGTTGTTTGCGAGCGACTTTGAGGGCTGCAATACTCTCGATTTCGGCCGGGGTGAATCCCTCGGGAGACTCGGTGATGAGTGATCCCTGGCTGTCGGAGAGCGAGACTACAGTGCCACCTAGTTCGATGACTTTGAGTGCTGCGTATTGAGCTACATTGCCGGAGCCGGAGATCACGACACGTTTGCCGGCGAATGTCTCGCTGCCTTTGCTGGCATGTTGAATCATGTGTTGGACGTACTATATACCCCATTGTCAGATCGAATAACGCGAGCGAGCAGGAAGAAGAAGAAGGGAACATACGTAAACAAGCCCGAATCCAGTTGCTTCAGGTCGAATCAGACTGCCTCCCCAGGACAAGCCTTTGCCCGTGAGCACGCCCTCCCATTGATTGCGGATCTTCTTGTATTGTCCAAACATGAACCCAATCTCACGTGGAGAGACTCCAATGTCGCCCGCTGGCACATCGGTATCAGCGCCAATGTGGCGGGATAGTTCAGTCATAAAGCCAACACAGAACTTGCGGATTTCATTATCTGATTTTCCTTTGGGATCAAAGTCGGCGCCTCCTTTGCCGCCACCCATATTCACTTTACGGATATTGTTAGATCAAGTAGATACGCAGAGCAACGGAAAAAGAAAGGGAACTCACGCCCAGTAAGAGCATTCTTGAATATCTGCTCAAAACCCAGGAATTTCAGAATTGACAGGTTCACACTGGGATGGAAACGGAGGCCGCCCTTGTAGGGACCTAGGGCAGAGTTGAACTGGACACGGTAGCCGCGGTTGACTTGGAGCTATTGTTTGTCTTAGCATGCATTCTATGCATTGAATCACAAAAGTAAATGAGGCGTACCTCGCCCTTGTCATCTTCCCAGACAACGCGGAACTGAATTACACGCTCCGGGATAGAGGCAATCTTGAGCGCCTTGCGGTATTCCGGGTGTTGTTGGAAGAGGGTTGAGTTCTCTAGAGTTGACGCAAGCTCTGTATACAGTATACCGAGTTAGACATTACGGACTACTAATAAATCGATATCTCAGTGAAGAAATAAGTCAGATGTACCTTTGTAGGCCTGCTCAAACTCGGGCTCGGAGGGCAAGTTCGACATGGCGAGAGGTATGTATGGAAGAAAGTATTGGAAGAAATTCAGTCAGGCGCTGGGAAAGGAGGAGCAGAATGTAGCACAGGGAGGGATTCTCGAGTCATTATATACTCGACATGATTGTACGTAGATAGGGCACAGGGTGTGGCAGCGTACAACCCTGACTCATTCCGAGGATCGGAGCAGAAAACTTTTCCATTCTGTTGTTTATCCTTTTAATCAGAGAAAATCAAGAAAAAAGTAAAAATATAGCAAGCCGGGATCGACAGCAAAAACTAGTCAAGTCAGTTGACCCTATCGAATGGATACTACAGACCTGCGTCGTTGGTTGGACTTTGTACTTAGTCAAAGAGTCAATAGTTGAAGGGCGAGTCTATAGTTAGATCGGCCTGAGGCAGTAAACTACGCACTAAGCCCGGCCGGGAATAAATGTGGCAAGCAGAGGCTTTCATTGGCGGAGGCTTAAGATGCTAAGCGCTTTATCCGCAGGGTTCTCTTTGACTAAGCAAGCCCGGCGGGCTCCGGCGTCGGCCAGCCTTGTGCGGCCTCAGGTACCTGCCGCCTGCCACCGCCTCCGATGGCAGGCCGGCCAATCGATTTTCCGGTACCCCTCGGTCAATGGGGCAAATTTCAGATGAATCGAGTCATTGACGCATCGAGCGCTGATAAAACGTTAGGAGTTATAATAGTGTCACAGGCCTCAAGCCACAAGCCCATTGCAAGTCGACATCATGGCGAACGAATTGGCCGGTGCGGCGCCCACAGAGGCTCAGAAATACCTCTCTACAAGAGGCGGGGACTATGGCGTACGCTTACTTGAAACACGCGCAATGAACATCTCGCTGACCTTTTTTTTTTGAAGCTCTCATTTGAGACCGTTGTTTTGAAGGGTCTCGCTGCAGATGGCGGTCTTTTCTTGCCTCATCAGGTTCCAATTGCTGAAGACTGGGTTCGTATGAAAAGCAGCTGCCTCTTGCAAATCAAATTGCTAATGATGAAATTGTAGCAAAGTTGGAAAGATCTGTCCTACAAAGAGCTTGCGTTCAAGATCTTCAGTCTCTATATATCTAGCTCCGAAGTTCCCCCGGATGATCTGAAAGCCATTATCGATCGAAGCTACTCGACGTTCCGTTCAGACGATGTTGTGCCGTTGGTCCATCTACAGGATGATCTATATCTTCTCGAGCTTTTCCATGGCCCGAGCTACTCCTTCAAAGACTGTATGTCCGGCTACGGCTGTAGCAACCTTCATTAGTCTAATATGATATTAGGCGCCCTGCAGTTTCTAGGAAATTTGTTTGAATACTTCCTCGTGCGAAAGAACAAAGGAAAGGAAGGGAAAGGTGAGCTTTTTAGGTTTTAGCTCAAAAATGAGGATCTTTGGTGGAGCTAACTATCTAGTAGACAGGTATCATTTGTCTGTCGTCGGTGCGACGAGCGGTGATGTAAGATTCTTTACCCCCCCGGGTTGCAGACAAGGTATTAACATGTCTATAGACTGGTTCCGCAGCGATATACGGTCTTAAGGGAAAGAAAGATGTATCAGTAACCATCTTACATCCCGAAGGCCGTGTCAGCCCCATTCAAGAGGCGCAGATGACAACCGTTATAGACAAGAATGTCCACAACCTTGCCGTCACGGGCACATTTGATGATTGTCAAGTAAGTGCCAAGATTAAGCATATCGGCGCCGCGGGACTCTAGACTGACAATGTAATAACAGGACATCGTCAAGGCTCTATTTGGCGATTCGGATACAAACCAGGCTTTGAATCTCGGTGCCGTGAACTCAATAAACTGGTCCCGCGTCTTAGCGCAGACAGTACGTCCCCTAACCATGACAATCCTTAGACACTGCTAATATTTATCCGGGGTAGTGCTATTATTTCTATGCGTACTTCTCCCTTGCTAGAAAGTCGCCCTCGTTCACTGTGGGGGACAAGGTCAGATTTGTGACTCCCACTGGAAATTTCGGAAACATTCTTGCTGGTTATTTTGCTACCAAGATGGGTCTTCCAGCAGACAAACTAGTTGGTACGTTTATACAATACCTCTTTTTTTGGGCAACTCCTTTTACTCACCCCTACTTAACATAGTGGCAACGAATGAGTAAGTAAACCGAAAACCAAGTTGTTCTTTCGATGCTGAAGCCTGCGCTTCACATACGTTGTCAAGTTTCAACACTGCAAAGCGTTGCTGACTTTTATTCTCTAGAAACGACATCCTGCACCGGTTCTGGACGACTGGTCGATATGAAAAGAACCCTGTTTCGGATGGTCAATCTGAGGGTTGCAAAGCAACACTTAGCCCGGCAATGGATATCTTAGTCTCCAGCAACTTTGAGAGACTATTATGGTTCTTATCAAAAGGTGCGGTAACTAAAAATCTCTTCTACTCAGTTTTTTTTTTTTTTTTTTTTTTTTTTTTTTATCTTAAATTGACCGACTATGACTATATAGAGCATGCAATATCGACCGGACTGGACGACCAATCTAGTAACAAGCAAGCCGGCCAACAAATTTTGTCTTGGTATCAGTCGTTGAAATCAACCGGCGGTTTTGGGCCTGTCCACAGCGACCTGTTAGAAAACGGGCGCTTGACCTTTGAAAGTGACCGTGTGAGCGATTCGCAGACCATCGAAACTATCAAGTCTTGCTACCAAGAAACCAAATATGTCCTTGATCCGCACTCGGCGGTAGGTGTCAACGCTGCAAAGAGATCAATTGCGCGTACCGCACCGCACGTACATCACATCTCGCTCTCAACTGCCCATCCGGCTAAGTTCCTGGATGCTGTCACACTGGCTTTGAAGGATGAACCTGGCTTTGATTTCGATAGCCAGGTACTTCCTGATGAGTTCAAGGCTCTTGCGTCCAAGGAGAAACGGGTGACGTCGGTAGAGAACTCATGGGAGAAGGTTAGGGAGATTGTTAAGATTCAGGTGGAAGAGGACCTAAAGGCTGAGTCCACCTGAGTCCAAGTTTTGTGAGACCAACCTGTCATTTCGGGATTGTTTGGCATGTAGATATCTCCAAAAAAAATAAGTGTGTTTATGAGCATTTTAGATATAATGAGAACAAGTCATTGATTGAAACACACTGTACTCGGTATATACAACTATTTTATAAGACCAGATTATGATGCATCTACTGGATCCCAATCTTCACATTAAAGCGAACATTAGCTCTGATTCTGCAAAAATGAATGGAATTTAAGAAAGATAGTCTCACCAGTAACCAAGTACTCATCCAAGTCATCCATTACCTTCATGTCCGCCGGCTCTATCTCAAACCCATCGATCTCTACATTGGCGATAATGCGGTCTTTCTTGGCACTCTTCGGCAACGGCACATAGCCATGTTGTAAACTCCACCGCACCATCAACTGTGCTGGGGTGCAACTGTACTTCTTCGAGAGCGAAACAATCGTCGGGTGCCGGAACCTGTATGCACGAGCAAGCGGTGCGTATGCCTCCACTACAATATCATTCTGCTGACAAAAAGTGGTTATCTCAGATCGCGTATTGAACGGATGTACCTCAATCTGATTCACGACGGGAAGCACTCTGGGGTTCGTCGCCAGAAGTTCCTTCAAGTGCTTTACGCCGTAATTACTCACACCTGCCGCGCGGATCTCGTTGTCTGCATAGGCATCTTCCAGTGCGCGCCAGCATTCAAGACGTCTTGCCTTGCCACCATAGGGCGAATGAATCAAGAAAAGATCTATATATCCCAAGCCAGAAGCTCGGATGGATTCTTTGATGGATTGGCGCGTAGCGTCGTAGCTAACATTGGAGGCCAATTTCGAGGTGAAAAAAATGTCCTCGCGCTTCAAGCCATCGGGCTTGCTCTTCTCAGTTTCGAGGAATCGTAGTATTGACCGGCCAGCTTCTTTCTCGTTGTGGTACATTTGAGCGCTATCGACACTGTTTGCGAGATATCAACAAGTCGGTGTGTGCATGATAATTGACGGTGGTGGGCTTCTGGCCTACCCTCGATAGCCGGCCTTTGTAACGTCAGCTTTCTCTTTTGCTCACTTGCTCACTTCTGACTCTTTCGCATCGGCTGTCAAGAGAGAGAGAATACTCACCTCCAGGGCAAACTTGACTGCATTTTCAGTCTCTCGTCCCGAGGTCAGATACACCCCCAGCTGGAGCCTTGGCATAAGTTTTCCATTTGAGAGCTATACGCCAGATGGCCTCTACATCAGCGGGAGTTCGGCGTCTATAGAATTTGGGGCAGGGGGCCTGCTGACTTTGATTTTCGACGATAGCAAATACGTGTTTTTGGGAGTCGTCATCGCGCCGGTTGAGAGCGGCAGAAAGGCAGACTAATAGTTACTATCACACCTAGCCTGCAGGAGAGGCTGTTCCCAACAAAAACAGAAGGGGAAAAAAAAGGCGCAAGCAGATCGTCAATTGCTTGTATTCTGTTGTGATGCTTGTTGGAGGAAGGACGGGACGTTCGGGCTTCGGATATGACGCAAACCTGGCCAAGTCCCGTGACAGCCCATAACAAACTTACGACTTCAAACTTCAACCTCGACGACTCCGTGGTTTACGCGATGTTACGAGCCTGCTCGGTCCTACGCACATGTACGTCGCACTGCAGGTGGCCCTGACACCCGGTCGGACAGATCAGCTCAGCTCAGCTCTGGAAGTGAGGCGGTGAATGTGGCTAGTGAAATATTGACTTTAGGGTTTTGCTATAGATCAGATCGCCGCCCACCAGCCACAGCCAGCAATGCTTGACCGCCGCCGAACGTCGACTTTCAGCCTCTCCAAGCGCCTGGGAGATCTCGATCTGCTGCAATCGCTGTGGCTGCAGAGATGCATGGAATCGCCCTGTTTTTTTCTTTTTACTGCTCCCTTGCCCCCCCGAAGTCTGTTATCTGAGACTAGCTCTCATGGAATCTTGGATACGGTGGGTTCCCTTACATCGCCGCTGGTCTTGACCGTTGAGAGGTACCGCAATCGATTATGATACGGTATTGCCTGGTACTTACTGCGTCGATACCTCCGTAATGTAACGGATGTGGGCCACGTGCCTTATCGCGGGTTTGTCTCATCTTCTCGCACTGCAACACTGGAGCTGTGATGTGTCAAAACGTGAACAGTGAAGACAGATAGTGCTCTGAAAGAACATTGTTCTTCCCCGGGAGACCGCGGACAGCGGGAGAGGCAAAAGGGGGAAAGGGGAAAAAAGAAAAAAAAAAAAAGAAAAGAAAGACCGTTCCCCAATCTGCCCAATTCTATCCCAGAAGCTCACGTCGATCCAATAAAGTCCCTGACTAGGGAGCGTGTTCCTCCCCGGTGGGCGCGTCTTCGTTTACGGAAATGTCGAGTTGTCAACCGTCAGGACAAAGATGCAGATATCTTTTCGTGGTTGGCGGTGGCAAAAACAGACTAACAGCTAGTTGCGGCGTACGTAATTACCTTGCCTGGATAACCGATCAATCAAGCGACGGACATGATCTGTGGATAATGAAGCGATAAATTGGATCCTGATGGATATTCGGACAGATACCCAATCATCGACCCTGCGAGCCGTCTGAATTATATCATCCAGGGAACGTCCACAGCTGAAGTTCTCAATTGACTTTCCCAGGTCCCCTGCCCTTAATATGCGTGTTTTAAATGTTTTATTACTACCACGACGAACATCCTACAAGAACCAGCTAACCGTCACTTCTTTTTGCCTCTCGGTGCTTATATGACAAACCCAGGACAAGAGTGGAAAGCCACCACTCGGGTCCTCGCTTGTGCCGGACCAATGCTGTCTTGACCTCTTCTACGCTCTGTCGCGACCTCTAGTAAAACCGACTGCATGGTCTGGTCGCATGGCAGCACGGCCCACATTCGCCACCACGACCTAGCAGTAAACATCTACGGTCGTAGTTGGTTAACAGCGCCAGCGCCCACCCCATTCTCCCCATTCCTCCTGGGTTCTATCTTTTTTTTGATTTTTGCCGGTTGTCACTCGGGCATAAGGCAAGTCGTGACTAGTTTGATAGTTATACTTTGCAAAAATTCAGTACGTGGTCGGTCATGGCTGTATTTCCCGTTACCGTACGCCTGGAAACGGCGGTTATATATTTTATGTACAGGTGCTCCGGCTTCATCACATAAAGGTCCATCGACTGCCCCTTCTGATCATCTCCGCTCCTTCATAGTCTCCCACCGGCCATACCATTCACTCTCCTGCCTTTTCTGTTCTCTGGTATTTCTTGTATATTCTTTTTTCCAGGCCACTCGCCCGCTCGTTGTGCCTGCTTCAGCCATCTCAGCTGTGCCACCCCTCCTTATGCCACCTCGGGCAAAGCCCGCCGTGACCTTCCCCGCGTTCAGACGGGTCGTTTGCTTTCCTATATCCGAATGTGAATGCCCTCGCCGTCTAGATTAGAATCGGTGTATGGTCTCTCTCGTCGCTATTTACGTCGCGCTTCTGCCTCTACATCCACTGTGGACCGTGGCCGTAGCGCTCTTGATCCTGCCAGATTGGGGTCGAGATTGCGTTTTGTGATCCGTCGAGGAAGAAGCCTCTTTTCCCGCAAGTAATTGGCCCCCATCTTTCTTTGCCCGTCCATCTATCTGCTGCTGTTCTCTTCGTTTGTCTTTGTGGGTTTGTTGCGTTTCCCAGACTGGATTGGCCCAGGACCGGATATAGAGAAAGCGGCAGAAGGGCGCGCCCCTCACTCAACCCGTCTGACCTGTCTTTCTGCCCTTTGATCTCCTGGGCATCCTTCCGACGGACATGCGGAACACAAGCGCCAATGAGAAAGGAAACGAGCAGAGAGGAAAAGAAATACGATTGACTTTTATATATGCAGTTACCGCCTCTCCAAACCACCACACTTAGATTTACCCGCCGACGTCCATGAGCCCAGCATGAGTAGTTCAGATCCTCAGTTCGACCCTGCCACAATGGCCGGCCTGTCCGAGGCCTCACAAGGTTCTGAAGACTCCAAATTTGACATTTTCGAGTGGTATCCGCAGTACCAAAGCTGCCAGAGATATTTCATCGACTGTGCCCAACATAGCGTCCCAGTGCAGGCGCTCTCAGCCTTTCTCAATATCCAACTTCCATTCCAGAAACAACCCTACCCAGTCTTTAATTCAACATCCCCTGCCGCAGGAGTAGCCACATCAGCCGCGCCATCAGGGCAACCGCCGGCCTCTTTACCTAGCGCGGCATCGTCGGTCTCACTGATCCCCTATATCAGACGCCTGGTTGCGACAGGGATGGACTTCCCGGGAGTTTTGCATGGATTTTTCGGCGACGACTGGACGACCGGCGTAGGACCACTGCACGAGCACGAGCGTCGGAATTATCTCTTTGCTGCCAAGAGCGGCGGATGGGCTGCGGTGAAGAAGGATTACGATATGGGACCGTCGGAAACAGTGCCGTTCTTGCGGCCACTGCAAGGGCCCATTGACACTGAGCTCGAGGGTGCCGAGCGAAGCTGGAGCGAGTGGTTGGCGATGGAAGATTGGATGGTTGGGCCTCGATATCCGGATACGCTGCAAGATTCGTCATCAACACATTCTCGGCAACGCGTGTCGAGACCCTGAGGGCTTTCTCTAGAGAATCTTCAACCTACAGCAGTGCCGAGTTGCGGGAATCTATTCTCGGGAGACGGTTGTTTGCACTATGATCAATGAGAGCCGTTAACTTCTACTATCTTTTAATCAAATCCGTTTAGCGCAGAATACATCTCTCTGTGCGCTGTACCTGCTTTCGGGTGAGGTGGCTTTGCTGCGCCATTCAATTCAATAATCATGTGTCGCTTTTCAGCCTGCATTGACGGAGTTATTCTGGATTGTTATGAGCATTGACAGGATATCTTTTTCATCATATTATAAACGAAGGTTGGTGGTGGGGGGGAAGGAAAGGAAGGGAATCAAAAGGGCTGGCTGGTCATAGAGATGAGACCATAATTTACGTCTCATAATGTTGAAATAGAGGGTTTATATCCATGAACACTTGAAATATACAAAATCCCATTTCCGTACGTACTAAATACACGATACTATATCGTAAGGTGTTCTCCGGGCATAAATAACGAGCGAATACGCTCTGAATACAAGTTGCAGCCACCAAAGTCAGAACAATACGATCCACTCTGACAGTCCGTACACGGTATCACGCCCCGATTGGCCAGTTTCAATACACAATTGCAAGAAACGTCCCTAAAGGGGTTAGCTAATCCTATCCCCTACTAGGAATACGCATAAGACCCTTAGTTGCATCTGCCATGCATGAGTTGATCAGAAGCGTTAGTAGGAGCAACGCAATTGATCCATCTTATTGGCCATTAGGCTCTTTTCACACGTCGATTTTCGCGAACCCATCTATTTGGATGGAAATCCTGGCTGGTTTGCTAGTTTACGGCAGGGAGCATTAAGGAGTGTCACTGAAATTTTTCGATTTTTATGGTTTAGGTTCAACCTTAACTCGGACAAGTGTCCAGACAGGACCAAAATCGGAAATACGCCGTGCTGAGGTGGGAACTCGAGACGAAAGGCTTATATTTTTATTGCCTTCTAGGGGAAGATGTCGCGATCTTCTTTTTTTTTTTTTTTTTTTTGGGAATGGGAACCATGGAACGCCTGTTGATTAGTTGGGATAATTAATATGCGTTGTCACAAGTATACCAAGGAGATAAATTAAGGGGAAAGTTGAAACTTGACACCACACTGACCACACTTTATTATTAATGAGAGTTTTACTAACTTCATAGTTAACTCCTCCTAACTACCGCATAACTACTTACTGTGCGTATCCAAGGCCAAAAATGCTTGTATACCTACATCTGTAGCGATATACAGGATGCAGAGGAATTCGCAGGAACAACCATTTACAGTTTTATAATTTATTATCAACTACATAGGGTTATTTGTTCTAAAATCTTATCTCACGCCAAGTCGTTGTAGTACCCGCAGTGAGTTTCCCCTGAGCATCGCCAGAGGCTTGTACATGGTTTGTTAGAGCGCAGCGCACTCTTTAGCTTCGGCCTTCGTGCCATCCATGTAACTGTACGCTATAGAGTACGGCCTTTGGGGGAATCAAGCAGTACGAGCCTGTGGCTCCTCCGGCTCCACCAGACTCACACTCTCAGCCAGCCACCTTCATATGACATATACCCAAGAAAAGTTCGTACGGGCTAACCAATTCCTTTTACCATATCAAGACGATAAAAAGATGTGTTATTAACAGTGAATATGAGTATGAGAGGATATGTGATGTGAGTAAGATCAGTTCGTTGGGCCATTCGCCCGGATGAATTTGTTCTATATCGAATGTATCGTCTCTCAGGATCGAGACGGGATTGGAAATCTTGGAATCGGAGATACGTAGGTACATACCTAAACTACCCCCTCTTGTGGACGTCCCAATGAAACTGTAGGATTTATCCTAGGTTCCCTTAAGTCTCTTCGGATGAGAATTCCTCGGAGTACGTGTACATGTTACCAGCCAGAAGAGAATTGTGCGCCGTATGCAGAACCCTGGAGCACTCTCCAGGAGAATCAGCATCTTCCTGGGCCCCAAGTGTGTGCAATGATGTCCAATCCACTTGAAAAAATGAAACCAATGCCACGTACATACATACAAAAGATCTCTCTGACCACGCATTACCAATTCTGGAGGATACAAGTTGATTATGGGCCTAGGGCATACAATATTGGTCGAAATGGCATGTGCGATGGACAGACATAATCCTGCAGCTGGTATAACTACGAGACCTATCCTTCTATGCCGCTAAATAACAATCATCGTCTTCCCTAATACCAAGCACAATTACTCCCTTATGAAAGATCAGGCGGAACCTTTTCTATAGTACAATAAGTTGAAATCAAAAATTCCAGAATATACAGCAATAGCGCACAATAAACGTGATACTTGCCACAAAGGCCGATTTTGGACTAGTGCAATGCTCAGGAACGAGTTGCAACTTGCGATTGAGGATGCTAGAAGATGCGAATGAATAAAGAGTGCAAAACCGTCAGAGCTTTGTACTCGGTCTCATGCTCGTAGTTACATGTCGCTATCCTCTCTGACGTTATGAGCCAAAGTACAATTGTTCTCTGGAGCATCAGCGTATTGCGGACACTCCTGAATGATTTGAAGCACTCGTCGCACCGGGGGAAAACACGATACTTCCGGTAAATACCATTAGCGTCCTCTTAGGGGGTTTTATTGTCTAACGTTCAAAAAGTGAATCTACAACACAAAAAGATAAACTGGAACCACTCCAAGTTGCTAAGAAACAATAGCCTTAACCTGATTGGTCGAGGGCTTCAAGGTATATAATATACACTAACCCGTTATGGTTAAATGCAAGGAGGCAGCCTGTATTAAGTAAGCAACAGGCAGCGGGTCACGTGGCTCAAAATGATATCCGATGACAACAATCGTTGCGATAGTTACTCAAGCTCTTTGATTCATTTGATGCGCCGGTCGCACCGTTCAAATTACCTGTCGTCATTGACGGAGCTATTTATTCCCGACTATTTATACGAAGTGAGACATATATGCTATAATATTGGCCTGACCAATTACTACTAATAGTACTTCCTGAAGCGCGAATGCGCCTACCATACATATCAAATATTGAAACATGAAACCCATCGAGCAATGGAGAAAACTGCTCCATGGATGTGTGTCCCGTCGAGTTGAAGTACAAACTTTCCGCAAACTTGTCAAGATATTGTTGAGACGTGCTCCACTGCCACAGGCATCTTTGGTTGAGGTGTTGCTCGACTCCCGCTCCATCACTGCAGATGTTTTCCCTTATGATCCATTGATACCTCGGTATGCCACCGTGCTCAGGAGGCTGGGTGTAATAAGGACGTCCACTTTTCTCGATGGTGTGAGGAAACGCTCTTTCATCGGGTATACCGGCACAGATCACGACAAGCAAGCCGATCAAAAAAGAGCGGCCAAATCTTCGACACTAATGACCGATACCCGGATTGTGCAAGATGCTATAACCTCACTATCATCAACTAATTTGTCCCTAAGCACACATGAGGTCCATAGTTTATTCACGGTAGCCGCCGAATGGATCCTAGCCGTGGTCCGCTGGCATACAAGCAATATCAGCGATGATCACCAGTCCGGTGGCTTATTCAGCTCGTCAAATGCACTGGCATTGTTCGAATCTCTGGGAATTCTGTTGGTTGCTTTATCGACAACGGAAAAAGGTCTGGAAGCTCTTTCTTCCGATGACACACAAGGTATATCCCATATCAACGACGATGTGCGTTACTCGGTTCTAATCGAGTGATATAGGATTTAAAATTATGCTGGGACAAGCTCTAACCGCATACTTGTCATCATCTACTACTATTTCGTTGAACTTGCGGAATCGCCTTGACAGTCTGCAAAAAGGCTACCAGCTATATGGGGAACCAGCTCCGAAAGATCTTGATGTACAGATGATAGATGGAATGAATATGAACGCGCTCCAATTTGAAGCATCCGTCTTGGATGGGCCCGTGATTAATTCCAGAGCCGGTCTCTATATATACATTAATGCCCTAGTAAGTACGTTTCTATCTTACATGTAGCGACTCGTTAACGCAAATTGTCAGCTCGTTGGACGGCCCTTGATTGACGACGACATGCTTCTAAATTATTTGTCTAATCGCTATGGGGTATATATGCCCTCTCTATTTAACCCACCATATTAGACTTTCTTATTGACAATTCCTAGGGCCAGCAAGAAGTCCTCATCCAAGAGCTCATTACTGCGACATTCGATGTACTCTCTAATGCGATGTATCGTAATGAGTCTGGCCGCAATATGTTTGTATTTCGGTCATTCCTCGTCAATAAACTGCCACCATTTCTCGCCGGCATGGCAGCTACCTCGATAGATCAAATCCCCATGGAGATGTGTATCAGCCATGCGCTCAACCGGGTTGATCCTAACGCTTTTCCATCTTTCTCCCAGATGTTTGAAATGCAAGGAAATACCGTTCTTTCGGACGTTCGACAGGAATTTCTGTTTGCATGCGCTCTCCACCGTTTAATCCCCGAATCTAGTATCGAACGCTTGTTGGGAGAGAATCCAATGCAGACGCTACCCGTTGGTGGTCGATATGTTAAGGACGATATTGTGGTCAAGATTCATGCGAACCAGGAAGTAGCGGACCATCTGATATCGGAGATTGAGTTTATGGAAGGAAATGCAGGTGCTGTTGTCGCCGCTGTTACAGATGTGAGTTCCCTGCTACCAGTTCAAAGTTTCTGACTTATTCGTATCTAACACTTGCCTCAGGTTATACACTCCCTTTGTTTTCAGAAGGAAACGGTAACGCTGAAAAGCATTTGCAACTCACTGTCTCGGCGCCCCCAGGTTCTTGATGTAATGCTTCTTTTTCGCAGCCCAAAGAGCATATTACAACCTCTGTGCTCACTTCTAAACTCATGGAAGTGGGATGAAGATCAAGGTAACACTTCTCTCACATCAAAAATATATAGGTGACTAATAAGCGCGGCTTTAAACAGGCGAAAGCCAGCCCTTGTATGACGAATTTGGCAGCATATTACTTCTAGTTCTCGCATTTAAATACCGTTACGATCTCAATCAGTATGATCTCGGCATCTCAGATAGCAACTCTTTCATATTGGAACTATTTGATCGAGGTGCGACCAGTCTGAAACTGGCTAATCTTTCTGCTGAACAAAATAAAAATATTGGCGCTTGGATCTCTGCGCTCTTCATTGCGGAAGGGATTAGCGAAGAGACAATGTCAGCGTGCAGTCCCCAGAAGTTTTACATGCTTGTATCTACCTTGTTCAGCCAGACATTGGGAGCTTGCGAGCTGGGAAAGCTGGAACTAGATGTTCTCAAGGGTGGATTTGAATGTGAGTGACAAGTTTAAGACATTGAGAGAGACGTTACCGGCTTCAACAACTAACTGACCATGAAACTAGACTTGCTTGAGCCATTCTTGTTGCCCTCTCTGGTTTTTGCACTTACGTGGCTGGGGAACTACATCTGGGAATCATCAGAGACAGATCCCACAATCCCTCTTAAAGTGCTTTATGCTCTTGTAAAACCGAATTCAATATCTGGAGAGGCAGAGGCGTGCCACCGGACGGTCTTGAATATCACCGCACGAACCCTGGAAGAACAGCTAAAGGATGTTGCGCTTGCACTCGATGTGCGAGGACGAGATGCCCGAAATCCGAACCGCTCAAGTATCAAGTCAATCTATGACTCAGACATCAAGCCGATCCTGGACGCCCTCGAACCGTACTTATCTTTCCAGTGTAATGGAAATAGCCGTCGGTCTGAGCTTGATAGCTGGACTACACACTCCGAAGGCATCAGGGGCGCGATAAGGAACACATTCCAGGGCTTAGTATTATGGAGTGCGAGTGCTGGGATGAGCATGTCTCCTCACGCCTATACGCACCGCCTGATTCTTGCAGGCATACGCCTATGCACGTCGTCCGATGTGCTATCGGTCTTGATCGATGAGCTAAAAGCACAAGCAGAAGATGCTAGTGGCAGTTTTGACCTAGCGCTCGATGTCGCAACCACAATAGTATGCGCGCCAATGCCCGAGTCTTTCGCTCAGGAACACACGATATACCATCCAATTGATCCGAGCAAGGAGGCGTTTCCGCGTGCCCCAATTTTGACGCTCCGTGACGCTCTCATGATGCAGCATCAAAATGTAGCCAAGCTGTCTGAAAAGGATCCTGCTCGCGCCGAAGTCATAGTCAGACTAACTCGGCGCGTAAACTCCCTCTTGACGCCCCCAGCCCATGTAGGCAGTCTCGATGTGACCAATATAATTGAAAATATCAATCTTGAGGCTGCTGCCGCGGTCGCCGCAGGTCGCGATCCAATGGATCTCGGCGATGGCGCCGGCACAGGCGCGGGTACAGGTGATAACGGTGATGGGCTAGGGGGAGTAGGAGGTGCTGGGCCAGGAGCAGGAGGTGCCTCAAACGAGCCTATTGATCAACTCCTCAACGGCGTAGTTGCTGCCACGGCGAACAATGATGGATCTGGAGGCGCGTCGGATCAGCATGGTCTTGATACTGCGGGCATGGACACGAGTTTGGATGATATATTGAATGCGGCGAATATGGGGAATCCGGAATTTTTGGATCTAGATATGGAGGGGATGTTTTGAGGGTGTATGTATTTTGATTGATCTACTTAGTTATCTATACAATATACCTTGTTGCTTGATTTCAAATCCCTTTAGTTACCTAGGTATATATAGCCTTGGAATCTTCTGGTTACATTAGGATTACCTTGAATCCATCCAATACAACTAAATTAACATATGAATTGAATTCAAAAAAAAAAAAAAAAGAAGCAAGGAGTCGAAGGGATTTCCATTGATACCACATCTACGCATTGCAAGGAACAAGCTTTAATCAGGAGCGAACAACACATAAAACAGTCAGCATTTACATTGTACAACTGTCTATCCCCGTTGTCATCCAGTACCTAGATAGGTGGTAGGTATGGGCTGACATGACCTGTATCCCCAATCCTAACGTCCATCGATGATCATAACAGGCTAAGTTAAGTCAGTGCATCACATCATGACATAATACTGCATGAACATCTGCATCTACTTCCCAGCATATCCGTCGATTGCATGAAATCGACAGATCTCCATCTATCCATTGCCATGGGTTAACCATAGTCACTTCAACGCTGTCACCAGCTACAAAGTACGGAATGGCGACAGACATACCTCTCAAAGTCTACATCAACCCACAGCCATCGGTATTAAACATACGTATGCCGAGGTAGGAATCTCCTGACTCTTTCCTTTTCTGTGCAGCATTGCCTAGCAGCAAGCAGTAAGCACTAATGCTTGAAGTCTTACGATTTTTGCCATTTGAACAGTTCATTGATTATCTATCTACTCAGGTAGCATCTCTATCAGCTAACTAACGTCCATACCCACGAACTCGGAATTTGACTAACTGTGTATAGTCTATACTAACTATACAATACAGAATTATAGATATATATGAAGTATAATGCTATGGCATGTCAGCTTGAGGGCCTTAAATTCATTGATTAGTGTCCACAAGTCTAATAGTACATGCTACGTAGTCATGCGTGCATGGTTGAGTTTCTTCCGTTCCATCTTGTCTGGATACACTTATCCTGAGTTGTTTTCAAAGGTTTCTTCAGCTCAATTGTCCTTGTAAGTTCCAAGCTCGTCGCTAACTAAGCACTAAGCTGAGTTCTAGCAGTTGACTGAGTCGAGTACTACCTTGAGGTTGAATTGAACCGTTCAGTAGTCAATAGTCGGTAGACTATCTTGTCATGGGCGACTATTCCAGAGTCATAGTGACTATAGTCTGTTAAGAAACTTTTAAACTTAGAAGCTAGAACCAATATTTGTCATTAACTCATTGATTCAAGAACGCAAAATTTAGAGCGTACTTTGTACTTTGGTCTTTGTCTCAAGAATTAGCCTCTGTTTCTCCACTTCGTGTTGTTTTGCTTTGTCCGTTAGAGGATAACTAAAAGCTTGTATACTAGGTTGTTAGGAAAGCTAGAGACTTAAAAGAGTAAGACAGTAAGCTTCCAGACCCGAGGCTGCGTATACGGTGGATCGCTGGCTTGTATCCGATTGGGAAGTTCGTCATGGCCACCCACTAGTGGACGACTGACGACGCTCTTTTTTGTATGCACAATTGCCTGAGCCGTCTAATGATCCGCCGCAATTTCTGACGGGCTTGCTGCTAACTTTTTACTATCAGAAACTACGCCGAAGTAACCATACTTTTGGAAAGTTAGTAAAACTCTAAGCTAGAATTTGAAACACGATCAGACACACATACTCACAGTCACGAATCACAAATTTAGACTACTCCGTACTCCATACGCCGTACGGAGCAACGCAGTCAGACTTAATGCTCCCGAGTCGTTGGACTGGTACGCTAATTCTGCTAAGTGGCTTGCTATGCCCAATGAGGATGCCACTGAAGCAACTAGCTTAATATGGACCTCCATATGTGGAGAACTTGGCAGTACTCTGTGTCCCGTGTCACGGACTTGGCCAGGCTTAGGAGTATGCGCTCGTGAAAAGGTATCAGTCAGTGCACTGCTCAGCACGGAGTACGGCAAGGACGGACTGCATATGCAAAATTCAAATCCAAATCGTAATAATGCAACCGATGCTTGGAGCTGCCCTGATGAGTTTAGTTTCTTTCGCGCTGTCAAGGACGGAGGTGCGTTCTTGTCCTAGTTCATATTAGATAGTGTAGTACCAGGACTCCATAATAATTTACTAAAATGTTTCTCGGAAAGATTTGGCAGAACATTTCATCTGGATGGAAGGACAACATAGAGGAGCACGTGCTAACAGTAGAATTCTCCGTGAATGTAGGCCTTTGTATGTAGTACAGACTCTCCGTAGGCGTACATGCTCCGTGATTAGTGAAGCTGAACGCTCGCTGTCCTCCGTACGACGGAGTATGTACCAAGCTTGATTTAGCACTCCGAGAATCCCGGACATACGGTATTCGTGTGGATTGAAGCCCCATCAGGTCATGAAGATCCGCGGGTCGCTGAGGAGCGTCTGTCCGAGTTTGAGTTTACGAGCTGGTGAGCACTGTGCCTCTGAGTACGGAGTACTAAGTACTCCATACAGAGGAGGTAGCAAAGTACATCGCTAAGACCATCGGCCACTCTGATGCACGAACTGAATCTAATTTCTGTAAACGCAGGTAGAGATATCTCGACAAGATTAACTATGCAGGGCAGCACAGATTTGCCGTAGAATGTTATTAACCTCGACACTGGACAGCCAAGTTCCAACGTTACGCGATGTAGATCACCAAGGCTTGTCTTGCACGGGATAACACAAATTTGATAACCGGTTGCTATCTTCAACATCCGTCCATAAATTCATTGATCAATAACTTCAACTCTGGCCACTTGATGCCGTTCTGACCGCGGGAGGATTGCCATCAGGAGACAAGCGAAATAAGACTTGGTGGAGATGCGGGTCTCATTTATGATTCCACTCGTCCGCTATCCAGCCATCCTGTTGACAGTCTGGTGCGCCGGACAAAAGTATTCACTATTATCACTAGTGACTCGTGAACGGCTCAAAACTGGAAGACAGGCGATCCAATTTCGGTAATACCTTTGTCAGATTGTCTAAAGAGCTTCATTCTCTCTTGAAAGAGAGAATCAGGACAGAGATGCTTCCTTTGCGCCGGGTGTAGTACTCTGTAGTTGCTACGGAGTAGATATTATATTAAATAGTGCCGATATCTCCGTTTGGTTCCACGGTAGAATTGAAAGTCAAAAATGTCTGGGCAACTTTGTTCCATTATCAGGACTTGTAAGTTGGTGTAGAGAATGCCATTCATTGTTGGACAAGGAACAACTGCACCCCGCAGTGAGTCAGTTAAATTTTAAACGATATAAAGGTAAAGAAGTTGTTGAAACCAAAGTCTGGATGCCAGGGTTACATACTTACTTATGCATTGGGAACCATGTCCGTGGTGGAAGTGTTCACTGTTGACTACTGGTCCCTAAGCGTCAGGATCATCGACATTGTTTAGCGATATCAACAGTTGGACAAAGTCCGTTGCTGTGATGATGAAGACAAAGAACACGCTCACGGTTGCTGTTGTGAAAGAACTGCCTTGGTCCCGTGACCGTCAGGAGCCCGTGGCCGGGGAAGGCTAGCTAAACAGGAAAGTGGCGCCGATGGTCAAGGCCTGCTTTCGGCCGATGAGTTTTCTTTCACTTTGCAGCTTTTGTTTATTGCATTGTGATCCTTCCCGGCTTCCGCGTCTTGGCAAATAGACAATGTCATTGTGTGCGAGTCAGTTTAGGAGCAATAACTGCCAATGACATGGTGTATATTTACAATATTAGATATTTATAGAATGAAATGTAACAACAGCGAGCACTGCTATTTCAATGTCAACGGCTTTGCGACTTTGTCCCTGTTCGAAAGAGCACGGTGCTCGATGTTAATAGGATACTAAGTATCACTAGCGCGAAAACTTGTTGATTTTTTGCCACGCCTCTGCGTCACCCTCGGTATCATGTGGCTTTCTCATCGCGCAAGGCCTCGACTTAGCACCTCGCTCAAGCACTCTGTAAGCGAACAACAACCGTCGTCTAAAGAATTGATAGACATGGCAAATAATACATTGAAAAACACGGGTGATCAAAGAAGAGGGCTGCAGTAGCGCGGGTCCAGCCCGTACATATTGCATATGCCCCCGTGTTCACTGCGGGGTGCCATTCCACGATTCGCTCAATCATATGAAATTGTAGCAGTCAAGAAAGTGATGGGCCAATCACAAAATTGAAGTAGAGAAATTTCTGTTGCTAGTGCGGCCTAATCAGGAATGCGCTCGAAGATCGTGTGGCTTGCCGAGGCATGCACGTTTCCCGAGATGGTCAGGGGTGCATGCAGGATGAAAGCGCTGATTGGTGGGAGGCCTTCTAGCGATTGGTATAGTGGGGTTGTAGTGGAACCATGGTTGGCTGGTTTTTCCCCGTCCATGTTTCCATTGGTTTCTTGGCTCTTGGTTTTATTCCTGAAATTAAGCCCTATTAGCGTTCACCGTTGTGCTGCTTAAATCAGATTGGGTTCGCCTGTTTGTCGCACAAAAGGCCCTTTTCAGTTTTTTACTCCGGGCGGGGTATGATTATATTGGTGGTTAGATACGTGATTGACAAGCGTGGCTGCATAGATATACGAATTCAATGGAATCGAGTCACGATGCTAAACAAAGTAGTGTTTCATCAGCCCTATTTGAAATTTCAGGCATTCTCATCACGAAAAGCAAGGCAACTAGCTCGACTGGGATTTGTTCTCTAATGCGATGCAATGCAGTCTGATTAGATGTAATTTGCTAGTAAGATGTACGATGATTAAGATAATTATCTAAAGAGACAACCGCGGCAATGTAAATTCGGCAATTCGCCGTTTCTACAATTCTTAGTCCTAGACCCGCAGCTTGACTGAGAGATATAATCGTAAATGCAACTGACGATGATCCATGGCCGGGTTGGGTAACTGAAAACGTGACGAGACCAGGCTAGATCCTTGAAAGTCGTGTCAAGGCTCGTGCTCAGCATGCAATATCTGAAGCGTGCGGCACATATGAAATGTAGGTACTTTATGTAGAACGTGAGCATACGTGTAGCCATGAAAGTGGCATGTAAGTCTGCAATGCAATGAAATTTGAATTGAATTTATGCGAGTTGAAAATTTCAATGGGAACTGGTCTATTGTCAACGGTGCGGTTGGGTTCTTAATATATCCGTGATCCGTTCCACACGCACCAGCGGGAGCGGACGGGCCTTGATGGAAGGAACCTTGCGAGCTGCGGATTAGGGCATACCCGCATGCTTAATAGCACCACACTTTCTACTCGAAATTATAGGCGGATCTCGTTCTATGATTCATATCCCTGAATTTATGATAATATGGGGTAGCTATTTGTGACCTGCATCCTGCCAGGTCACAGTCACATTGTCTATGCAAGAATTCTATGATTTAAAATTTATAATATCCCGGCTTCTATACCAGGAAAACCTCTCATAATAGGCTTGTTTTTTTTTTCGACTTGGAATCAAATGTGACACAGCTCCTGTAGGGCAAGTTCCTTGGCGACAACAGCAAATGTCCATATTCCGTACGTACATAACTCCGTCCGGAAAAGACGATGCATTTCGTGCTCATCACATACAGAAAGCGCGAATGAGATCGTAAAACAATATACAGCATGTAACTGCATATTTTAGTTGGTTACTATCAGTATCCATGGATCCCCAGGATGGCCGAGAAAAATCTCCACCTCGTATTTGCACATTGTCGATCTATTTCTCGTCGTCAATTGTATTCAATTTTGACTCATTTTCAATTTTCAAACCTAACTAGCTTGATTGCTGCCTTATCGTTGCGATTTGTCCCGCGAAGATTCTGTTCTGCTAGGGGCAGTGTTCACTATTCACTGTTGCTAACCAGCCCTAAATACTTCACAACTCCGGAGTTATACGGAAGTCACTTTGGTTCTCAAAATTCATTAGCTACTGATTGACTAAGAACCGCATTACGTACCCATATCCGCGAGGGAATTAATTAATCCGTCTATCGATCAGCACTGAGCCACTGACTGCATAAAGCCATAAGCCTACACCGTACTAATCACAACGCCTCTAGCATGGCCCACTCAATGGGTCTGGGTGGACGCGTCCAGTTCGCCGGGCTTTCCATGACGGTCCGTGGACTTGACGGCGAAGGTAGAGACTCTCCTCCGCATTAGAGAGCTCTTTCTCTCTTTGTATGTTTTCTTTTCCATTGGTTAACATGGAAGCACCCAGGTACTCCGTACACCGACATGAATTTGTTCAACATCAGACAATTCCTCCGCAGAAATACTGTGTTACCTACTGTCTTCGGTAGTGCTAACCCCCCCCCGCGCCATGTTCTTATTTGTATGGGGTTGTTTGTTTTGGGGATCATCCGCGTCCGTTCATTGCTGTTCCACGGTTCAAAAGAATCTGGTTCCGTTGTGGTGGGTGATCTTCCCTTGCAGTTGGTCGTTACCAGCCATAATACTCTACTTCATACAATGGCGTACATACATTAATTAACGAATGAATTATATTATTATAAAAATAAGCTAAATGTGGGTTTTTTTTTTTGTATGCAGGACCACTTTGTCATCAAATTCGGTAATTGTTGTACGCTCTTTATCTAGGCCCAATATTTCATTGTTCAATGCTTTACTCCATAGCGACACAATCATTGATTCATCGACTATGAGCTCTATTTACTCCGTACCTTGATTGCTGTTTTGCTGCCCGACCTAAATACTCTTGCATTGTATGGTGGATAGAGTCGAATTTCAATAGTAATTCTGTCGGTGCAACCGGCGGTTAGTTAACATGCGGGTTAGGGCTTATTACCCGATTGCCTTCAGAGCTGCGCGCCATGCACCGTGCGACGCGTTCTTCGGTGCATTTTTAAATTGAATGGCCGTGATGAGCGGAGAAATAGTTTGCTCAGAACATTTGTTTTTATTGCATACCGACAATTGTCCTTTATCATACATACAACACACATGCTGGGTGCGTGCAATTGAAGCTGAGCGGGAAGCCTCGGCTGCCAACCAAAACTGATTAATGTGACAGTGTATCATCGAGGTTGGTGGCAGTCAGAATTTAGAAGTACATTTTTATTTCCTCTTTGAAGTCTCCCGAGTCAGTCGGGATGTATGCCTCGACTTGCCGTCATATTCATAACTCTACCACCCCTGGCAGGCCAAGCTAGCGCTAGCCAGGATAATAATGCAAATTGGGGGGTGGAAACGATCAACTCTCGTCTCGTGCAGACTCCATCAGCGTACAGCAGCTCCAACACGGGCTGTGATTAATTAAATTTAGCTATATTGCCGGAGGGCCGGAGACGAAGCCGGAATAGGCTGGCTTGCCTTCTTTCTGCCTAGCACGACTAATAAACCGCCTGTCAACTAATTAATGTGAAGACACTAAGCTGCTCGCCCGTTTGGACGGCCGGGACGTGTGATGATTGTGTGATATCCTCGAACAGCCCATTTGTGGACACGACTCGTAGCAGAGCGACGATGGTTTAGTCAGTGCTGAATCCGGACATCACACATATAGTTCGTTACTATACACAGACAGTTGCAAACCGGCCTGAAAAACGAGGCCACATAATTGCACAGCGTAGATTCCTTACCCACCCGGCGTGCTAGACCGAAAAGGAACAAGAGGCACAGCAGGAAGGAGCGGCACGGTGAGAAAGTTCAGAGCAGAAAGAACCACCCCCCACCGGCCAGACCCTTCCTTCCTTGTTGTATACTTGCCTACTAGTTACCTATCCGTACGGATTATACTAATGCCAATGGGCCCCCTCCTTCCTCAATTGCTCGTTCTGCTTTCCACCTCGCCGTTCTTCTCTCCCTCTCTCGCTCGCTCTCTCTGGCTTCATCAAGCCTCGACCATCTTCAAGGCTTGCTTCAATTCATTCCATTTCATTGACTGCTGCTGGTGGCTCTCCTTCCCGTTCCCGTGTTGATAAGATAAATTGATACGCACAGCCCGCCTCCCTGGCTCGTCTCCTTCCTTTTACGTCCCTTTTTTTACCTCTAGCCCTTGCGTGCAATATTGCCATTGCCATTGCCACAATACTCAATCACAACGACGTACGTTGCTATAGGAGAGGCGCTTTCTTTTCCGTCGGTCTCCTGGATCCAGTCGCTACCTGGCTGTGCCTGTCCCTTCCGCCTCTTTTTAGTCTTACCCTAACTCAATTTCCACCGGCCGTTAATTGACTGGGGTCTCGACGATATTATTACCGTCCTTGTTATAATATCCCCTATTATCAATCAACCGTTATCCATCGTCTCCGGCAAGACGCATCGTGAGACACTTTTATTCTTCTTCAATCAACCTTGAAGGTGTAACTCTTAATTGAGGCTGGAACGCAATTACTATCAAAACGCAAGAAGAGACGGGGAGTCAAAAAGAAAAAGAGAGACGTTACTTGTGCACTGGACTGTAAGTAAACAAGGACTTTCAATTTCCCGCTCGTTGCTGCCCCAGAGTCAAGGCTATTATTATTATCCCTTCCCGACGAAGGGGCTGCCCGTGTGTTGACATTCCGTGTTTACGATTTCCCTTCCTCCTTGATACGGGCACATTCCCCGCTTTGACCCTGTCT
Source organism: Talaromyces atroroseus (assembly GCF_001907595.1). Taxonomy (NCBI): domain Eukaryota; kingdom Fungi; phylum Ascomycota; class Eurotiomycetes; order Eurotiales; family Trichocomaceae; genus Talaromyces; species Talaromyces atroroseus. The sequence continues at coordinate 800,529 of NW_017971439.1, read as the reverse complement.
CCTTCTAGTATTCGCCATTCTGTCGTTGTGCGAGACACTGACTGGGTAAACTCATTGCAGACCAGAGAGGACAAGAAACAACGAACAAGAACACAACAGCCTTTTTGGAGAACAATAAATATAAACAACAGAAAAAGAGACCGGTCCTTGGAAAATTTCGTGCAAAGACCGTTTCTTATGCAGGAGTCAGATGGTGACGATGACAATTGGGGCCTCATCGATGTAAAATTCGAAAGACAACAACTGGATTATACAATCTTCCGTCAAAATATCTCAATAAGAGCATGGAACCCTCCGGCCACAACGTTGCCCCGTTGAATATTATCAAAGGCAGATCGCGTCCACCAATTCCGCATCTCAATTTCTCGTCTAGCAGCTCAACTGCGACAATAGGTCGTAGCCAACAACAAAACCGAATCACGCCTCCAACAACACCCCAGAGATCTCAAGACGTCATGTCTGAGTGTGCTGAAGATGATCGTCCGAAATTCCACAACTACCTTCGTGCATTTTATCCATTTCATCCATCAGGTTCAGTGTCGCCATCCACTGTCACTCTCCCACTCAACCAGGGCGATGTTATTCTAGTACACTCGGTTCACGTAAATGGATGGGCTGATGGCACCCTCCTTGAAACTGGGGAGAGGGGATGGCTTCCTACTAATTATTGTGAAGCATATGATCAAATCGCCATGCGCCCCCTCTTGAAGGCTTTGACCGATTTTTGGGATATAATTCGGGGAGGTTGCGGCACATTCCTTCGCGACTTTGGGAATCAAGATCTCATGAGAGGTCTGATTGCTGGTGTGAGATTTTTATTGGTGAGTTTTTGATCAAGGATATACGGGCGAGGGCTGTCTCAAATTGATTCTAACAGTTCCACAGGAGAAAGCAGAGTGTTTGACTCGGGAATCAACCTTGGTTCAGCGTTACGACGGACTGCGACGAAACCGCAAAGCTTTACTTGCCGACCTCTCCTCTCTAGTGAAGTCTGCTAAACGATTGCAAGAGCTGGCCAATGGCACTCCAGGAGATGACGAGGTTGAACAGGTCCTGGACGAAATGCTTCTCAAGTCTTTCAAGATAGTCACTCGAGGAGTACGATTTTTGGATGTATGGAACGAGCATGTTGGCCTGACGAGAGCGATCATGGATTTGGAGCCTACTACCCCGGACAATTATGATACACCCATCTTAACTCCTTCGACCGAAACATTTTCAATCTCTGATCGCAGTACTACCGCCATCCCAGAGAGAAATTGGAGTCGTCCCCTTCTCAGCCAAGCCTCAAATCATGGAGACATTCATAGGTCTTCTATATATTCTACACAACCACCATCTGCGATGTCGGATCGGGGCAATCGAATTTCTGTTTCCCATAGAGTATCTTACACTGGACCATCTGCCAACCAACGCAATGCTGATCTCGCATCAGTGCGTTTAGGAAATGCGTACGACGGTTTCTTAGGAGTGTTAGGATCATTCATTGGCCTTCATCTGCAATCGCGGTCTTCCACCGAGCTCATCCTGACCACACAGCAATCGGTGCAGTCTTGCCAGGCGCTTCTAACCCTTGTTGAGTGTATATGGGAGCATGACTTCCGACGCTCCTCTGAGTTGCGTCAAGCCAAGGATACAATGTACGATCGGATTACAGAGCTGGTTCATGCGGCCCGTGACGCTTTTCGGCCAAACTCTACCGATGATGAAGTTCTCTTCATGCCGGATGAAGGAAAGCGTCTTGTAGATGCTGCTACAGACTGCGTCCGCGGAGCTGGTAGCTGCGTAGCCAAGGCTCGTGCTGTACTGGAACAAATCGGTGACTTCGACGTCGGGTTTCCCACAGGATCATCTCCAGTTACGGTCAACTCCAACGACACACCAAATCCAGCTGATGTTCACATGGAAGACAGCGAGCCTCAGCAACCGTCACCACTTCGCCTGCTACCGCCACCAATTTCCATTCCTCAACACAACGAGTTGAGCCCTGCCACCCCTGCTCTTACTGCCGGCACCACACCATCATCACTTGTTTCTAAAACCGAACTACAGAGTCCGAAGCTCGATGTGGATGTTGACACAACTCCAATTGTAGTGAACAATATCAGTCCGTCTGATTCAACTTATCGCGACCACGTCTCTCAAAATGATTCACAACATGTATACCGTTTTGAAAATAGAGGCACGACCAGTACAGACAGCTCCTTCACGTACAAGAGTACTGTCCGTAATTCGGAAATGAGCGGGCTTTCACAAACCTCAACACGCGCAACATCCCCGGACATTGGCGCCAGCGTCGAGATGCGATCTCTGAAAGAGAGCATCAGTCGATCCACACTGGCCGAGGAGAGTGACGAGACAGAAGCGAATATTCTTGGAAAGACTTTTGCGCATGAATTAGTGTTCAAGGATGGTCAGGTTGTCGGTGGTAGCCTGAGGGCGTTGATCGAAAAACTCACTGCACATGAGTCCACTCCCGACGCTCTCTTTGTCTCGACTTTCTACCTCACTTTCCGTCTTTTCGCCTCACCTATGGATTTTGCGGAAGCGCTTGCAGAGAGATATGACTATATTGGAGACACACCACATGCAGCTAGCCCTGTCCGACTCCGCGTTTATAACATCTTCAAAGGATGGCTCGAGACTCACTGGCGCCACGACTGCGACATAGTAGCTCTTCCTTATATCCTCGAATTTTCGAAGAACAAGCTGATGGAGACTCTGCCAAACGCCGGAAAACGTCTCGTCGAGCTGGCTGAAAAGGTGTCTTATGTGGATGGGCCCATTGTTCCACGACTTGTGTCAGCAATAGGCAAAACAAACACAGCCATAGCGCAATACGTCCCTCCTGAGACTCCTCTACCGGCTCCAATTATTAATAAGAGTCAGTTGAACTTATTGAAGCAATGGAAAAATACGGGGTCCAGTGTTAGCATTCTGGATTTTGACCCCCAGGAGCTGGCACGCCAAATCACCCTCAAAGAGTCGAGAATATTCTGCTCTATTCTTCCAGAGGAGCTGCTGGCGACTGAGTGGATGAAGAAATCCGGATCATTGGCAGTCAACGTGCGCGCCATGTCCACACTTTCCACAGATCTGGCTAACTTGGTTGCTGATTCTATCCTTCAATTGGAGGAACCAAAGAAGAGAGCAACTATCATCAAGCAGTGGGTTAAGATTGCCAAGCAATGTCTTGAATTGAATAACTACGACTCTTTGATGGCAGTTATCTGTTCATTGAATTCTTCCACCATTGTCCGTCTAAAGCGCACATGGGAGTTGGTATCCCAGAAGACGAAGACGACTCTAGAATCACTCAAGGAAGTCGTTGATGTTTCACGCAACTATGCCGTTCTCCGTCAACGTCTACAAAACCGCTCCCCGCCAACATTACCTTTTGTCGGTGTATATCTGACAGATTTGACCTTTGTCGACCACGGCAACCCGGCTACCAGGAATCTTCCTACCGAACATGGCGGCATGGCTGTCATTAATTATGACAAGCATATGAAAACCGCCAAAGTCATCAGCGAGCTCCAACGCTTCCAAATACCCTACCGGCTTACCGAAGTACCCGAATTACAGACTTGGATGCAAGATCAGCTTGTTCGAGTCCGCTCGAACGGCGAGAAGAGCTTCCAAAACTATTACCGCCGATCTCTGATCCTAGAACCGCGTGAAACACCCCGATCGGGCTCTGTCGATGCCTCTGCACCTGCTCGTGAGATAGCTAATACCAGATTTGATTTTCTGACCTGGTCGCATACATCCAAAGTCAAATCGGTGGCGACGACCAGTTAAGAGACAGCCTCTCTATAACTTCTACCGTTCACATCTTACAACAACCATTTATCTATTTCAAGGATATTACGAATTTTATGAATTACTAAGGATCTACGGTTACCGGCGTCATATTGTGTTTAATATATCTTTTTTTTGGGGATTATCTGTGTATTTTCAAGTTATCATACCCTTCATGTTGTGTTATCTATTGTCTTTTTATACTTATTTTATTATGGTGGGTGGCATTTATCGATGTATATGTTATATAAGTGTCTTCTCTTGTCTTCTCAAAGACACACGAAGATATGCTTCTTGGTTTGTTTATGCGAGGAGGATATATAGCGGGTGGTTGGTTTGGAGATTATTTTTTTGTTTGCGACACCAAAAAAAAGTTGGGTTGGTACAACAAAAGTTGGTGGCTATCTTGTTCATGTCGTTGTCGTTGTACGTTGTATGTACATTATGAAGGAATTTGCCTAAATTGTGATAGCTGAGATAATATTGAGATTAATAGTGTTGAAGTTATGTCCTTTCTTTTACTTGTAGTTGATAAGTAAAAAAAGTAGAAATCACATTATTACATGCCTCGTCTTTCTGAGCTATACATATATATAGATAATAATACAGTAAATCTGCAACCTAGCCATCTATCCAACAGGTCAAATCGAGTTACTTGCGTTTCCACTTCTTGAACGCCTCAAAAAAGCTTTGCTCTTTCAGATTGTCGCGGTTCTCAAAGTAAGAATAATCGCTGTCTGTTTCAGACATAACAGGGATAACAGGTAAAGTATGCGGAGGATGAGCATGCCGACGACCGTCGTCGTCGTCGTCAACCGCAACAATCGGAATCATGGTCGGTCGACCGTGAGCACATTGGAATGGAAATACACAGCCCGAAAGTCGAGATATAAGGCTTTTGCATTCTTCCATGGATAAAAAGTCGTTAAACATTATTGAGCTTCGACAGGCTCGCGAGTTTATTAGGTCTGTTATTCCTTCAGGACAGCCTGCTATCCAATGTAGCCATGGGAAGGGTCGTTGCATCGGTGAGCTGGTATTCGGAGCAGAGTTGGTAGTGGTAGATGGTCGTGGTGGTGGAACTCGTTCGCCTGCTCTGCTCCATGTTTCCTTCCTTAAAACGTCAATGAATAGCTTTGGTTCCAGTCTGCATCTTTCGACAATTACATGTGGCAGAGCTTCGATTATGATTGCGGGTCGTCTCTTTGTTGTATCGATGAGCATCTGCTCTACCTTGTAGTGGCACCCCCAGGACGAGAAATATTTTGAATACGTCTGGAAGGGCGTCACCTCGTTCTCTTGTATGGGATATTGTATAGGCGTTGGTAGTGTATGCACGCGAATGGAAACATTTGCAGTTATTCCATCTACCGTGAACATATCGGATAGCAAATTTTCCAAACGACATCGCTCATCCGCCGCATGTTGATCGACAAGAACCAAAATCTTGTCAGCTTTGCCATCTTCACGGCGGTGTTCTTGAGCCGTCGCCATTTTTACGAGGATGAATTTGCGGTCGACTTGCGCAATGACTCCTGCTTTAGCAAGACCTTTCCGAGAAAGCCTGCCGCTGTTTTTATTGATGGCTTCTGTCATATCCGCTAGGCCCCAGCTGTGATGGTGACATCCTTGTATGTCATTGCGAGTAGAATAGTCGCCAAAAGCAGTGTCAGCCGCGATTGACATGATTGGCTTTTCAAGCCGCGAGAAAACAGGGTTAGCCCAATTATCAATCAGGTTTTCGTACCAGACAGATTCACTTCGAGCTGGTGCAGATTGTGGGCGTTCAATGCATTCTCTGCTGTATCTACTCATCAAAGAGTCAGTCGAGCGAGGCCGAACAAAGCCAATTGTCGTATTTGGTCTGTCGCTCTCAGGATGCCTGGCTGGACACTGCCCCGTTCGTGAGTTAACAAGTACTACGCCGTTAGTACTAGGGTCAACCCATCGGATAAGTCCATCTGTCGTTTCCTGTCTCGAGTGCAGAGTTTGAATCGCTTCATCCAGGGGCTTTTCCTCAAACCGAGACGGAATGTCAAAGAACTCAACATCCAAAGGAGATCCAGTAGTTCTTCGGTAGCTATGCTCTTTCGGCTGACATGACAACAAATCATTGATGGTCTTGTTGTCCCCAGTTTTGACCCTAGACCAGCTGGTAAAATTGTTGAAGTAATGCGAGCATTGTTTCCTGAATGGGGCAGGTATCTTGACACCGCTATCGAAAGCTTCCCTGGAAGCCGTCGCAGGCACACCTCTGACAGAGGTTATAGGACTGGTGTCTCCAGTTCGCTTATCAGTGCCACTCAAAGATGAGGCAGCGGCATCATGAGGACGAGGTTTCGATGGTGCTTCTTTTAAGACTCTTCTTCTCTTTCGAGGACGATAGTGATGTTGCTGCAAGAACTGAGAGAACATAGCGTGCAGGACCTCGGTAATATGTTGTAAAGTGCGGTCTGACTCGACTACCAGCTCATCGTTTGGAAAGATATCCCAAGACTTTTTAACGTCGATGCGCAAGTAAAACATAGGCCATCGTTTGGTACCTCTTACCATACCGCTCAAGTTCGGTCCACGCCCTTCGAGGGTGCCTGAATCCCTGTTAGTTTCAAATGACCTTTCGCTTAGTCCAAAATCGGAGGCCGTGAAGACCTGGTTGATCTCATTATATAAGACATTGGTGTTGCTATGTGCATTATAAACGGGGTTTATCCCCAGTGAAATGAACTGATATAACTTCGTAGGGCTAGAGGAAAGTGCAACGTATGCTTTAACAGCAACTTCCAATGTGTTCGCTGACATGCGCACCCATTCATTAGCTCCAGTAGATGTAATCAAGCCCGATTGCGCAAAGATAGTTTGCAGGCGTAAGATTTCGGCTTCGGCGGCTTCTGATTGTGGAACATCTGCGGGAACATGTGGGAGGCGGATTTGTAATGTGTGGGTTCTATCTCTATCGGAAAGGCGTAGTTTTTGAAGTCGTACATTGGACAGAGCGAGTGCTACTATCATTCTTTTCAGCTCCTCCCACTCTTTGTCGATATCTTCCGGCCTATGCAGAGTAGATGCTCGGTGCTTAACCCGAACAGGCATGTTACCGAAAAGATTATTCACTGTGACTCTGGTGCCATGGCTTCCCTGTATCTCTTGATGCGTGGGAGCAGGCATAAGGCGGGAAATGACTTTAGACTCGTGAAAGATAACTGTATTGGTCTGGGGCTGACTGTGATGCCGCGAACTAATTATTAAAAGTGACATGGTGGCTAGCGCAGATAGAAACAGTCCCTTGTAGCTTGATGCTGACTGCCGACCAGCTTTGGAGGTATCTGAAACATTGTTAGAAACATCCAAGAAAATAGGGCGTGTATGACCTACAATGAGCTCGACAAAGTCCACTGCCAGCCTGAAACTCTGCTGCCGGCAGCCCATATCCGTCGTCTTCCACGATACAGCCACCTCTTCTGTAGTCTATGGTGATGTTGAGTGACCCGGCATCAGCATCTAGTGCATTCTTTATCAATTCCACGACGACTTCATTCAGATTCGTTATCCTCACGGAGGATTGCACCTTTTTTGCCACTTCTGGTGGGAGCGGTAATATGGGCGCATCATCCTCCGCCATGATATGAGGCAAAGTAGGTAGTGTCTCAAGTCAAGTCCAGATCCAAATCCATTTTGATTCCTGAAAAGGCTAGAAATACAAGAGCACAGGAGCGTTCATGCATGTCTGGCTACAGCAGGCACAGGGCCATGGCAAATGGAAGGAGCGAGTTGGTTGGTGGTTGGTGCTTGATTTCCTCTGTTCAATCGAACCATCACGTGTATTGAAAACTGGAAAAGGATTATGCCACAGACACCAAGCAGCTGCAGCAGTATGAAGACATCAATGGAGTGTCTACGCAGTGTGAAGGAAATCAAGTGATCGACACGTGATACATATCTGCCGGCCGGAGATGTGGGCCCCATCAAGCATCGTAATCAATTGGGCTGCCGAACTGTACCCGCTTCTGCCAGACTCTCGCATTCTCAGTCACTTGTTCAACAGTTGCTACTTCCTGTGCATATGCTTTTTTGTCTTATTCAGTAAATCTTTACCAGCAGTTGCTCCAGCACTGTCCATCGATTTGCATCACCTCGAAGCGATCACCGTCGCCAGCGGGGCACCTTACTCCTCAGCTCCCTCTCACCTCAGAATACGCCCCTTTCATGCGATTGTCCCGTATGGGCTGAGCTCCAAGGACGAAGATTTGAACTCTCACGACGACTGAATTAACGAGAGGCTTTTTATTAGTGAAAAGATGGTTATGACAGAAGCTCCAACTTCACATGGTAGTGTCTCTTTCTTCTTGTGTGCGACAATCGGCTAACATGCGCGCATGTGAACAGTTCGCCATGGTCGTCGAAGGCCATTTTCGACGTGGATGAAACGACTGACAAACCTCAAAGGCTCATCATCAGGTTCGCCACCAGACAGAACATCGGGAAAGCGCAATAATGGACTACATTTGAAAGGCAAACGACAAAATAGCACGAAGAACAACCCATACCCCTTGTCAGGCACGGTGCGGGATAACGTTGGATCATCTCGTCGGAGCTACAACGACACTGTGTCTTATGCGGACTCGACTGAACAGCATCAGAACCAAGGCTCCAGTCAACAATCATTTCATGCCTCCAATTCGGAGCCGAATATTTTAGGTAATAGCTCTAAGTCGACCGCACCGACCCTGTCTACCAACGGTGACACTGCGCGATCTGAAGCCGGCTACTCCAAGGCTGGGACAACAGTGACGGGTCACGGAGGAGTCTATGGAGGTGGGGAAGGCAGCACATTTTCGTCGCCAGCACCATCTGTGCGTTCGCTGACCACGACGTTGACTACAGTACAGTCTACAGCGCCGTCGGCTCAAATATATGGTATTACGCAGAACAACCAAGCCAATAATGGATCAAACATGGGAGCCACGAATCTATCGAACAATAATACAAATCAACAAGTTCAGTTTTCTCATCAGTTTCCTTCCTCGCCGGCATCTGCTGTTCCCCCTCATGTTGCAACGACAGGGCATCCAACAACATACAGTTCTGCAACGGCGAATAACCTTCTCACTGATAACGCCTCAATCCTCACGCTTGCCTCGTCCTCCAAGCGTCGACGCAGAAATTCTCTCGACACCAATGCCTCTGTACGAGCTCTTGCGCCTTCCTCAGTCTTTGGCGGTAGCCGCGAGAGTCTGCCTTTGAGTGTCCTCAGTGCCAATGTAGGTGTTGACCCGTCCAACACCTCGATAACGAACGCGTCGGGCGTTCTGAGTCGGCAGAGTCTTGGAGGTCTTGCTAGCGCAGAACGCATTAGCGTATATTCAGCGTCTGGAACTGTGCCGCTTGAGAGAAGTAGCTTGATTGGCAACACCGCCAACAACAAGCAAGGCGACAGCGGCAGTGTTCGCAGCGGTACGCACTCACACACCCGCAACGATAGCGCAGCTGGTAGCGTCGCTGGAACAATAGGAAGTACCCTGAATAACGCCGCGATCGCACCGAGCGCAACGACACCCGGACGGATTAGTCGACGAAGTTCCGGCTGGGGCGAGATTTCAGGCGAGGGAGCAGAGGCTCAACAAGGAGCGACCGACCAGCCCCGGGCACCGGAAAATGGCCACCACCAAGACGAAAGCACAGACAAGAAGGCCGAGCAGCCAAATCGAGAAGATAGCCCTGCTGCCAACGGCGATCCTGGGCCTGTTGTCGACGACGCATTGAATAAAGGACAATAAGACAATAAGCTGGAAATATTTGCATGAATCTTGTTCTTGTTTATTGCTCCCCTACTGTTTCTTTTCTTTCGATTAGTTTGTTTACTTGTTTCTTTTACCGGTCATGACCCTACGCATAATACCTTGATGTTAGTGATTTTATAAATTAGCCAAGACGAATATCATAGCAATTCTCCATGTTCTTCCTTTCATACTACATCTGCATACTGAGCACATTAATTATGGATAGACCTCGCATTCAAATAAGTCAAAGAGGTCCCGCTTACTCATAATCTTTCAAGGGAAGACATAGTTTGAATTGATCATTGAAATTATGAAATTGACGTAATCGTTTGACGGTTTATAATAAAAAAAAAAGATAAACCAGAATACCACACCATTGCTCCCCTTTGCAACCCCCGCCCTTAACAAGCCCCAAAGTCAACAAGTTGAGAGTATCAAATATAAACATGAAATATACATAAAAAAAAAGGTCGAACGGCGTATAAATCGTATCAATCAATGAGTCAATCCGTTATATGGATGAGTTTTATGTTGTTCTATCGTAGTTTTGTTTTTGATTTTGCTCTTGATTATTTCTTTTATCTTTCTGACCATGTTTAGGCAGTACCAACACCAATCTTGGATCCGGCATTGCCCTTCTTCTGGTTGGCTAAGAAGTTCTTGAACATGTGCGCAATGTCGGATTCACTCTTTTGTTTTCCATCGCCGGATTCCGCGCCGTTCTTCTCGGTGATTAGGTTCTTTAGCCATTGATTCTCAAGCTCGAGTTGTGACACTCGAGCCTCTAGCACGGCGTTCTTCTCGCCTGCCTCTTTCACGGATTTCTCAAGAGCCTGCTCCCGCTGCTTCTTCTTCACGCGGAATCGTGCGCTGGCAGCAGTGTTGCGGCGGCGCTTGTCTTCTTCGGCGGCGATACGGGCGGCTTCGCCTAGGCTCTTGGCATCGTGGCTCTGTTTGCGCTTTGTTCCAGCTACCTGCATGGGGGTGGACACGAAGGATGAAATGCTGTTGGTGACGGGCGACAATTGTTCGATTTTGGGATGAGTGGTTTGGGGAGCTGCCTTGTCTGATGGCTTTGTGGCGTCTGGAACAGCAGGAGCAGGTATGGGGTGGAATGTTGAGGCCACTGGCAGGTTTTGGCTGTCGTCAGAGCCGAAGTTTGTGGAGTAGTCGGGGATATTGTTCAAATCTGTTGTACCAAGGAAACAATGTCAGACTAAGAGAACTTTTGATAACTCTGGAATAGTGGTTTATTTTTGCAGCAGCAAGGCAATCATTGAGTCCTTACCATTCAAAAGTTCCAAGTAGTCCATGTCGCTCTGCTTGCCGGCGACATTCTGTTGCTGCTCCTCATGCGACTTATGTTCCTCCTCGGCGGGGTTGTTGAACCCGAGCGGCATGCTCATGTCACCGAAGTGACCAAAGTCCAGGAACTCCGTGTTTGTGAAAAGGGCCAGCTCAGCATCGATATTGTAGGAGTCGGTTTGTTGTTGCTGCAGTGACTGGTCATATGGAGATGGAATGGCGTTCAAATCTTCGAGATACTGAGCAAAATTGGGCGCACGACGGCCCCCGTAACCCGACGACATGGTGATTGGGTTTGTTAACTCGATGTCCCGTGGTTCTTATTATCTCCTTGTTCGTCCTTCGTCGTCACCCGATGGGAAGGCAGGTAGAACTCGCTCTGAGGTCCCCGGCACTGCGATCAGACTAAGCCCTCCGAGGACAAGTATGACTGACAGCTGAAAAAAACGCGGCGCATTCGTTTGATCCGTATTATGAGGTGGGCAGTAATATTACTGAGGTCGACGAGAAGGATATGGAGAGTTTTGCAGGGAGGAAGTGGACAAGCACAGCACTGGACCAGGTGGTGTGGGAAAACGGCGAAAAGCAGGCCGCAATGCGGAAATGGCATGGTGGGGAAGGGTGCTTAGTAACCCGAACCTACGGCGTCATCCGTTATTAGTTAGGGTGCTGCGTTAGTTTAAAACTTAAACTAACCCAACTACGTGCATGTTAGTCATTTTACTTAACTAGTCCAAGACTGACTCACAACAATCTTGACATGACCATTTATGATATCAATAAGAGTGAAAACAGTACTCCACAAATCCCAGCCCCTTAACACCATTGCCACAGCCCTGGATGGAATGACATGTTTCTCACATCAGCCCGCGGAGAAGACCAGCATATGTCAGCGCCAAGACCGGCCTGCCGATGTTCGGCGGCGCCTGGCGAGAATTTTCGCGCCGACTGCGCCAGCCAGTCAAAATTCAGGATTAGTCGCAGCCCGCTAAACCCCAAGCGGCATGTTCAGCCCTTAGTCTGCCTTGGGCCGCTTCCACGTGCCGAATGAGATTATGAGCTGCATGATTGAGAGCTTGCTTCAGCTTGGCGGCGAATTGCGCAATCATGAGCTGCTGCCCTCATCTCTCCTCGTGGTGTGTTGCTGTTGCCGTTGCCATATCTAGCAGCTCTCGGTTGCGCGGGGTAGATTTTCTGCTTTTTGTTTCGAGCTGTGATGGATGCTAATTCGACGACACTGCGTCCCTGCACAAGCCTACAAGGTCACAAGCGTGTATTAGGTGATTGCCTCCGTAGCACTAGTCAATTGCTGTATTCGTCTGGGGGCAATGAAGGAGGAAGGCACAGGAACATCGTGATCCTGGCCTGGAATTTCGTTATCGATAACAGCGAGTGATATCTTATCTCCACGTGATTTGATACAGCGCGCGTCGTCGCGGCATAGAGCTTTGTTGTGCCGGCCGAAAACACTGGCAAGACCGCCACAAAAGAGAGGACCAAAAAGGCATTGAAAAATGTTTCTAAAATTCAAGGAATAATAGCCATCTGCGATTAACATGGTCAAAAAGAAGATAACCCGCGCGCCTACGACGTCTAGCCTTCCGAACAATCTCCGGGTTCCGAGCAACACTACCTCGTTGGTGCGAGCTTTGGGGAAACTGTCACGGCAATCTCTGTTGGATCTTGTTTTCACCTGGCTGTCTAAGAATAATGTTCAGCTATACCCGCCTTTTCTAGCTCGGGACCTGAGCAACATCGCTAGCGACCACGAGGAGTCTCCCTATCCAGCCGCTGAGAGTGTGGAGGAAGTGCGCGGGGCTTATGAGGAATTGCGACAGAGGAAAGGTGGCAAGAGAGAAGTTGTCGACCGAGTTTTGGAAGGCGATTGGCGACATGGCATCACGCTCGGCCAGCTGGCAATGATCGATATCCGATATTTGGAGGATCATCCAGCTGCCCAGAAATGGACTGCGTTTCGCCTGGCGTTGACTGACAGGAAACAACAATCAGAAGAGAATGAAGAGTCCTCAACAGATCTTTCTGCATCTCTCCCACGGCTGCATGCTGCGATGTTCTTGTCAAATCTCCACCGTGAAATATCGCCCTTGGTCAAGGCGCATTATCATCTTGCCAGGTCAAAGTCTCTTCCCTTGACCTTTCTACGAATCTTCACCACCGACTCCCCGTATCAACACCCACAACATGGTGCAGGGACATATCTGGATTCCGCACGGATTCTATACATTGCATTTCCCGACAGTAGCCCCTTCATTTACACGTCCTTGTCGGCCTCGACGGGCACCAAGCCGGGCCCCGCAACCCAGACTGCCGCCCCTCTAGCCACCGATACTCGAACATTGCGGGCAATAGTTAGGGATGCACTACCAACAGCATTGTCAAAGCAACATGAACGGTATAAGTTAGAGGCCACGTCGCTGACTGCAAAGAACCTCGACACCATGCTCGCGCTCCGCGGACCAGGCAGGACGAACATGGCCAACGGCGCTTTTAGCATCTTTGCCGATGCTGTTATTGAAGGCACGCCGATTGACCCGCGTCAGCCTGCGACGGTATCACCAGAAGATTTCCGCGCTACAGGTACTACGAACGACGATAAGGAGAACAACAGCACATCACAATATTCCGCAGGTCAAGAAGATCCGAAGCGAAAAAACCGCAGTCACACACATGACGACCATAGCGGGCGCATGGCTACATCGCCCGCCACAAAACGACGCAAAGTCGCCGTGTTATCCCGATTCGGCACTTCTGGAACGCCTGCCTCTCTAGCGGTTCTTAACCGATTAGACATTCGTCTGCAGGACCATTTAGATGATATTCACGACAAAGACCTTGATAATGACGACCAAGATCAACATATCCAAGAAAACAGCGAATACACCATGTCCCTCTCCTTTACCGGGAATAATGTAATTGCTGGGTTCCGCCAACTGGCGGAATTGGGTGTTGTTGATCCTGAGCGCATGCCCTCGTGGATGACTGGTGAGGAAGGCGTGAGTTCAGCTGTGATTCGACGTGGGAGAAGGCCTGGTACAGTTGCGACGGAATAGTTTTTTCTTTTTCTTTTTTTTTTCCCTATCACATGCTTGGCGGTGTAATGGTGTATGGCGTATAGGTTCATTTCGTGTTTTAGGAGGCAATGTCCTATAACTTATATATACCCCGGGCTGACTTCACTATACATTCCTGGTTCATGGACGTGGACATTATCTAAATTAATTGAAACGATGGTAAAGAGAGATTGAAAAAAAAGTGGTTTGAGATTCAAACTCCATCCTCACTATGACCTGGTATCAATGCTAGCTAATGAATAACTCCTTTACTATAAAAATGCCTTCAAAATTCCACGCCAAATGAATAGGACAAAGAGAGAGAGAGAGAGAGAGAGAGAGAGAGACGGACCCAAGGAATTCAAGACTTGTCCTCCTCTGCTCTAAAGTCCTAATAATCATACTCATCATCGTAACCATAATAGGAGCCGTAACCTCGGCCGAAATGACGCCGCCTCCAGAACCTGTTGTATGTCGAATAATCTCGTTCTCCAGACAAACCAACCGCATTTGCGACATTGAGGTAGCCATCTTCGCTATACTCAGCGTTGCCCATGAGAGATTTCATATCGAGATCTCTCGGGTTGGTAGTTGGCCATTCGGCACGGCTGCACAATAAAGCCAGTCAGTTATTTCTAGTCTCAGGAAGAGATGAGAGGCATAGATAAAGAAGTGGGGGGGAGTGGTGTTTTCACTCACCAATAAACGCATCGAACGCCATTCTCTCGTGAACTGGCAGCCCATTGATCAAAGCAAGCTTTGTGAATGTTGTTTCCACAGCTTGTTTCGCACCATATGATCTTTTCGGTCTCTGGCTGAAATTCCATATAACAGATTGCACATTCACCATCAATGGGTTTGCGCTTCCCATCAGACTCCTTATCCGAGCTGGAAAAAGAAGCATCATCCTTCGTTTCCAGTGGGGCGTTATCAAATATCTCCTGCAGTTCCTGTATTTTTCATATTAACTCCTCTGTGCCTATATCCACAATGTCAAATAACTCACCGAAGAGAGAAAAGCTAATTGATACCGGAGATCCTCCCGGACTTTCAGCACATTCACGAGTACCTGATGAAAGCGGATTAGCATTATCATACACAAAGGCGAAACAGGTTTAGTCGTACGTATATGATGTGTTTGCACTGGTTCCCCTTGAGGGCATCTGGACACGTGCAGGAAGGCTGCAATGAAATAGTCACGCTGTAAATATTTCCAACCGTCCCGACCATATCCACATGCTCTTCCAAAGCGCTCCCAGTGTCGACACGACTACGAGAGATAACAAACATCCTGAATAGCGTTTGTTAGTCACGTTGAACTACTGCCTCGCTTATCTCTTTCGATCGAGGCTCACTCACCTCTGTGTGGTCGCGCGGTGCAACTTGTCTAAATAGGCTTGGGGTGGATGAGTCCTAAATCTTTTCAACCGACGTTCCTCTGTTCTCTTTTTACTCGAACTTGGTGGAGTCATATGTGCTTTTTTGCTTCTGCGCTTAGACACCGGCGTGTAGTCATGTTTGTCTTCACCAGATTAATTGCCTGTCAGATCGATCACAGGAATACGGCGCTTCTTCGAGTCATTGGGGGAATCCTCGCCTTGGAGATTGCGCTTTCTCGAGACACGAGACGAGGTTGGAGTAACTGGTGGCATGGCGATTCTTTTTTTTTGGGACTTCTGCGCTGTCGTTTGTGGACAAGAGCTTGTCTGTAGACGACGCGTCGAAGCTTTGATCGGTGTGTCGCCACCGACAGTTCGAAGTCGAGCCGCGGAGTAGTGGTGAATTCAACGGAGTTCTGAGTGTGAATCACAAATGTGCCATGTGGTAGGGATGCGAGCAAGGATGTAGTATGTGGTGTTCTAGCAGATTATTCCTTGAGTGTATAGTCATTATGCACGGAGTACTCCGTAGAACTGCATAGTTAGAATAATTGCGGAGAATCGCCGGAGAATGAATCGCGCTAATCCCAGTAGGGCTAGTGGTCCCATAGCTTTGGAAAGCCGCCGCCGCGACAGCATTTAATTGAATGCTAACATTGCTAAACACCTAAGATATCAGACACTTTGTATTATTCCTTTTGGGGCGAAGCAGCAGAAGCCACCGAGTGCTTCTAAGGATACTGTAGGCTGCTACAGCAAAGAGAATGGCACGGCCACGTGCTCATTCTGGAGCTGAGGGGCCCAAGGAACCCCATGCCGTATCTCTGAAAGGTAAGTCTATATAGTATCATGCGTCCATTTATCAAAAGCGGCCAATTGATTGTCTCTAGTCTTACGGTGAGTGCCTCAAACACTCAAAGAGAGAAACGGTATTAATATGTGTTATTTTCATGCCTCAAGATTGTCGCGACCTTCATTATCATATCAATATCCGTTGGGACGAGAAGACACCAGGATATCGCCCAAGGCATCTCTAGCATTTCCCTCGAACGACTTCGATCCACATTTCATTCTCAGCCCTAATGTATGCCGTCTGAGTCTTATTTCCTGTTCTATTTGATTTGACTATCTACTGGACTGCTGAGTCTGACTTCACCGGCAAAAAACAAAAAGGTCACACTGCCTCCAGCTTTTGGATCTGCATATGTAGGAGAGACATTCTCATGTTCCCTCTGCGCGAACAATGAACTACTAGAGACAGAAACCAGCAAAGTAGTATCATCCGTCCGGATCCTGGCGGAGATGCAGACCCCGTCCCAAACATTTCCTCTAGACTTGAAACCCAGCGAAGAAGACGACATTTCAAAAAGGGAAGAAGGTCTAGATCACGGCCAATCTGTGCAGAAAATTGTTCAATTTGATCTAAAGGAAGAAGGGAACCATATTCTGGCTGTCAGTGTCAGTTATACCGAAACCCTCATGGCTAACGATGCTGCTCATGCTGCAAGCGGGAGGGTCAGAACTTTTCGCAAGCTCTACCAATTCATAGCCCAGCCTTGTCTGAGTGTACGTACCAAGGCGTCTGAGCTGCCACCTACCGAGGTGGAGAACAAGTCATTGGGCCCTTATGGAAAGACTCGTCTCTTGCGCTTTGCGTTAGAAGCACAGCTTGAGAACGTTGGAGATGGGACGGTCGTTATCGAGGTAATTCATTACTCATTTCCCCCGGAGTGTATTCTTAGCTTTTTGCTTCTAATTTTTGCTTCCAGAAGACGATCTTAAACCCAAAACCACCTTTCAAGGTCCAAAGTCTTAATTGGGATCTAGAGCTATCCGATCAAAATGTAGCGGAACGGCCCACGATGAACCCTCGGGATATTCTGCAAGTGGCCTTTTTAGTGGAGCAGGAGGTCGGTCAGCAGGATGGCTTGGAGAATCTCCAGAAAGATCTGAAGCGTGATGGGCGGGCAACGCTCGGACAGCTTTCTATAGAGTGGCGGAGCACAATGGGGGACAGGGGGTTTCTCACTACAGGGAATCTGCTGACCAAGAAACGATAGTTAGCTGTTGGTCGACTACTAGCATAACATCTGAAGTTTCTTTTTATAAGATCAAGAATGGAATATAAAATCCTGCGTGTAGGTAAGGGAACATTTAGCGTAGTTTGATGAGACCAATGTATCGTCTTGTTTATTGAGCCAAAGTCGATTCTGATAATTACCTAGCTATTCGGCTCTACCGACCTGTCGTGTAACAAGAGTACACGCCATTAGCTAGTTTACACAGGGATCTTATGGTTTTGCGTTCAAAACCATATCCAAGGCTGAATTAACAGCATGCAGCATCAAATCTAGGTCACAGTCCACGGTACCGAAATACACTACATGAGTATTTACTGTTATGCAGAAATAAAGGGCAGTCTATAAATGAACAAATAACTAAATAGGGGTTACACAATTGTAGAGATTCCAATCTTTTGGACCTGTGCTCGCCGAGAAAGGTATGACATTGAGATAGCTTGGAAGGTGCGTCAAAAGAAAGCTCACTCTGTTTTGATATGTATCCAAAAGCTCCAGCAGTCTACGCATGACAGCAGATGGTTGCTCTTCGGGGAGAAAATGCCCATAATCATCAATAGCGCCTCCGGAGACATTGGCCGCGAAGTTCTGGACCAAGTTGATCATGCCCGAACCCACGGAGCTGGCGCCACCTAAAGCCAAGACAGGTATATCGAGCGGTGTTTTCGCATATTCCAGATTCTGTTTGGCGCTTGTTTCAAAAGCCCGGTAATACTCAAACCCGCGGCTCATCACCCAGGCCAGGTCTCGAATAGGCTTGGATGTTCGCGTTTGAATTGATCTTTGGGTATATCACCCGCATGAACCGTCTTCAAATTGAAGAACCAGGTCAGGAGCTCCTGCTCACGGCCGCGAGTTAGGGATTTCGGGTAATTTAGGAAGCGCGTCGAACGAGAATTGCCAAAGACGCATGTTGGTCTGGTGAGGCAATGGAAACTGAAACGGAGGCAAGAAAGACGGAACTGACGCGTCTAGTACAGTGAGCGAATTGATTCTTCGACTGGAATAGAGCTGCCCAGGGATAGGCAGTCTATCCACCCACACCGTGGCCAACTAGATGGCACTGTCTTTCTTTCAAGATATCGTGAATAGCTTCTGCCATGACTTTGCTCACATTGGCAGTATCATAGCCATTGACGGGAGGAAGCGAGTCGCCCAAGCCCGGGTGGTCGAGAGCCAAAAATTGATAATGTTTGGAAACGGGCTCGAAGATATCGCTAAACGCCTCTGCTGTTTGTGGCAAGCCTGGAATGAGAACCAAGGGGTCCGACCGCCTATAGCGCGGATTCCGTGGAGGAGACGTGACTTGCCATTTCGAGGTCATAGTGAGGATTCAATTACTGGTACAATAGCTTTATGCACGTTATGGTGATTTAGCAGATTTATACCTAGGTTTGCTTTTGTATTGAGCCCCCGTTAGGTTTGTAGTCGGATGTAGTTATGTACCCACATGAATCATGGTGGAATCAAGACTGCAATGCTAAACTTAATACTACTTGGGCATATTACTTTTGGAATAGCTTCAAGCTAGATTCTGCCATAAAATTCATTCGTCAGTCACGATTTGCAACAAAACCTGCGCAAACAGCCGCGCACTAGGAGGGCATATCGGGTAATGATGCCGATGGCTTAACAGTCATACTATCCAATTCCCGGGAAAGAAGGTCTTAGCTTTTCCACCATATAAATTCCGAACAAGAATTTCCAACTACTTACGAAAAACCTTACCCCACCTTTCCTTTAATAGGACGTGTGGCTCGCGATTCGGCGCCTCAAAGGCGATGTCAGAAATTCCGAAAAACAGAAATGGCACATCATATATGCCTCTTTCAAGCGGAAGAGCCACATATCAAGTTACTCCAGCAGTCGCACTGCCGACACATTAAACTCCCACTAAATACTAGTTTTTTGTAGCACCTGGGTATCAAACTCAGGCGAAACCAAGGTCAGTACGTACTACGTAGTCCTATGAGGTAGTTAATATATTTGAAATATGTACCCCGTACTAGCCGTCGTACGAAGCCCAACGATAAGCGCATGGATAACGATCTGCATGCAGCAACTGAGCTCAGCCACCTGGGCAGCAAACTAGTTAGCTTGTCTCCAATGGATACGGTGATCAGCTTGTCCGGCGTGTTGTTTCCTCTCTTTGTCTGTCTGGCATATTCGTGAAGTCGACATGGATCTAGAGCTGGTTTCACTTGGGCTTCAGCCTTCTGCAGAGACCATTGAGCGACGAAGATCTGACGAATCACTTGCGAATCGGCCCCATACGAGGTCTTAATAGCTTGCCGTGCTAGCTCCAAAGAAGCTTAGCTGACTGCCCCCACTAACCACAACGGGAGCAGTTCGTCTCTACACGGCTTTGTTAACGCCATTGCCCCACACCACGCTAATTTAGGCTTGAACCAATCAGTAGCTGGCAGTCCACAGGCAGGCCCCACAGCACCCACAATGACCAGGGCTGCGTGCGAGCTCATTGGCCTCTTGTCCTCGGATGCCTGGCCCTTGACCGGAAACGGAGCTGTCTGTTATCTACAATACGCAGTACGTATCTTACGTGCACACCACGTTATATACCATACAAGATGCGGCCAGTTACGCATCTGATACGGACAATTGCGTGCATGCATCGTGTCGTTCTGGCCTGGTCTAGAAATGCACTGACTCGGGGGATATTGTTTCATGGCTTGCCACGTAGAGTCACCAAGCAAACTCTCTCCGCAAGAGCGTGGAGCTGGAACACAAGCAAAAAGAAAAAAAAGAAAAAAAAGAAGAAAAAAGGAGGAAGAAGAAAAAGAAGAAAAAGAACAGAAAACGGTAGCAAATTATTCGACGCTCACGTATAGTCAGTGTATAGATCACAGATGTATATGACTATCATCCGGGATTTATACATCGGGCCTTAGCTGGTGGCAGCTGGCGTGACGCTGATCGTCAGTAATTAATTGGCATAAAGAACGGAGAAACAAAATCAATAATAATAATTAATCATGGCAAATCTGACCCAGAACAGTGAGACACAAAAAGGAGAGGGAAAAAGGTTCCTGAGCTAAGACGGACTAACCAGTTCCGGGGCCGCTGGTTGGTTCTTGCCTTAGCCCCAAGTCAGCACACACCACCGTCGCCTCGGATCGCTGCATATTTACTCTCTCTGTCTCTGTTGTCCATGGCGCTGCTGGCCAGGGACATAGCCTTTACCGTTGACCACAAGCCTGTCTTCTAGCCCGACTTGTTTTTGTGCGGTCGGCAGAGGCAGATATCTGTCTCTGGAGTGTCTGGTTCGTCATGACTTTCCTCCCTCCCCGCAACAACTCTTTCCGGCCCACCTCCTCCCTCCTCCCGCTCCCACTCTCCCTCTTCTCTCACCCGCGGTTCAGAATACCTACCACCACGCTTCTGCTGGCTTCATTGACTCAGCAATGTTTGGATTCGATCTTTCACTGACCATATGCCGATCTGTTGCGTACTAGTATCCGACTGACCTGCGCCGAGCTTACACAATACCAGCCCAAGCCAACGGATTATTATATCGCGCAATTGCTACTTGATAGGAGGTTGCGAGCAACCTCCCGCATTTGTGCAGCGGACAAGCAAATGCTCGCACGTTGGCCGCTTCCCCTCCCACCAGAAGAATGCCTCTAGCAACAAACCCTGCAGTGGAATCCTCGGCTCCGCTCGCCGACTACTTTTGGATCGCTGGTGTCGACGGCAAGGAGATTGAGGATACCTACTGGAAGCTGCGCAATGAATACATGAGCAATAGGGAAAGCACTCCAGGGCCTGCCTTTTCTGATACCATCGAGGAGGATGCCGAGCCCGAAGAAGAGCATGACAGCGGCAAATTGAGCGACTCCACGAGCTTTGCTGACGCAAGAAATACCAAACGGAATTCGTACAATCGTCTCTCGAGGTTATCTAACGATGCCCGCATGTCCATACGCTCCGTGGAATCTAAGATTCCCGAACCTCAGGGTACACACAGTAATCGAAGCAGCATGACTATTCGGCCTGCTCCGTCGTCGTCGCTAGAACCACCCTCTGAAGCAAACAATGGCGAATTTGATTTTGATAAGGCTTTACTGAAATTCGCTTCGGAGAGAGAGTCATTCCTGTCTGACCTGAGTCTTAGCGCTGGCGCTATTACCCCGAATAGACCCAAACCACGTCCCAAGGTGCAGAAGATCGTGGCGGAAGAGAAACCGCAGTCGATCAATCCATTGAAATCAGGCATTGGTAGCGTGCGGCGCCACATGTCTTTCAGAGACATGAACAGTATGAAGAGACAACCATCGGTCATCGCGCGACAAGGTGAGGGACTTGCTTTATTCATTCGACAAGATATCATAGCTGCTAACTGACCACAATAAGCCTCTATCCGCACATCCCGACGACTCAGCAACTACAATTCCGTCATACCCGTTCCACAGCCATTAGATACCTCGCCGGCCATGCACCCTCTGAAACGCCGGTTCGAACCAGTGCTTTTGGACCGATATCCGCAGAAAGGGATGCCCGACGAGCAATCCCAGCGAGTCTCTTTTCCTGACTATGTCCCTATGTTCGCCTTTCCTAACGATATCAATATTGTTTCTTCGGACCAAAAACCACGGTCGACATGGCATGGTTTCGTAATGACAGGAGGAGATGGCAGCAAACTACACGGAGTCTGCATCACTTTGTGGATTCCGCTTGGCCAGAAGGCGGCAGAGGCGTTGGAAGAGTGCTGCGAGGAATGGCGTAAAGATAACATGACTGATGAAGAACGAGAGCTGGCAGCTAGCCTGGGTGGCCGATTAGCTGACGAGCGGGCTAAGTTGTCTACACTGTTAGCTCAACTTCCCGCCGTTGCCTCTGGATCCCCAGAAAGAGAGAAGCTGGAAGATGACATCAGTGCAGTCGAGGAGAAAATCGGACTAATGACGGATCTTCTTCGGCCAGTTCGACATGGTGCGGCCTCCAAGATTGAGGGTCTCACCGATGATACCGGCTTTTGGATTCCTCGGGCCTACGGGATCATGGGCAAAAACGCATCCATGACCACTTTCTGGAAAGAGTGGCTCAAAGCCGTATCTGTTCCCAGGACCAATGGAGGCGTGTTGAGAGTCCCAGCTAGTTCCCCTACAGTGGGGATCTGGCAGCCACTGGAACGTTATGTCATGAATCTTTGTACTGAGGCATTTAGTCCTATTTCTTCCAAAACGCAGGTCGAGCTGTCTGTAAGAGAATTACGACTTTTCGCTCGTAATGAAGCCCCGAATGAGCTTCCAGGCTCCCGGAATGTGAGTTTCCTTTTTTTTATGAGACAAGTATACATGTACTTTTCCTGAATTCCCATGGCTCATACATTGCTATATACAGACGGATCTATACGCGCTCTTCCGTTCGCTATCTATATCCAACATCATTGTGCTCTTTGAGGTATGAACATTCGTTTCAGATGAAGTGAAGAGATAGCTAAAATTTCTTTGCAGTATGCCTTAGCAGAATCTCGCATCATTTTCCTTTCATCTCACACATCTATGCTATACCTAGCCACTAGAGCTCTTGTTGACCTTCTATTCCCTTTCACTTGGACCGGGGTTTTGATCCCTGTGTTGCCAGCCCGACTTATCCAGGCACTGGAAGCACCATGTCCATATATTGTTGGAATTGAAAGACGATATGAAAAGGTTGAATTGCCATCCGATGACTTTGTTTTGGTGGACCTCGACGCCGATAAAATTGAGAGCGATGTACAACCAACACCTTTGCCGCGCCATCAGCGTAAGAAACTTTACTCTCTCCTTCAGCTAGCTGCTCCACACCATAGCAGGTTTGGTGTCCGCCCTGGCCCACCTTCATATGCTGTTGAGGCGTATCCCTTTGACTCTTTCCCTGCCGAGAACCCATCAATCTATCATATAAGGGCACAACCTACACATTTGGCTCGTTATGCAAGCTTGAATTCGACGTCTTTTGGCAGTAGCTACAGCGCCACGCCAGCACCGGCACCGATTTACAACGCCTTTTTGCATGCGCGCGACGAAAATGCCTCTTCTCGGGGTCTCTCGAGAGGAAATGAACGGCCCACCACGAGTTCAACTTCGAAGACAGGATCTCCACCATCTCCGAGAACTAGTTCGCCGACTTCGGGCTTCTTCCCTCCGCCTCTACCTGCAACTCCTGTGTCTCGCAATGACTCGGGTATGGCATTGCAGGCTTCTTTACGAGAGAAGAGATCTGGTCATTTCGATGCTTCGTCTCGTAGAAGCTCGTCTTTTGGAACGGAGAGAAGAGGTGTGCCCCGGCGGCCGAGTGCACCATTCTTGGGCCATGCATCAAACTTGTCAGTGACAACATTGAACACTGACTATGGAGGAGCATCGACATATGCGCCATCAGTTTACGCCACTTCCACGATTGCTGCGTCTACCATTGTTCCTCAAGCGATGGCCCAGCCCGTGTTCAATACTGATAGCACCTGCTGGATTGAAGGACACTGTCTACAGCTTCAGCCGCGAGATGACAAAATCATCTGTTCAATCTGTGACGAAAGGTCTGACGAGAAGATGTACAAATGCACCGGATGCAAGACGCATGTTCACGACAGATGCGCGCCATTAATTTGTATAGTGTGCCCTGCTGCATTTCATCCCGAACAGATCCGGGCGGCTTTTGTACGTTGCTTCGCTAGTTTGCTGTACACGTACAAGAAGTATCTTTTACCAGCTAGCAAGGAGCATAAGAAGTCCGGTCTTACATACCATTTCAATATGGATGCCTTTCTCAAAAGCTTGCCACATGAACATGCTGATTATATGACGAGTCTTCAGCAAACGCAAGGTATTTTGATTACCCATTTCAATCCACTAAATCAAGCTAATTGGGCGTTCAGGTTTCAATGAATTCATTAGCGAGCGCGAGAGATCAAAGCCAAATACGAGGGACTCGAAGATTGTCCTATTTGACGAGATTATTCTTTCCAAGCGTAATCGTGGCAGAACTTCGATCTTCTCTGGACGCATGAATACCGATTTCTTGTCTAACACATCTGAGCACCTATGGCGTTCTGCAGCTGCAACTTCGTTTCCTCCAACAAGCAGAGTTCATCACGGTATATCAGAAGATTATTCGGAAGTCATTAAGCGTGGTATGCCTCTTTTCCCTTAAGATCTTAAGCGACATTTGTTAACTTGACATGTAGCTCCCGCCAAGCTTGATCATGCTTATATGAAGGAGCCACGCATGGTCCAAGGAGTGCCGCGGGTCTCAAAGACCGCTAACAATGCTCGAAGAAAGCCGCTCCCAAAGCTGATGAACGGCCTTTCCATTTCACCTCCTTAGTTGTTTTTTCGCCTTCCCCGACATGACCTACCTCGATGAACATGGCCAACTTTTAAGGGTTGACGATATTCTCTTAGAAAGGCAACTTTTGGATACATGATACGTATTAGAAAACCGCAGCTATTTGCGTCCCAAGTATGCGTCAAATTTCATGCAACTTGGGGAGACTTGCGATTATCCGGCGAGTAATTTCACTTCGTCGACATACTATGATACACACCCACCCACCGACTGTCATGGTCTTACCGAGTTAGCTTTCAACTTAGAGATGTGCTTGATGCACAGATCTGACTTTAAAACTCCACTTGACGAGTCATGAAGTCTGTCCTTTGACAGATTATTACTTCCTTTACATTTTGAAAAAAAGATGTTACTTAAAAATACCCAGCAAGCTGATCTCTCTCGTGGAACGTCATGATGGGCGATCCGTTTCCTGTTATTGCTATCTATATTTATAAACTCCCTTTCCTTGTGCTATATATTTTATTGTGGCAAACGACAAAGGCTGGCATGGTTAGCCTTTCTGAAATTTCTCTGAATATTTATTTGCATATTGTCTGAAGATTGTTTTGGGTATCGCAATGACAAATGCCAATCATTGCGAGGGTAGAATTTCCCCATGTATTTTCTTTTTCTTCTTCTTCTTCTTTTTTTTGGTTCATTTCCTTGAAATCTAGAGATCGTCTTGGACAGGGAAAAAGTATAGGTAGATTGATAAAATTTAGAGCACATGTTCTCCTCACACGAGCTATGGTAACTTGCATCTAACTACATACAGAGTACGTTGATGTCGGCAAAACGCCTAGTCGAAGCCGATTGGCGGAATAACTCAGACCGATTGGTGGATACCTTGAGCCAAACCCGGGGAAATATGCCTCTAGGAATTGCTTCCCACTGGATTGATTGATTCTTTCTGGGGCAGCAGCTTTGCTTCACTCTTCCCTCGACTGCATGGCTGGCTAAATCGTGAAAAGAAAAGTTCCGGATAACCCGGGTCTGCAGGATATGTACAATCAATCAGTCAGAAAAACCACTTGAACTTCTGGTATCAATTTCCGTGCCCAGGAATTTCCGACCTATCGCACATCCTTGCTTTATCGGTGATCGATAGTCCATCGAACGAGAGAGAAAGGAAGCAAAAGGAACAAGTGCTTACTGTGGATTATTCATTATTGTCCCGGTGACATCTTGTCGCGCGCTAGGAGGCTTGCTACGTCCGCTAAGTGGAAGGAAGTTTGCAACATCTCAGGTTGATTTGCAGCAACAAATCTATCTTTCGGGACCCTATTATCTCGTCTTTTTTTTTTCCCTTTTCCTCTCCTTTTTTTGACTGGAGTTATCCTACAACGATCGATCCGGATATCGGAACAATCCCGAGGAAATGCCGCTACGTCCGTTAGCCTTTTAAAAGGATCAACGGCGTACCAATATACATACATATCTTGACATCTTCCTTCAACTTGAAAGAAGGTTCTTATTTACAGCAGCTTTCGAGGCCAATGCGACTGCACAAATCGGTTTTATTCCGTTACATGCTGTGGTGGCTGTGTTAGGGCATACGGTAGTATATTTAGTATCAGGGCTTCTACTCCTCCTACTACATACTACCTGACATTCATTCGTCCGACTTATGCTAGATTATTATCTGTATGGATGAATTGCAGACGTCGTATGGTATAGTTGTTTGTGGTTGTTGTCATTATTAGGGTTTGATCCGGACCGAGTCTGGCCTTTTGGTGTCGATTCGAATATATATATATATATGCTTGTCAAATCTGCCAATTGCGTGACAGGCTAATTGATCATTTACAACATATACAAACACGCATGCAACAACATCAACGATGGTACACCGAGGGCTGTTAAGTACGACAAGCTGTTGATGTTATAAACGATTGAAGCCAGGAAGAAGGAACCATGGAACTTGTTTCTTCCGTTGGAATAACACAAGATGCTCATCCAGACGCTCAGATTACTGTGACAAGCAGCCGCCACCCCGCTGCCGCTGAAGCTATTACCCCAAAGCGAACGGTAGTGGTAGTCTTTGGCTCTGGCCAGGAGGGCATTCTTCAAATTGTTGCTGAAATTCTCGGCAAGGCATGGACCACTGTTACAGGGCTGTCAAAGATAGTATCCGGTAGTGATGCCGTGGTTGTGGGCATTCTGAATCGTGATTTCGACAAGACATTATCAGAAAACAATGATCTTTCGAAACTGTTGCTTGTCAACACGCATTGCATCGACGACAGCACTTTCCCTGACGAAAGGCTCTCTGTAGCTTGCAACTACGAGTTTTTATACTCCCACACGCCCATTTTCCGGCGTGATCTTACGCGGTTCTTGTCGCTCATTCTCGGACAACGCCATCCCCACGAAGATCTGGCTACCAAACGGCGAACGAATTTCATATCCACCACATTCCCTGATGTGCGTTCCGCCTTACCGAATTTGGATATTTTGTCTGTGGGCTCGGATGCAGTTGAGCTTCGCGTCGATTTGCTGGAGGAACCGTTGTTTGATGGTAACCGCAACTCGATCCCCAGTCTCAAGTACGTCGGACAGCAAGTCATGCTGCTACGACAACATACCGAGTTACCTATTATTTTCACTACTCGTTGTGTGAACGAAAATGGGAAGTTTCCCATGGATGACCCGAAACTATTTCATAGATACCTACGTCGCGCCATACAATGGGGCATTGAATACATAGACGTTGAGCTATGGCTCCCGGAAGATATTCGCAAAGACATTTCTGATAATCGAGGCAATAGTATTATCATGTCAGCCTTCCATGACTTTTCTGGGACATGGAAATGGACATCCCCCGAAGCACAGAAGGTATTCAAAGAAGGAGCCCGTTATGCGGACATTGTGAAGATGATTGCAATGGTCAACACAGTCGAAGAAAACTACGAATTAGAGTATTTCCGTTCGACTATCAAGGCCAATTATTCCTATCCTCTACTTTCCGCCGTCAACATGGGACCACAGGGGCAGTTATCGCGGGCTCTGAACACAGTCTTCTCACCAATCACGCATCCTCTCCTCCCAATAATTGCTGCCCCCGGTCAACTGACTGCGGCTGAAATCAACGGCGCTCTCCACATTATGGGCCAATTGCCAAAACGTGATATGTATGCTATCGGGTCTTTTCGGTCTACGTCTCAGTCGATGTTTATGGAAAAATGCTTCAACGAACTCGGCCTACCGCATAGCTTCAGCTGCATTGACCGCGGCCCTCGGGGCTCAATTGAATCGGTGATCATGCAACCAAGCTTTGGTGGCGCCTATGTCAACCCACCTCTCTCCAGTTCCGCCTCTTACATACCTACCAAGAGCGATGCCGCTCGCTCTATTGGCTTGATTGACACTATTACCGTCAATGGGTCAGACGGACAGCACAAATTCATTGGCGAGAATGCAACATGGAAGGGGATCCGAGCCACGTTAACCAGGGACTACATACCTTCAGCCTACCGAGGTAGAGCCGTGATAATCGTATCCAGTTCCGAGAGCGACGCCGCGGCCGCCATTTTCGCGCTCCGAAGTCTCGATGTAGGCACTATTTACACCGTCGGCTTCAAAGCTCTGGGACCACTAGCCGCGGGTCTGGAGCCGTTTACATCCATTCAATCCGTCAAATTGGTCGAGCAGCCATTCGTCATTGTGTCGGCGTTACCACCTGAGAAGTCATTACTAGTGCAGCCTTTGTTGCGCCACTATCGAAGCAATGGCCATGCCTCACCACCGTCTACGCGCGGGAAGGTTTTCCTGGACTTAACTAGCGGGCCTCGTAAGGGGGATCCATTGACTGTAGCTGCTAGTGCTGGATGGACGGCTTATGGTATCGATGATGTTAATGTGTGGACGACGGTTGAGACGATGCGGTTATTGGTTGGACAGAATGTTCCCTTTGATTTTGTTCGTATGGCATCGGGTCATGGGCTGTATTGATAATGAATCTTGAGGGCGTTACGCAATGGTTCTAGTTAAAGGTGGTGGTGTTTATGAGGATATGAGATCATATATTACTTCCGTTTCAAATGCGAAACTGCCTAAACAGATGTAGACTTCTGTTATGATTATGGCGTATATTTAAACCCATTCAAGGGGGATGTGTTTTGAAACAACATCGATGGCATATATTAGCAAGTGCTTGAGTTATGAAATACTACCAGTCCAGCACTCGCCGCGAAAATAGGCGACAAAACGACAGACAAAATCCAGCGTGAGACCATCAGCTTTCGCCAACGAAGGAGACGCAGCGATAGCCCTTTTCGTGTCGTACAAAAGGACACTACCTATACGGTTATGGCCATACTTCCCAACAAAGAACTCGAGTAATTTAATAGGCGGATTCAATTCGGGGTCGGGATTGGAATGTTTGAAACGATCGAGCCACTCGTGCGTGGGTACGTCTTCGAATTCCAGTCCGGCCTGTTTGAGGAGAGGCAGAAGGTTGTGTGTCCAGTGGTTTAGGGTTTTGTTGGTCACGTTCATTATTCCAGCGGTTGTTTTCTCGTTCTTGCCGTCGCTCAAAGTCAAGTCAATCACGCTGCTAGCCATTACATCTACCGGAGTCCATGAGAGGACGTCATCTAGTCTCGGGAGGGCTTTGGTGGTTTGGGCAGTTTGCAGAATCATGGGGATCGCTTCCTGGGCATTCCAGATACCGTGGACGGTATCAGCGACTATTTGCCCGAGGCGCAAAACACGCGCGGTCATGCCAGTGTGGTGCGCGGCGCGGTGGACAATGTTCTCCGTCACAAGCTTGGACTGCGCATAGCCCATGTCTTGAGCGTAGGTCAGAGACTCTGGGAGGGTTTCAGGTACCCAGTTACCGGGTGTGCGGGCCACAGTGCTAACGGACGAGCAGAAGGAGAAACGCGCGGGATACGGGCTTTGAGCACTCAAACAGAGGTCTAGGAGATTTCTGGTGGCTAGAATGCAGCTTTTTTCAAAGCTCTCCAATGACCAATTGAAGTTGACGGACCAGGCACAGTGCACCACTGCCGTGATGTTCTTGGTTATCTGATGATAGATACCCTCCTCCAGACCCAGGCAAGTCGTGTTGGAAAGGTCAGCGGGCAGGGCAACAATCTTCCGTTCAGCAGACGGCGAAATGTCACCAAGAATACCTCGGGCGCGCAGAGAGTCGTCGACACGACGACGAGCGAGGTCTACCGAACTTGCACGAACGAGGCAGTAGATGGTAGACACTTGGTCTAGTTTAGCAAGCTGGGAAACGATATGAGCACCAAGGGAGCCTGTAGCACCGGTGATCACGATATGCTCACCGCTCTCTACGCGCTGAGTAGGCACGAAGACTTTGAAGTCTTGCGTATACTTCTCAATGAGCTTTTGCATTCGCCCTTCAACCGGCAAATCCTCCTTGGGGCCTCTTCCAAGGCGTAAACGCGTTAATTCTTCGGCCATGGCCTGCAATGATGGGTTTTCAAAGACAAAGTTTTGAGAAGGCTTTTGTCCTCTGAGGTCAAGTGTTTCTAAAATGGTCGTACGGAGGCGAATAGATTGTAAACTGTCAACGCCTAAGCTGAAGACGTCGGTGGTCCTGCTCAGGGAATTCGGCTCGATTGAAGGGACGAGCTCAAGGAGCTCCTTGCGAAGGAAATCGATCAACTCATTACCTTCAAGCACCTGCTCTCCACTTGCTTCTTCATTTTCATAGATTCTGTCAATTTGTTTCTGAAAATCCCGATAGAAAGCCGAGCGGATGACGGTACCCTTATCCGTTTTGCGAAAGACTACATCGGCAGGAAGCACATGAATCATGTCATGGGAGATATGAGCGTAAGCTGGAAGTTCAGCATTCAGCTTTTCAATTGCAGGAAAAACAGAGTGTACGATTTCTGCGTCGGAATAGTCTTTGCCATTTACTGAGCGAATCAAGAATAACCCGAGACGAGACTTGTTGGCTCCAAAAGCAATGGCCTCATCTACATTGGGGTTATTGCGAGCAACGCCCTCAATAACCAAGGGATTGGCCTTCTCGCCATTCTCCAAGACCAAAGTATCATCCAGACGGGCATAGTACCTCCACGCGTTGGGCTTGGTAGGGTGCTTCTCGAACAAATCCTTAGTAGCGTAAGAGTTATCGGGTCGGTTGCTGGCAACCTTGGACGGCCACCCTTCCAAGACCACAAGCTCATAGATACCAGTCATCTGTTCCTCCCATCGTAAAAATGGAAGTAAGGAATCCCCAGGGCGGACATAGTCCCAATCCAAATCTGAACGCTCTCGAAACGAAGTCATCAGTTGACCGGTTTCAGTGGTACCGTAGTGAGAAACGAGACGGACACCGTTCTGCACGAGAGCATCGCCAATAGGCTTAGGACAGGCGGAACCACCAAACATGACCAGTTCGAGACGTGTTAGCACGCTCAGACCTTCGTCAGATTCGGAAAGCAACTTTAAAGCGTAAGGCACTGCGTATAGGACTTCAATATCCCGGTGTTCTCTCAAGGTACTGAGTAGGTAAGGAGCGGTCAATGGCAGATTGGCGTTGTACATGTAGATCAATTTCTCGGAGTGAATGGCACGGAATAGACAACTAATTCCATGGGCATGGAAGAGCGGCAAGGTAATAAACCCTCTAAGGCCAAAGTTATTTGCGTAATTCTTGAGGGCACCCGCATGTGTCTGGTAGATTGGCTTGGGATGGCCAGTCGACCCACTGGAGTGAATTATCCAGCAAACATTCCTGGTCTCTGTCTGCTGATCGAAGGTGTAAGTAGGTAGAGCTCCAACATCAGCCTTGTCAAATTCTTCACGCGTCAAGACCGGTATTAGAGCAGTGCCTGTCCGTTTTCCTGCTCTGTTGCCAACTGCTTGAAAAGCAGAGCTTGCAACGAGGAAGTTGGTTTTAGTGGCTTCTAGTAAGCTTACATAGGCATCTTCGACAATTCGAGTGGAGAGTAGGAGGACAGTGTGACCCAGCCGTGAGACTGCAAGTAGAGTGATCAGGTATTCAAGACTGGATGGACCTAGCAGACCAACGACCCGCACAGGTTCAGCGGAGGAGCGTCGTTGGGGGATTACTTTGGCGTAATGAATAGCTGCATTTTCCACGAAGACGTTCAGCTATTGGTATCGTTAGTAACAAACTACTTTAATTGATGTACAGCTTGCTAGATGAGTATGAGGCGGTTACTTTACCTGACTAGGACTGTAAAAGGCATACTCTGTGCCTGTTGATGGGTAAGCTACGATAGGGTGCTTGGCCTTGCTCCCATTGGCTCTCAGTCGCAACAATGAATCAATTGTATAAAACTCATTATGATCCTTGCCTCCTGAGTCCATCGGAGATGTTTGCAATCTGGTGTGAGGACTGTCTGCTATCGACACACTCTGCGAAGATTGTATTGTCGCAGCCATGATGGTGTTGGTGAAGGTGTGAGTGATAGTGATACGAAAAGAGAGGAACAAAGGCAATTGAAAAGGAATCTAGGTAGCATCTTTATCTTCTTCCTACTTCAACGCCTATACAGCCTCTCCATCGGATTCCGTGATAGTCAGTCAGTTAGGCTTTTCCGCTCCCCCGGATAAAGATCTCATATCTAATCGGAAACCCACCCCCGCATTTCGGGGGCCCCCACGTTCCTGACTCGCTCAAAATCCGATCTATATTTCCGCTATTATTCTTTGTCTCTGGTTAAACCCGTCTGTGACCGTTTCTGATAATACCTATCTGAAAGATAACAATATCTTGGAAGTTAAAAGCACTGTCTATATCACGAATCTCGTACCAGAAGTATTATTTGGGCCAATTGGAGCGCACCTCATCAGCTTTCATCTGTTTCTGAACTCTCAAATACTGGTTTCAGTTTTGACCAGTATCATCACCTTTTTTGCAGTAGCAATGTGTAAATGAGATGCCTTGGGCACATTCATCTCGCTTCCTAGGTCAGCGTCCTTGTCTTCAATAAAGATTTCATCAGATAGATGCAATTGAGAATCCTCTTTCCTCTCACAAAAACCCCCATTCAGGTTATGACCCTCGAGTGTCAATAACACACTCTCTGCGCCAAGAACGGTCGAACGGAGATGTTTTCAAAAGAAGACGGACCGAGGGCGATCTTGCACTCTGTTCTAGGAAGCATTCACTCAATAGAATACCATGGCTTCGTGAATGATGGCAGGTTGCATGCATGGGTATTTAAAATTCCCATGAGCTGCACCATATCTGATGTCATCGGAGAAGTCGCAAGTGTGTAATGATTACTTTGAACTTTCTGATGGTGCATAAGGATGAGAAAGCCAGTGTACGAGAGAGGTTTGCTACTAAAGAGAACTCAAAATTTATTTGTTCTGACTTAGCAGTTTCAAGATGCTAAATCGTAAATTTTGTCAGATTCAGTGGACCCTCTTCCACCGCAGCCTTGCGAGCAGCCTCGTCGCCAACCTCATTAAAGATGTCAACGCCCCATTGAGCAGGAAAATTAAAGCGCTTGTGACGCTCCAAAGAAGAAATCTAGGCGAAAGCGTACTCAGGCAAATACTTGACTTCCAGATTACGGGCGATACGAGATGCAGTTACACTCTTTGGCGGGGAAAGGGTACCTCGCTGAATAGCCCAGCTACCCAAAAGCACACCAGGGTCCATGGAAACTTCCTTTGCAACTTTGTGGACCAGAGGGTCTAGTTTCTCCATAGCTTTGTAAGTGGTGGCAGGGCCGACGTCACTGAGCTGGAAAATACCTTCGCTGTTGAGAGGAAAAAGTTTACCGCCGCTCTTGAAAGCACTGTTATATAACAGTTAGTAGCCATCTTAACAAATTCTTCCAAAAAATCCCACTATAAGCCTAAACTTACACTGGCCAGTGCATGAGATACAAATCGAGATACCCAACACCCAAATCCTTGAGTGTCTGGTCAAGCGCAGGTTCGACATCCTCAGGAGAATGAGCGGTATTCCAAAGTTTGCTAGTAATGAAGATATCCTCTCGAGGCACGCCGGAATTTTTGATCCTATTTCCCACTTCCACTTCGTTACGATAGATTGCCGCACAATCAATATGCCGATAGCCCTTTCTGAGGGCAGTCTCTACGGCATTTTCGACTTCGAGAGGCTTAGCTTGGCGCCGGTGTTAAGTTCGAAGTGAGTAGGAAGAGTACATTGCACCAGACTGAATTTTTATGATGGAAGAAATATTGCATGCAAATTTTTTAATTTCAATGACAATTTCAGTCGTCAAGACAACTTGAGACGCTCATAGATGTTATTATAATCGTACAAAGGGCCCCGGGGGGATGTAATTCAGTACGGCAAAAGAGCTTGCCCGCCGGAAAGAAATCCGAATACTTCTCTAGCTCTGTCTCTATATAATCCACCGCCTGGTCTTAGACTCCTATCTTTATAGAAGCAATTCTCAATGCAGTTACGTACTCTTAAAGAGTAAATTACCGTCCGCGGGTAAGTCTTTTCTCGTCAGAGAGCCACCTATAGTATGGAGACTGAGACTACGCGAGACATTAGAAATAGTGAAGCAAATTCATTTTTTCTTCTTCTTTTAGTAGGGACATCTTGCACCTTGATAGTATTTTATTATAAGCACTAGTCCATAGAGACAGCGAGTCTGCTGGCTTTTGCTTAGCCAATTTCTCATGATCAGCCCTAACATGCTTGGCAGAGTCATAAATGTGGTGGCTTCTTTTCTTTTCTCTTGTTTTATGTTTTTCATTCAATAATTTGGATGCCTGTAGAACAGGCTGTACGCGTTTGATATTCTTCATTTTAAACAACCGCCATATACGAAAAAGATGAGCAATGCAAAGCAAAAGGAAAAGGAAAAGAAAAAAGAAAGGAACGCCAACCACAAATCAGGTCTGCAACTCATTATATCCCATTAATTCCACTCCACCAGAGCTTCTTTTCCCGAGCCTCCGAGACTGTCGAACGAGACGAGCAGGATGAAATCCCATGAAACTAAGCATAACACACAGCATCAAAAACGCATCAAAGATGTAGATGAAAACCTCGTGCTTCGAAACGTATCCATCTTCACCTGTCCCAAACTCTATAGCGCGATATAGATTTCGTACAATCAGAGCTAGAATGGCAACTTGCACAGCCAGGAAATAATATTGCCATTTACCCACGATTCCCGAGATAGGTGGACCCCGGTTCTTAATTCTTCGTTGAGCAACCCAAGCAATCACCTCGAAAAAGGCGAGGCAGATCACTTGAAAAATAAGACCGGCCAGAAGGATCTTCTTACTGAGTGCGATGGCACTGGCATCTCCCGAGGCAGGCAGCGCGGTTCCAATAAGCTGCGTAATCACGCAGACGATATCGACGAGGACGTAGATCTTGGTCAACCAGCGCGGACTAATAAGGGAGTGCTCCTTGGCATCGAGCGCGGTGATCATTCGACCTAGTGACATGTAGACGGTGGCAGCGAGGAAAGGCGGCGATACGAAGATTAGCATATTTTGCTGGATCCAAGGGCCGACTAAGTTGGGGTTGTCGGATGCACGAGCCCGGCCGTAGTAGCCAAATAATTCTCCTGTTGTCGAAAAAGAAGGAAAGTTTATATGGATTAGCATGTTATAGAGGCCGTAAACAAATTGGAAGGTTAAAATCTAACCAATTCCCCCGAGAATCATGGGGATGCAAAACCATGCTCGCAGCACGAAGAGGTAGACCAGATGAGCGAGGACAGCAAGAGCGAAGAGGACCATGAAAGCATAACCAGCAGGCTCACTTGGGCGGTATTCGAAAAAAATAATTTGCGTGCCATTGACGATTGGTCCAAAGGGGGGAGTTTCAACGCTCGTGTTGACTGTCATGTTGTAGGTTGTGTTTTGGCCGGTGCTGTTGGCAGAAGAGACAAGCAAGTTTTCCAAATAGGTCCATGTTGTTATCAACTTATATATATATATATATATAAGCTTTTAGAAAATAGAACTACTTTTTCTTGCAAGCTATATTTTTAGATATTTAGACATTCTTGGAAGGCTGATCCACGGTATATTTTTCGTATTGCAGATACGAAATTCATCAGACCCACCCCTGCCCTAACCCACCCGCTAGGTACACTACGGACTATATATGATGAACATTAATAAATTTTATATAAATAATCTAGTTATTCTGCTGCCTAAATGCTTCAATTTCTCGAATCTGCTCTGCCGGCCAGTCCAACCAGTGTCGGTACTCTATACGTAGCCTTTCCCCAACGCCTTCCAGGATATGACTGGCCCACCCTTGCATGAACCATTCATATTCCAACGTCTTGATCAGAACAGAGAAATAAGCCAGAATAATGAGCGAGATTGGCTGCTGGTTTTTCAGGCACAACACAAAGTCTTCTTCAGTGCGGTATACCCAGCCCATTATGAATTGAAACTCGCCGTCAACGCCGCTGCCTTCTTTTGGCTGAGATGCAGTACCGAAAGAGTCGCGAAAACAGCCTGAGAGATCGGCGAGTGCTTTCTCGTATACTTCTTTGCCAGGACTGGTTGCTTCTTGGGCGATGAACTTCGAGATGCCGTCTAATGGCCTTTCCCAATGCACCGGCCTAGTAGTGGCATGTGGTTGTTCTTCCGTAGATTCCTCCGTATGAAAAGAAAGCTGAAGACCATGGACATCGAGATCCCGCATATAGCGAACTCCCCGCAAAAGTTGCCACCAGGACACCTCCTGTCCCTCAGCAACGAGCAAGAGATGACCCGGGGATGGCCTCTTGGCACACGTTATCAGACAGATGAGTACCGTGGCAACATACAGGGACACAAGGTTGTGTCTATTTATAGATGGTATAAGCCGAGAAACCTCTCGCAGGCCGGCCTCATAGTGATGGTCTGCAAGACCCTCGAAGCGGGCCACATCGGAGTCTGGCGGCGCTAAGTGCACTAGATGGAAAGCAGCCATTGCGAGAATCAGATGTAGGACATAGGGGTGCTGGAATCCTAGCTGTGGGACTTTGACGTGCCACATGTGCTCTCCGCTTCTCTTTAGGCATCTGTGATTCAAATAGTGATAGAACAGTTCCAGGTCATCCACGTTCAAACACGGGGTAACCGCTGAGCCACTTGATGGAGACTCTGCCGTCTCCTGAGCTGGTAAAGAACATGATGCGTTTCTCATCGGTAGTTCAGCAATAATGCTTTCCCAATCTCTTCGTGGTCGCCCGCGACCCCGTTTGCCAATCGCTTGTTGCTGTGGACCGGCGCGGGCGAGAGCAGGAGAGAAATCACATCGTAGCGACGATTTCTCACAATTTCGACATACCGGCCTTGCCTCATCGCACTGTTTTGGTCAGGGTTGGTTAGGAGTAATCCCCACGCATTGGAGTGGGTAATTAAATTGACGAACCTTGACCCTCCTCGCCTTGCAGCGTTGGCAGCCAGCCCGTGATTTGGTATGAGAGCGTCTGGAGCCCTTGACTGCGGGGCGCATGCCACTTTGATTGAGGTCAGCCATGGGCTTCTCGTTATCGCAGTCGTGGTAGAAAGGGAGCACAGAAGATTTTTCGTGTTCGAATACGGGAAATTCCGGCTTGCTGATTGGCTGGCTGTTTCGTCGTCATCCAACGCAGACGCGGGATCGGAAATGCAACCGTCGGTATATTTATATTTGCAACTGGATTTGAGGCGAAATATGGTGCTGCCTAGAGGACGAAACTGGCCAGCAAAAGGAGAAAACAGTGAAAATCACCAAGATTTTTGAGCCATTCACGCTCTCGTACGCCATGGTTGTTAATCTTCTGGACCTTCCAATCGCCCGTTTCAAAAAGAGCAGCAGGAGGTGCTGAAGATTTTTGATCGCCGCGGTTCTATCCAACTTACACGCACGCTTGAGAGTCAACATCATCATGTTGTCTGAGATGACCGCGCGGCGGACTTGATCGCCGTATAGGATGATGCTGACAATGATAGCGATACTGATTAGAATAAATGGAATGACGCTCCAAATGAAGCATATGCTCCAATACAGAAATGCAGTGTGTGTATGAAACAGAGTCGAGGCTTATAATACCTTAAAAGATATGCAGGGAAAAGATATACCCCCATCTTCCCGCGTGCGTTACTCTAGGCGAAAAAATAAAGCAATATGTAGTGGGCTATGTTATGTAGAGAGG
Source organism: Talaromyces atroroseus (assembly GCF_001907595.1). NCBI lineage: Eukaryota > Fungi > Ascomycota > Eurotiomycetes > Eurotiales > Trichocomaceae > Talaromyces > Talaromyces atroroseus. Next base: position 762,689 of record NW_017971439.1, on the reverse strand, counting down.
CTATGCTTACCGTCAATCTTCTCTATACGACCTTGGAAAGAACCAGACAAAGAGTTCGAATCAGAATGATCATATTTGATTCAATTGTGTAGGGCAGTGATGTATTTCTCGGATATTTAAGCAGTAAGCCAGGCGTACCGGTACCTAGGTAACCAGTAATGTTACAGATATGGATAGATTATAGTACTTTTCGCTTCTGAAGTATAACCTGTAATTAGATTATCTAGTTGATAATCAAACAGACAGGCAGAAAAAATAGCTTGTTTACCTGTCTTAGGTACAGGTCCCTGTCACCACAACTCCCGGAAATTCCCCACCGTGCTGGCACTTTCTATCAAGCCCAACATAAATCCGGGTCCAATAGAGTAAGCCTCGTATGTTTTGAGGACTGTTAGCTCAATTCTAGGTTTAAGCATCTTTCACTAGCAAAAATAACATATATGTCTAAATTGTTGGACCCACTTGCTGAGACCCTGCAATTTTATTGCAAGTGAGAGATAGAGTACTGCTTCTGTGATACGAAAGGCCCCGAGTTTGAGTTCGCTTCACAGTGAACGAGGGCATATTCGTACGGTGTTCTCGCGGATTACTATGGCAATATTTTCCTCGAGTAAGGTCTGCAAATCTTGCCCAGTTATGGGCTTAGAACCATGCATAGCAGTTCTCGAGGGTATAGTAACGTCGTTATAAAACCCATGCCCGCTAATTAATTTATATAGAAGGGGGGTGAACTACTTATTACTTACCGCAGAGTGAAAGGAATGACTGGCCGGGCGTTCTACAAGCATCAGATCGTCTGGCGCTAAAGTGCCAAGTTCAATCAGCAGAGTTGCACTGCATGTCCTAAACCCAACACGACACGGAACTTTTGGGGTTTCTGGTATATGCACCCGTTCATGTGGCGCTTCCTTTCGTCCAGCACAGTCCTTAAGATCGTAGAGTAAGGGCCGGAGAGATGATTTCCAGGAAGTAGCCGAGACTCCCCTATACAGCCGGAATTAAGAACCCTCGTATTGTTTTCTAGTACTCCGGACTCGCCACGGATTAGGCAAGTTCTTGCAGGGGGTGCGTCTAGTGAATGCAATGCGTGAAGCGAAGCAACGAACCCTGTTTCAAGGATGGTTGCATATGCAGAGCCGGCATTCGATCGTGTCACCTGTCCTGGTCTCTGGGGTTAGTTAGCAGACTGCTGCTCTGCTAAACGGTTAAATAAACGACTCGAAAAGGACAACGGGGCAGGCTTGTAGTCGGTTAAACAAGAGCACTTGAACTTGCACGGCAGAAGATTGTTGTTTATTAGTTAACTAACATAAGTTATGCAGCGTGAACAACTGACTAAGCAGGGGGGAGTGGCTCCTTCCCCGCATTCGCCAGCACCGGCAATTTCCCCGGGTGGAAACGCCTTTAGCCGCCCGCCCGTGTCAACCGTTCAGAACGTCGAGGGAGAAATTTTCGCAGTCCAACATTGACTGCCTTCTTGACGCCATGAGAAAATGCCTTCTTCTCGCGTTTTAATGACATCTATCCACACAGGCCTCACCTCGTTGGCATACGCCAGCCACCCTCAAGGACGCCTCAAGGGGCGTGTAGGACGCGGGAGTTGGATGCGACGGAGTCGAAGCTTTTCAGGCCTATAATAATTCCTTTTCTCGCTTCCCCTTTGCGGCCATGCCAATATCACCAAGACGAAGAGCTATATGTACTACTCCCTAGCTCTGCTGCGACCATGTCTCGTCCGCAGGTCAGCATCGACCGCCTTACTCCTCGGCGAGTGATGACCGAGCCACGTGAATCAATGAATTGTAAATCGTGTCGGAAAAGAAAGGTACCGCCCTCTTTTCTACCAGTCGATCTTTTGAGTTTAGAGTGGAGGAATGCGCGACTAAGCAGATCTCACGCCACAGATCAAATGCAATCGCGTGCGTCCCAGTTGCGAGGCATGTAAAGTGTTTCAATGCCCGTGCATCTACGGTGAGACTCCTCTGTCCTCGTTCCGTCTGCCTAAACTGCCAATCTAACTATCACACCAAGATGCCATTCCAAAGAAACGAGGCCCCAAAACGGATGTCCTTGAAGCACTTTTGAAACGAGTAGACGGCCTAGAAAGACGTTTGCAGGAAGAAAATAACCCCGTTACTCCCACCAGCGAGAACACGTCATCTACGATTAAACAAAGTGGAAAGGATTCTTCGCTTGACAATTCAAAATCTCCAAACGAGCCAGCCGCGTCTGTACCAGTCGTGGAACCAGCAGAACAGATTCCGCTGGCTTTTCCTGATCGCCGCGGCTCAATTCTTTTGACTCCTACATACAATGGATTTGGAGATCATACATTGGGCGAATTCCGGCCTCAGCAACAGACGCACCGAGCAAGTCGCCAAGAGAAGCCATTTCTCTCTGATGCTATTCTAGACACTTACTTCTCTCGCATTCACGGCAAACCTTTCTACATACTAGAAGAGTCCTCGACACGCCAACGGCATCGCATGGGGCAGTTGCCGGCGCATTTGATGATGGCTATTTACGCCATTACCGTGAGGTACATATTCCTAACGTTGTGCCTTAACCGGGCACTTTACTATGCGATCAATGAAAACATGATTCTGATCCTTGTAATTCTAGATATGCTCAGTCCTCAGAAGGACAAGAGATCTTAGCTCGCTCCGGTCTTAAATATGCACTGAAAGCGCGGCAGGAGGTAGATATTGACAATCCAACGATTGAAGGACTTCAGACCCTCCTCCTCCTCTCTATGGTCTTCTTTGCTTACGGATTGGGCAAAAAGACATATATGACATTATGTACGGCTATTATCATGCCATGACCGTGCTTGTCTCCAAACTAACTAATCACCGACTTCTAGCTAGCTGTTTTGCCATGGTGCTCGCACTAGACCTCTATCGAGAGCCTTCGCCGAAACTCAACCTTTCTCAGACCGAGAAAGAAACAAGGAGACGGATTTTCTGGACGTGTTATATGATGGATCGCTTTGCAACATGTGGATCAAAACGTCCATGTCTGCTATCTAACCACTCAATTCTATTGCGCTTGCCGTCGTGGTCCCCGACATCGTCATCTCATAGCCTTCCTGTTGAGGGAGACATGTTCAACAACTCGGGTCCAAATATCCAATTCTCAATTGATCCACGCAAACGAGGTCAACCTGCAATCGTCCTACTTATCGACATCGTCCGTATACTAGGAATCACAAATCGATATCTTGCTACTGGAGGAGTCAAAGGTGATTCACATTTCCCGTGGCACTCCATGTCGACGCTGTCAAAAATTCGGCAGGAGTTGGACATTTGGGGAGCTGGTGTACAAGACACGTTCATATCGGTTGAAGCGCTGTTTAATCATCCCGAAAGCACGACACTGTTTTTGAGCAAGCTCATTTACCATCTCATTCATTGCTTAATATATCGTCCATTCTTACCACTTGATCTGGCCGAACTTCGAGGAACAGGACAGCATCAATCATGGCAAATAGAGGCGACCAACCTATGTTTCTTGCATTCCAATGCAATTGCCGAGCTTGTTGAGTTTGGTCGTAATTCTTCACTGATTGAATGGCCCGCATTTATCAGCCATTGTGTATCCACTGCTGGAACGGTTCATGTCCATGGAGTACATTACAAAGGGCTCGAAGGTGAGGTCTTTTCGTCTAGTGCAGATTTTCTTGCCAAGGAAATGCAACAAATATCTTGGTTACGACACTATTGGGCTGGCGTTCAACATCAGCGAGAATTGTTGCAGACGGTTTACACCTGTCATTCTGAACTGGTCAGAAACCTGGCCAACAGCACAATGAGGTTTTCTCCTGTTTTCCACCTGGAGGATTTCTTTGATCGTTATCTTGGGATATCGGTGGATAGCTCGCACGTCAGGCTCGTCGATCAGGCAGCTGACTTTGGAAATGATAGGCAAGTTGGGCTGTTACTCTAGGACATTATATTTCATTCTAATCTTACTTGCCTAGCATATCTATGTCAATGCCTCTCGACGGCCATTCTCTTTATAGCACGCAAGCTATAGCAGCGCCGTCATTATCTACGCCGCATTCTTTCCATACCCAGCAACAGCATAATCAACGACAAATTTCGCGTGTTGGTGGTTCTAACATTCAATTCCAACAACAGTCGGACCTATCCAATCTGCAATTCGATAATCTGCAACACTCCCCTTCTCAGCTACAACCTTCATTATACCCCACCTACAATCTCAATGAGCCCTCGTCTTCATCATTCTCGTCTGTACATCAGCTGCAGCAAAATCAACAACGCATTCCCACGGCTTTTTCGCCAATACTCGGATTCTCTCCGTCCCCATTTCTCTCAGAAGCACTCACCACAACAAACGCGCAAACACCTCCTGCTAATTTTCAATACGCGACATTTCCCTTCGATGCCTCTCATGCTACTATTACTACCCAGGCGAAAATCTCGGGTGTCGCAGCACAGACACCAAGTGGTCAGTCGCAGACAAGCGATTCTCATTCTCACACCACCATTAGTGAAAATGGTCCGCCCTCTGAAAAGGATCCTTTTCTTAGTCTACTGGAACAGTTGGCTGAGAATGAACATGCTGAAGGGGACGGACCAAGCGAACTTGACTATTTACTGAGCGCTGGGATCCATGCCCCCTCAAATAATGAAGCTGCTTCCTCGGAGACCGGAGATGGAATGGCTTCTGCAAATAGGGAGGCACTAGATGCAACAGGCCAGGCTTTGGATCACGGTATTGAAGATGGAAGATCTTGATGACTGTCTATCATAGTTGAACATAGTTTAGCGCGACGTAATTTTGTACTAAAAGCGTGAGTTATACATACAAAAGCTATATCTGTTTATTCTACTATCCTTGCTCCGATTGTAATCGTATCAGCTACGTTTTGAAATTGTGTATTTTGTAACATGTAAATCGGGCAGAGGCGGCGGTGATTTGAAGCTCTTTCTAGAATGTTCAATCCGCATGTCTTGGCGTGAAAGGTCAACTTTAACTCGACCTCCAAAATCCCCCAAATCTGCTCTTTATGATCAATTCCGTAAATCAACTATCTTCACCGTTCTTTTTTTGTTCGGTTTGACTGAATGAACAATTTATATTCCAATAGACATTTGTTCTCCCCTTTATCCATCCATTACATCATCCTCTTGACAGTCTTTTTGAACTGCTTCCTCTCATCTGCCGCAGACTCTTGCTCGGTGGTTGACAATCTCGACATTCTACAATTGTGTTTAGTCGACGATCCTCGCCAAACACCTACTGTTCAAATTGACTTGGGGTTTTCCGACGACGCGACCCATCAAGACGATCATTATATGTTGGGCAATTACATCCGCCAGACGACACGGTCGTTGCGTTTCTCTCCTTCACCGCTTCGATCTTTGGTCCCCTCTTCTTCATATTTAGCGACATCTCGTGCTTTTACAACGGTCTATAGGTTAGCATCTACGCCGAATCTGAAGCAAGCAAGCACCATGGCATCTTCATCTTCGCCTCTACCCGCCGAGGCGTCGTTGAATGATCAACAGCAGCAACAACAACAACAACAACAACAACAACAACAACAACACACAAATGCCGAGAACGAAGCCAACAACAGCAACGAAAAACTCGCGCTACCACCCGTTCCCGAAGCAGGAGAAGCCCAAAAACTAGACGTCAGCGGCCAAACCGGCACAACAGTATCACTAGACCACCTCGGCCCCATTGTGGTCAATCAAGATGGCACCATGAGTCGGATTTCGAATTGGGACAAGATGACGGAGATTGAGAAGAAGAATACACTCAGAATTATTGGGAAAAGGAACAAACAGCGTTTGGAAGCACTGAAGGCCGCTGGGGTGGGGGGAGAAGGAGAGGAGGGATCCGTTTCTTGAACTGTACGTACATACCTATCAGATGTATGTTGAATGTACGGTAGTGTACCATACTTTTGAATTATGAATGGCTGGGTAGCAAGGCGTTAGGGAGAATATCACGGTAAAAGGATTTCTTTATTCAGCTTCAATCTCGAATATGGGCTGGGTTCTTGAAATAGAGCGATCTCCAATAGCGCTATCTTTCTTCGCAGCAGCCCAATGCAAAGGAACAAGCATTATCATTCTAGTCTTCTACTTCTCGTAACGGTGCCTCTCGACTAGATATCAACTAACAATGATCTTTAATAGTAATAGTAATAGTGTGAGCGGGTGGTTTATCAGCGGCAGATTTACTTCCAACTTCTTATGCTCTTTAATCTCCAGGAAGAAAACCGGTGACTCTGTCCCTCGCTCGCATAGTTAGCCAACCATATCTCCATTGAGTGAATCTTCAGACCCTCTGGACTTTGTGAGTAAAGACTAAACTAGGAGACTTGTTCTGATGAATGTATATCCCATATCATCGTCTAAATAGGGAATAGCGAATATCACATGGAAAAAAAAAAAAAGAAAAAAAAGAAAAAATCCCGAACGCGGGGAACCCCGACATTGGCCTGAGGCTTCGTGAGAAAGCAGCATTTGTGTATGACATTGTAAAATGCCTGTATGCTACCCGCTTGTGAGCAATCAAAGTCAGCTTATTCCTAAAAAAATACGCGTAATCATTGTAAAAACGGTATGTACGGTAAATGACGACATATGCACAATCGATACCCCGCTCGACTTCTCCACCCCCAATAATACTTACTAGTAAGCAACAACCTCATCTTTCTTCTTTGCTATACTCTTTTCCAAACCATCGCAAACTTTTATACCTGCAAGTCAGAAAGAGATAATAAACACAATGCCCGACCACGAACCAGAGCCAAAGCGCTTCGAGCCCAAAACCCCCGTTCAACTCGATCCGCCCAAGGACGACCCGATCTCAATTGAAGAATTGTCCAAATCCGATGGTACGAGAGGACATTCTCTTACTACTACCTCAATTGCATGAATTCGTGGTTACTAATTGTGTATTCGATTTGATCCAGGAACTGATCCCAACCGCCCAACCTTGGTCGCTATCAAAGGGACCGTGTTTGACGTGAGCAAGAATGCTGCATATGCGCCTGAGGGACAGTATCATGGTATTTTTTTTTGATTCTTCTCATTGTATATTCATGCAATAGCGTGTTAGTGCTAACAAATCTCGTGTTTAAAAGTCTTCGCTGGCAAAGACCCCTCTCGCGCATTGGCTACTTCATCGCTGAAAGTCGAGGATTGCCGACCGGAGTGGCAAGATCTAGACGATAAATCGAAGACGGTTCTGGATGAGTGGTTTCTTTTCTTTAGCAAGAGGTATAATATTGTTGGAAAGGTTCACTCATAGAGGGAAGCATATATTTGAAGTTGGCTTGAAAGAATACTATTTACCTATTGGTAGGGGTTGTGTTCAAAGCTGTATGCATTGGACGGAAATTATATAGAAAAAGAAAAAGAAAAAGAAAGGAAAAAAACGCCTGCTAATTGATACCCTTAAATACTTTTTTGCTGTTGACTACACCAACAACATAATCGACCTAATATAGAAATATTTACCGCCAATATATACAACAGAATCAGGCTTTGCCTTTCCTTTGTCGTCGTTGCTGGCGTTTACGGGCAATGATTCGGTTTCTCTTCGCGATCCTGTTCTTCTCATCATCGTCGTTGTCACCGTCACCAGCATCCGCCTTTTTGTCATTCTTCTTATCTCCTTTATTCACCCGACCGTCTGGTCTCTTTCTCTTGATCCCCGTTTTGTTGGGTCCTTGGGTATCCCGTCCCTTATCATCCCCATCACCTTGCTTGTTGCGTGCCTTTTCTTGAAACTCTTTCCTCCTCTTCACAACTTGAGCATTCTCAATTGCGAACTCGACAATGAGTCTCTTCTTCTTCTCAGTCTCTCCATCACCACTAGGCTTGGCTTGCACAACATGTCCGTTGAGCCAGCGTAGTCCCATGAGCGCATGTCGATGGTTGAAGTATTCAATAAACCCGTAGCCTCGACTACGGCCAGCGCCAGTCTTTTCCTCGATCTTGCTGCCGTCGCGTCCTTCAAAGACAATCTTGGCTTGTTTGACAAGACCTTTGCCCTTTTCGCGGCGGTGTTTGTCATCTTCTTTGGTCTCCTCTGAGCCGCGCGACACTTCATCTGCTGATAGCGGTTGGCGGCGTCCTTCTTTGACGTCTTTGGCGAATCCGACAATGGCTTCTCTGGCAAGAGCCTTTAGGTCCTTGGAAGTAACTGATCGCGGGATGTTGCGAATTGATAAACGAGTGAGACTTAGATGCAAAGTCGGGTTGTTCTTGATGAGATTTTGGCGCTGCTTGAGACTGTCTTCTCTCATTTTGATTTCCGACGGCGCTAGTTTCTGGTACAGTGAGGAATTGGACGTGATGGTTCCTTCGGTTAGAAGGAAGAGTCGTCGCTTGTCCTTGTCCCTCTCGGTCCGCCGCGATACTCCTTCCTCTGTCAGCTTGTTGGCTGCTGATTTGGAAACAGCTCGAGAAACGTTCAAGACACGGTCTTCCATGGTGTACCTTCCAGTCGGGTCAAGTGTGTCATTCTGCAGGACAGACTGCTTGATGCTCGAAGCATTCTTCTTTGAATTGGAGTCTTCGTTTCCAACACCAGTCTGCTTCGGGGCATCCTTGATGCATGCAATTGCGTCCTCGGGCTTCCAGAAACAAACAAAGCCCGTTCCTCTTGGGCGCTCTGTTTCGTAGTCCACAACGATACGCGCGTATCGCACTGGTCCAAACTGTTTAAAATGTTCGTATAGTGTCTCATCAGTAGTGGTGAAAGGCAGGTTGCGAATGAAAATTGTAGAAGCATTTCGTTCGTCTTCCTCGTCTTCTTTAGCCTCGTCTTCATAGTCATCTTCTTCATCAACGCTCCCTTCTTCTTCTTCCTCCTCCTCCTCTTCATCTTCGTCTGATTCAATATCAACGCCCTCATCGTCATTTTCAACGTCAACCTCATCGGAAGAACTTTTAGCTGGAGAAATTTCCTTGCCGTCAACATCCATGGCGTCATCATCCTCATCCTTCTTCTCCGTAGCCTGCTGTGCCTCTTCCCAGACACTTTTCTCCACTGCCCAGTCGACAGCCAGCGTTCTGCCATCAACCTCCTTTCCATTCACAGCCTCGAGCGCTTTCTCGGCATTCTTCCGGCCGCGCAGCACAACGAATCCAAAACCCGCCTGCACATTGCCCTTCTTCGGCACAACTGCATGTTTAACTTTTCCAAAACTGCGAAACAGGGCGGCAAGCTGATCGGAATCTTTGATAGTCCAAGGCAAATTTCGTACAATCAATCTGGGAGGTTGAGTTTGTTCCCTTTGACGTTGACGCTCCGCCTTGAGTTTCTCGGATTCTGCAGAAGGCACACTTCTCCCTTTGTTCTCATCGATTTCACGCTTACGTGGTTGCGCAACCTCGACTTTGATTTTTCGGCCCTCGAATTCGGCGCCATTGAATTCCTCCAATGCACGCTCGGCGTCTTCGATGTCTGCAAAAGTCACAAATCCATAGCCTCTGGACTGCTTGGTTTCCGGGTCGAGCACGACTGTTGCATGTTTGAGCACGTAGGATTGAGAGAAGAACTCTGTCAGTTTTTCTGTTGTCGCTGAGGCTGGGAGAGATCGCACGAAGAGTTCTCTCCTCAGCTTTGATTTCGCTGGTGCTTCGTCGGCAGGGTCAGCCATTGTCTCGGTTTGCTCTGGCAGTGTTTCTTCGACTTCTTTAGATTCAAAGGTGCCGTCCTCAGACAGACGGCGTCTTTTGTTTCCAACTTCAGCCATGTTGGATTTTTCCTGTCGTTGAAAGATGAGAGAGGGAAAAGAAAAAAAATAAATTGACGGCAGAAAATATGATAACGGGCGGACGCTAAGAGGAGCCCGCAAGGCGGTGAGCAGCTTGCCCTTTACTCCACCATCAATCAACATGTCCGTCCTGAATCCTGAGAATTGTTTTATTTGTGATGCTGCAAGAATGAATCCATCTGTCAGATATGGACCCTAAATCGAATAACCTAGCTAACAGACCCCAAAGTTCAAGCCCGGCAACAACAACAAAGGTCCAGCAGCCCAAACCACAAGCTCTCCCTAATCGTGCCGCTCCATCAGCCATACAAGTATCGACTCGCCAGAAGGGGAACCCAATTTTGAACCATGTGAAACTGGTGCCATGGGAATATGCCGATATACAAGCCGACTACGTTCTGGGCACAACAACCTGCGCTCTGTTTCTCTCCTTGAAGTATCATCGACTACGCCCCGAGTATATCTACGCCCGGATACGGCTTATCGCTGGCAAATACAACCTGCGCATCCTGCTTGTTATGGTGGACATACAAAGCCACGAGGAGACGCTAAAGGAGCTTTCCAAGACTTCCATAGTGAACAACGTGACTTTGATTTTATGTTGGTCAGCGCCCGAGGCCGCGCATTACTTGGAACTGTTCAAGTCGTCCGAGCACGCGCAGCCCACTGCCATTCGGACGCAGCAGGCGCAGTCCTATCGAGAAAGTGTCATTGAGTTTATCACGGCCCCGCGAAGTGTGAACAAGTCGGATGCAGCTAGTTTGATGTCCACATTTGGTAGCCTCCAGACAGCCATCAATGCGCAGCCCGAGCAGATCAGCTCTGTTCCTGGCTGGGGAGAGAAGAAGGTACGGCAATGGTCTAGTGCCGTTCGCGAGGATTTCAGAGTTGAGTCGTCCAAGAAGATGGTAGCTCCTCCGAGAGATATGAACCTAGATACGCAGAGTGCCGACGAAGATTCGGCATTGGATCGCGGCATGGAAGATATAGAAGATGAGGATGCAGAAGAAATGCTCCTTGCTTCGGCTCAGAAGGCTAGCGAAATACAGGCTGAGCAGCAGTCGCCTGGTGAGATGACTTTAACCAAGAAGAATACCCAGGAAGCAGAAGAGGGCATGACCGAGGGCATCATGGACGCTTTATCCAAGTTACGAGAACGCAATGGTTGAAGCAATTCGGAAGGAGGCCTATAATCTCCATATTCCGAACAGCAGTGTAAGCACACTTATCTGGTGAATTATTCATCCTTCCCTTCTCACCCGAGCCTAAGGAAAGAAGCACACGCTATCGGGCTATGCATGTCAACGATTTCAATCCGGAACCTATAATCTACAGGCTGGATGTGCGAATGGAGCTTGCACTAGAACACACCACATCTCCCGATGGCCCTAGTGCTCCCGACTCGCAAGACTGCCGATTTGCACTTATCGTGTTAGAAGTAGCCGCGATGCTTCGGCTTCCTGCTCTCCTAAGCTTGAGCAAGGCATACTACTTATATACTCATCTATTTCAGTCTGATAGGCATATTCGCGCACAGTTTAGTTTGATCGATACCGATTGAAAGAATGGAGGTCAAACTCCTTGTTCTAAGGAAAAGAGAAAAGGAACATCGTAAATCTATACTAAGCGTGTATCTCTGAAACATAAGGGTATTCGAATGGATTCTTTAAACTGCACATTTTTTTTTTTCGTCTTCAAGTGACAAGAAGAGAGAGAGCGCGCGAAAAAAAGAAAAGAGCAATAAATCTTGACTCACTGCATGCTCATACACCACAAAAAGAAATCATATGTGCAATACTTCAAAATCCCCCAGTAAGCAAACAAAATAATTCAATTCAATCAATCATGCGTCGGCTTATCACAGCCAATTCTACCAAGAAGAGCTTTTCGGTCACTGTCACCCAGTATTCCACCATGGGCGCGCCGACTGTGAGCGGGTGCATTTGCCCTGCGCCATGAGCTCTCAGTACCAGACGCCTTCTCGACTGTGGCAACGTTGAAGCTTTCGTTCCTCGGGCTCATAGACACTTCGACTTCCACTTCTTCGTCTTCCTCTTCATCCTCGTCATCACTCCGGTTATCCTCGGCATTCCCAGACCGGATTGCGTGGATGGCGACCCTCATAATCATGGTGAACCACACCAATGAAAGAAGTTCAATGGCTAGGAGGAAAGAAAGGAATACCCATTTGATAGTTGGGTTCATGCAAAACGGGCCTTCTTCGCTGAAGTACGGACCGAACATATACGCAAACCGATTTGGATATCCATCGGTCGTATACAATTCCGCGGTTGTCCCGGAATAGCATCCGTACGGCATTGCTGCGGGCACATTTTGGTAGATCGACCAACAAAGTATGGGGTAGAAGATGTGTCGGGTGATAAACCATGTTAGAATAAATACGACGAATGCGGCGTTGCAGATTGTTTCGTATCCGAAGTACTTGATGATTTTCGCCGTCTGTGCCAAAATATTGTCAATTTTTTTTTGGCCCCTTACTTGCAGCGCAAATTAACTGAAACTCACAGGCAGTAAGAAATCCACAATATCCATCAAAGACAAGACCACGTTCGCAACATTAAAAAAGCGGTATATATACGCAGCGCTCAACAACGTGCTTGTAATCACGTGGTGGCTAAGCATCTGGTAAAAGTCTTTCCGGCGCTCTTCAATATTGACAGTGAAAATTTGTTGAATCCAGAACGCGAGCTGTGTCAGAAGATACCACTTCATTTCTCCGGCAAGGTCTCGTCTGGGCCACTCGGCCCAGATGGCCTTGTAATCCCACCAATAGCTCGAATTGCTCCAAAGATACTGCGTTCCCGAGAGTCAGTCATGAGGCCACGCTAGCATCCCGCCCAGTGTTATCAAAGCTTCAAGAAACATACCATGCCATAGCTCCAGTAAGTCAAGTCATAGCAGACCAACCAGGCTTGTTCAGCGACTCGCACCGAGGCCTTTCTCTTCAAGCCGCAGAACCTGGCCAAGGGAGTAAATATCCAATCCATGCACATGCCGCGGACAGCCGTGAAAGCCAAAAACGCGCTGATCACAAAATATACATCGTCCCAGCCTTGCGTATATAAGCCGGTCTCGGGGTGATAATAGGACATCTGGAAAAAAGGCGCTGTGAAAGACTGGACGGAGGGGTATAGGTTATGGGCGGCGAGCAGCGTCGAGAGGATGGTCAATGAGATACCTAGTTGATGCAGAGTCAGAGCCCATCCAACTACGCAAAATTGCCTAATCGCATATGATGTTGATGTTGCCTCTTTTTTTCTCTTTTACCTATTTGATTCTGAACGACCCATTCTCGCAAGCTGGCATCCTTCTGGAACGACCTCGACGGCGGCGACGACGACGACACGCAGGCATTGAACTGGTCAATCTTCCCGGACGGAGACTGGGCCCGAGACATATTCTCGAAATTCGACTGGAAGATTACCGTCTGGTCATAGAAGATGGAAAAGTTCAGACGAGTCTAGTGGTTGAGACAGACGTCCACTGTACGGCTACGTTCTGGTGCGGAGTATTGGTAGTGCGCCGTGTTCCAAGAGGTGGGTCAGGAACAACCCAAAGCCAGCATGCCAATCAGGCTTTCGCACACTCCAGATTGGACAATGGAAGCAGAATCGAGGCCGCTGTTATTGGCTGCAAAGCAAGTTGCGTCTGGTATATTGATTATTGGCTCGTAACACAGCAGAACTTCGGACGGAAATTCCCAACAGAAAAAAAAAGGCCTCAGGCGCCAGCTTAGCATTATTTAGCCGGGAGGGAAAGCGCGGCCCCCCGCTCAGCCTCTCGCAGTGTCCCCCCGTGCCTTCCCTTCCTGCTGGATCAAAAAGTGAAACATTCACCGCCTGGTGCCCCAGGCAGCCAATCACCTGACCGGCAGCCCTCACGATGGGCTCCGTAATGATGATGCACAGCCCTGATCGGCCCAGGCCACTTGGCGTTGCTATTTCCGGCACACCGTCTGCATCACTCTATCGCTATAGCAGATCTACTCCGTACTCCATGATGCACCGCGTACGGAGTACAGTATACGCTTCAAATCTGCGCGGTGCCAACTACGGCTACTGATGTCGTGCGTTGCGCGGCAAGATTGTCGATCTGTGTCCATCCATGTTGAGGTGCGCTTAAGCCTTAGGCTTACTGTCGTGCATTCGTTGTTCATTCTATTCTAAAGGATACTATACAACTCTTCCACATGCCATCAGCTAGGTCGAGCCATTCTCACCGCCGGCATTTTCCAAGCCAGCCGTGATCTTGTCGACGTATTCCCCAGCATTGATGCCTAGCTGGGCCATGTCCAGCCCTCGACTGCGACCGCGACCATTCATTGCTCTTGACAAGGCCCGTACGACCTCCTCCTCTTCCCAAATGCTGCCCCCTCCATCTTCCTCCCCCGCACCTGCATCACCTGCGCCCTCCATGGCCACGGCCGTGCGCCAATACCAGTCATCGCGAGCCTTGAGCGACTTGTCCCGCACTACTGCATTGCGAGTCACACTCAGACTATGTAGCTTAGAATTGGCGTTGGTCAACGCGGCCGTAGCGGCGCCAACAATCTGGTTGATCTGGTCACTCTGCGACGGCGGACTATAGAAGAACCGATGGGTGGCAGAAATGTAGATCAGGGCGGCGCAAATGCTGTCGAAAACGGCCAAAAATAGATACCGGATCATATTCATGCTGGTGAACAGACTCAATGGAGGAATCTGACCAGCGCGAACCGCTGGCGATGCAAATGCGATCGGATCGAAAGTGCTCATGGTATACGAGTCAATTCCGGCCAGCGCTAGTGCAGCAAATATAAACCAATTCCGCCATCTGGCCGCTTCGGTTCCTGCGAATGGAGCAGCGGTGGCTACTGCGAGAATAAGTAGATGTAGGAGATGAGGCACGAGTGTGTTCAGAGGCAGGTAAAATAACAGATATGACATCGGGTCGTCGGGCTCGCAAAACTGGCATGATAAGAGAGCTTCAGGGCCGAAACGCAAATAAATCTTTCGCGCTCCGGTCGAAGTCAACTTTGCCTGTAGCAACTTGTCGTAATCAGTCAGGATATTGCCGGGTCTGCCCCGAGCTAGACGGGAGAAGAGGACTTCAGTGGGTGTGTTAATGCGCGAGCCGGTTTGCGTGAAGATGTTGGGGGCTGGTGCATATGGATTTGACGGCACGCTTAGAGTGAGAAGGATGACAATGGTGCCGAACAATAGATTCAGAGCTCGGTTTGCATCTGCGGGGATCGGTCGAGGAGGAGGGCGATGTGCGAGCTGGGCTCGGAGGGTGCGGTAATAGTTGATGATGCGAGGTAGAAGGACAGGCCCAAAAAAGAGGGCGAGGGACTTGATGCTATTTGCAAATTAGCTTTGCCATGCTTGCTGTCCTCACGATGCGAAAACCACTTACTTCCCCCAGGTAAGAAGCGAAAGCAGGGAGGTTGCCATTATCTCTCCACCATGCCTATGGATAGTATAGTTGGCAGACACTGAGCAGCAGCGGAGATTGTTATAGCTCAGAACAAATAAGCAATCATATCATTTCTGGAGGGTGACTGCTGGAGTCTTGGACTGTGACACGCCAAATCTTCCGAGTCGGGTCGAGCCCGATTAGGCTTAGCCCAGGTTAGTTAATGCCAAGATATTGCATTAACATCCTTTTTTTCAACCATCCACACGCAAATTAGAGGGCCCTTTTTTTATATATAGTCTAGTCAATCAAAAGTGGCTGGAACGGCCAACAAAGAAATCAAACAGACTAAGTTGCTCGTTCATGTCAGTACCAACACGCCCGTCCAGTTGCAAAGAACTACCCTATCTGCCTAGCAAATGTTTCAACCAAATTAATTCCATAGCACTAGTATAAAATTCTAATCCTGCTTCAGTACCTAGGTAGTATTCTCCCTAGCAGAGTTTCTAGCAGGCCAATTTATTCATAAATGACAGTGGTTAACGATTCGATTGATTACTCAAATACTTAAACAGGTGTACTCGGGATGCATCTCCGTGGCTGTTTCTGATGTATACGCGCCTCTGAAGAACAGCCATACTCGCATTCTGTTTAGAAGTAAAACGCCTTGTTTCTATTGCGGACTGTTTTGCAAGCTTACAGTACAGACGGGGGTTCGCTCTTTAAAGGAGTAGTCTGGGAAGTTCTTCAGGCTAGAAATCTACTATAGCCCAAAGTATCAGGCAAAAGCTGCCTCATTAATAGCTGGCAATTGATATAGCCGTGCTACATTTAAAAGGCCATCTTTCTGTCCTATGCTTCGTTTTCAACTTGAAGTTCGCATCTAGGAATAGATTCCGCAAATGGCAAATTTGGTAACTATGCAACGGAAACTCCCGTTATTAGCGCAGGGAGTGGATCAGACCCACCAGATGAGGTACGGACATTGATTGATTCTGAGCTGCGCCAATCGGTCAGGTTTGAGAAAAGACTAATATCTAAGATACTGTGTCTCTATCCTTATTTGATTGTGAATCAAAGGACAAAGCTAGGGAAAAGAAATATTGTCTGTGCGAGCTGACAGGTAGCAGAAACGAGAGCTGTCATAGAGATAGAGAGAGAAAGAAGGAAGGGTATATTTTATGTACAATCATGAGCAAGCGAGCGTCATGCATTTCATTCCGCTGGAATGGAACTAAAGTTGGATCTCAAGAAAAGAACGAGAACAACAGGCATCGCCAAAAACACCGAATCACTTTAACCCGCTGATAGATATTCGCAGTAGCGAACCTTGCATGCATTTCTCGTCAGATAAAGAAAAGAGAAAGAAAGAGCGAAACGATTGATTTTAAACAAAATTTGCTGCTTGCATAGCAGGATGATGAGCAAGATCAGGCCTCGTCACGTCGCTACTGGAAACGGGGTCGGTGGCAGTAGCCGTTTTTTCACTTGAAGAAGAAATGGTGACTTTCAGTGGAAACCGAGGCACGCTTCGTTGTTCTGCTGAGCGCGTAACGCTGGCCTGGCGGTATGTAGGCAAGCCATCTTGGCCGGTGTTCAACTTGAAGGATCTTTGACTGCTGTTGGAGTCGACGACTTTGTCGGCTACGGCGCCGTGAGAGCGGACGTGACGGGCTGTTAGGGAGCGTTCGGTGTCTGCGAAGACGAAGCTCTGATTACAAAAGGATTAGCAACAGATCTTTTATATACATATGGGAGACGGGGAAAACATACTGCCATGAAATTCAAGATTCCCATAGTCATCGCCATGATTCCAGCAGACGCAACCACTCTCCAAGATGGGAGTCCCATGTTATCCACGCTGTAATCATTGTTGTTCAGGTTCCCAAGCAGAGAAACACCCATGACAATCATAATCAGTGCTAGAGGCACAAAGGTGGCAGATTTACTAAGCTGGGGAGCAAAGCGGATGAAAAAGTCTTCGAAGACTGGCAGTTCCGTGACGATGAGGAAGACTGTACTTACATCAGCTGTCTGTATAGCTTGAAGACGAAAAAAAAAAAAACAACATATATGCAGAGCAGATGCCGGCAGTACTCACTACTTATTATGACCGTGATGGCATGGCTGACGGCCTCAAAGAAGAAGAAATTGTTGTTCATGGAGATTTTGATGAGCATCACCACGCCTGCAGCGATGGTATCGAGGAAGACGATTATGTTGATACCTCGAATGACATTGAGAATCACATAGCCTGGACCAGCCAGAGCTTTGAAGAAGTTGGCCATGATTTTATTTGGATTTGGTTGATTATTAATTTCTTTTTTCTTTCCAAACTTGTGAGTGAGAGTGGTTCAAGCAGAGGAAAAGAAGCAGACGAATTATCACGTTTTACTTCAAATGAAAGAGAGCCCGTCAAGGGAGATAATGGTGATGGTGATGATAATCAGAGTTCACGGTCTAGCCAGCAGAACCGTGAAAGAGAAGAAACACAGGAGACTTGATTAAATAGGGTAGAAATAGATGGTCTGTCTTGAAGACCAGGCGAAGGATTAGAGATGAGAAAAGAACAGGCGAAAAAATAGAAGGAAAGACACAATATCGAGAAGAGGACCAAGATATGTACGGAGACAGTACGCCGACGTTGTCCGGCTAAATCCAAAGATAGACACCATCTGAAGCAGGAGTTTGCCTATCTATTGACCTATTGACGCTGCAGTATGTGAACAATAGTATTCAGGTAGTCAGGAGGCTCATGAAACACAGGCTCCCCCCTTCTCGCCCCGGAAACAATGGAAGCCATTCATTCTTTCGACAATGGGTATTGATGACACAGTCAATCGGGCGTCGTGAATGGAGCCTTCCGATGCCGACCCTGAAAGGCGCGAGTAAGAGAGCCTATTGGCTGTTTCATACTTGCTGAATTGGTTGGCATGATCACCCTATTGTTGCTATTATTAATAGAAACCAGTGGGGTCGCAGCACTCTCGTCAAAACTTGGAGGACGAGAGAAGTTTAGCAAGGCTTGCTCCAGATGATGCTAGTGGCAGTCCAAGGGTTGGTTGACGAAGCACGTCGAGCGGAAGCGCTGAAACACTCGCCTGCGGCTAGCTGAGGCACAACCTGAGGCATCAAACATGACTGCTTTACATAGTTGATTATGCAAGAACGGACTGGTGGGTTATGCAAAGGCTGATAAGTTATGACTATTCGTCGGAAAATGTGCAACACATTAGACAACAAAACATCGAAGTTGCCATTGTCGGAGCGCTCTGATTGGTCGAATCCCGGCGAATCGCAGAATACCGTCAAGGCCAGATCGGGACTAGCGTGGATGCATTTCTTTGCCTCAAACCTCACTTGTTGTGCCAGCGCGCTTCGCTTCTATTCGCAACGCACAGCTGCACTGACTTATCCGTCGAGCGTCAAAGCAACACACGCCAAAATGACTCGCGGTAACCAGAGGGAGAATGCGCGCAAGAAGAACCTGGAGAAGCAAGCCAAGACTGTACGTATAGTCCCCGTTTCCCTGCAGGGGTCGAGTCGAAAAGATCAGTGAAAGAAAGGAGCCCTCGTCAACACAAAAATATGACCCGTGAATCTATCAATAGGATACTTGGCTAATCCGAGACGTCTTTTTAACAGAAAGCAAAGAACACTATGTCCGGTAACGAGTTCGCACGGGAGAAAGAGAAGGTGGCCGCCATTATGCAGGAGAAACAGAGAAAAGGTATTGAATCGATACATTTACTGAATTCGTTTTTTTTTTTTTTTTCGTTTCTCTCTAGGGCTTTTCTATTCAGCATCCAAGATGAAATACGCATTAATTTGCAGCTGGGATTCTAACATACGGTGTTCCTTTCTTTTACAGCATTAGAGAAAAAGGCTGCTGAAGCAGCGGCAGGCGGCGGGAAAAAATGACACGAAAATTGTATAGACTCGCAAGACGATACTTTTCACTTGTCTCCTCGTATATGATCGATTGACCATTCCTGATTTTGTCACCCCATATGCTCCACCACCATACCAACGCCCAACCAGGATTTCCTTTTAGAACTATATATAGTTTCCTGGCCGTCGTCGCAAATACATACATCTCTTAGCCGCGGGTATTGGGCTTGCTCGGGTTTCTTGTCTTGTGTTGTACCGTACATACGCTTGGCTTGACTTTTTGGTATTGTATGAGTGGACGTGTGCGTGGGATAGAGGAGACAGGAAAGAAAAGAGAGGTTATACATTTATCTTCTCGCCTATGATCTATTTTAGCGTTGGCGTTTTCACAATATCACAGTTAACCCTACCACATTTCCCTTTTAGAATTTTGGTATAGCATTATTTTGTTTGTCTGCTATTTCTATCCGCTGAAATATAGTGAGACAGAATCCAGAAAGCATGCCCATTCCTTTCTTCCTTACTTTGCTTTAATCCATACCTCGTTGAGAGCAATTCAGAACATATACAAACTTTATACTGTCTGATCTCCGAAAGATCGCTTCGTAGCGGCAGCATAGGAAAGCGGCAGTTGACCTGATCGAAAGTTCAAAGTTAGTCAAAAGCTTTAACTACATGAGAAGACATGGCTTAAGGACTTACCACCCACTCCTCCGACAGCACCAACACCAGCTCCATCTGGGAAATTCGCAGATCCGCAGAGGCACGCACACGAGCAAGCGCTTTTACTCTTGGAGAGGATACCAGTGCCCAACACAACAGCTGCTTCATTGGTGCCCTGAGCAGCGACAGCTACAGCGCTACTACTGCCATTACTGGCGCTAGCAGAGACAGTCGTTGTACTAGTACTATTACTGGTAGTACCAATATCTTTCTGTTCCATAGCAGCAACCCGAAAAGCCTCAAATGACTCCTCAGCGGTCGGATTAATAGCAAACACCATGCCCATTCCGCAATGCCCCGTTTGAGCACAAAATATCCATACGGGCGAAGTGGTTGTGACTTGGAATCGTATTGTGGGCGCCGGATTTAGGGTGTTGTCAAGGTTAGGCATAAATCCCGAATCCACGCCGCCTGCTAGCTTTTCGCAAGGGGCCGCAAAGGAGGACTGAGTGGCGGTGTGGTTTTCAGACTTGAAGTTAAATTGGATTATGTCGCCGATTGAGGCGGAGATGGTGTTTGGTGTGTAGACGAGGCCGTTGGTGCCGCCGACGGTGATTTGGTGGGTGGTTGTTGTACTGGAAGTGTCATTCTCGGTGACTGTTCCGAGTGCGGAGATGGACTGGTCTAGAGAAAGAGTTTTGGCAATAGCTGTTGACAGCAGAGATGCTGCAATGAGGAGTGGCCGTATACAGCGGACCATGGTCTTGTACGACTCTAATATCAATGAACAGATCCCAAGTTATGTAGCCACGGATGCCTCCAAGAGATTTTATTGATAGTCAGAACACCTGGACGGTCAATAAATCAATGATTCTTCCACTCATAAATCCATGGGAAGTGGGACATGTTTGATGCTTCGGGCTAAGACGGTTCTTGTCGCAGGTTGTGTCGCAGCCCTGTTCCATGACGGTCAGCCCTAGTCATCATCTGGATTTGGCAGTGGTACTGTGAGACAGTTAATAATTCCAACTTTCATTTTAGTTCAATAGCACAACAAACCTGTGTTTATTTTCTCAGAAGTATAGGCGACCAGACGAACATGTAGTCGAGCAAGACTTGAACAGGGTATCAATTTATAATGCGTCTCAAGGCCAACAGTAACTGGCTATCAGTAAAAATACAAAAAAAAAAAAAAAAAGAAAAAAGAAAATATATTTTCAATATGGAAAGTCATTATTCTATTGTTGATTCGCAGGATTGCCATTCGGGGCTGCTTGTCGTTGACCTTCGTAAAGCCCAGTATAGTAACCCGCGAAATACCATGCCATCATGAGATTTTTGAGCGCCGGGTCTTGCACTGTTCAATATGATTAGTTAATAAGCCTAGGCTGCAAAAGAGCCATGTATCACAATTGAGTGTATGTATAACTTACCTTGCCCTAGAAGTGCGTCAGGTACACTCGGTGCTCCCCCAGGCCCGGCCGTCAGAGGTACTGCATTGCGAACATTCGACGGGCTAGGCTCATCTGCCGTGATATCCTGTGAACCACCACGTTAGTGTTTGATCTATGACAGTAAAATCTTGCTATATGCATATATCCTCACCTGCTCCTCTAGCTTTGCCGCCTTGCCAGCATCATCCTCGATACCCATGGACTCGTCGTCCTTCTCAATATCGATGCCTGCTGCAACATCTGCGCCCTCTCGTTCAGCCCGGTTTAGAACCTCGTCGACATCTTCTCCACGAGCATGAATGCTATGGTAGAGCTGCAGTATTGGAATTAGTTGTTAAGTCAATATATATGGAATCACGTGCCAAAGGGGACTTACGTTATATTCCTCTACAGCGTCGTCCCATGAACGCACAAGTGCCGAATCGTCCCAGATCTCTTCGTGTGATAGGTCCCCCGATTTATCCTTCCTGTCCTTTTTTTTTCTCGCCATCGGGTCTGGTTTTGACGTTGTTGAACTGAACTGAATGAAGATCCAAAAAGTTGATGTGGGGAAGGAAGCAAGCTTAGTTAGGTGCTGGACCCGCTGGGCTTGGCGTTCATGGGCAGAAAAAAAAAATATCTTTCCGCACCGCTCATACAGACCTTGTGCTCTCTCGTAGATTTTGTTGCACATTGACCAGTCGCAATGGCTCCAGAAAAAAAGGACAAAAAGCGCAAGGGTGAGGAAAATCAATTTTACATTATGATCTTCCCACGTATTTGCATATATACTAACTAAGCCTGCTTCCTCTAGCTACCTCAGCCGCCGCTGTCACCGTTACAGATCTTCCCAACAAAAAATCGAAAAAGACTACTGTCACAGCTGAAAAGCCACCGTCTGCCGCTCCAAAGTCGATTCTGAAAAAGAAAGAGGAGACCAATGGCGTTGCCAAATCAACCACCGCCAATGAGCCGACACGCAAGATCAAGCCACGCAAGCGTGCGAGCGACTTTTTGAGCGATGATGATGATGAAAGCAACAAGTCAGCAGACGAGGAAGAGGACAAGTCGGTAGTCTCCAAAAATAGCAGCGGAAGGAAAGACAAGAAGGAAGCTTCCTCAAAGCCGCAAAAGGCCAAGGTCGAGGCTGAGGAGAAAACCGATAATGATGAAGTATCCGAAGAAGATGATGATCTTGATGACCAGACCGCCGAGCTCATCAAAGGATTTGAGAGTAGTGGTGATGAGGATGCATCTGAAGACGAGGGATTCGATGCCGACAAAGCTGTGCCTCGAATTCCAGACTCAAAGAAGGCCAAACGAAAGATTCAGAAAAAGCTTAAGGAGAATACCCAAACCGACGAGCCTGGAACGGTATACGTTGGGTGAGCATACGAGTCTCCCCTACTCAAAGAGAAAGTTAGGTTGGAGTCACTAACGTCACTAGACGCATCCCACACGGTTTCTACGAACATCAAATGAGGGACTACTTTTCTCAATTCGGCGACATCACGCGTCTGCGTCTCTCCCGCAATCGTGTTACGGGACGCTCCAAACACTACGCATTTATTGAATTTGCCTCTTCAGTGGTGGCCAAGATCGTCGCTGAGACCATGAACAACTATTTGATGTACGGCCACATTCTGAAATGCAAGTTCGTGCCCCAGGAGCAACAGCATGCGGAGCTCTGGAAAGGGTCAAATCGTCGATACAAGCGTGTTCCCTGGAATCGAATTGAGAAGCAGCGCTTGGATCGGGGCAAGACGCGGGACAAATGGGCCAAGAGCATTGAGCAAGAAAATGGTCGGCGGTTGGCCAAGGCCGCGAAATTGAAGGAGTTGATGGGTTATGAGTACGATGTTCCGGGTTTGAAGGCAATTGATGCAGTGCCCGTTCAAGAGAAACTGCCGGCTCCAGAGGCTGCAGCTGAGATTGAGGCTGGCGAGAAGGAATCACCTGCAAAGGATTCTACGGATGTCGTTGTCGCAAATGGTGATGACAAGGAGGCCGATAAAGAAGCCGAAAAGGCTGTTGCTGATGAGCAAACACCCAAGAAGAAGAAAGCCAAGAAGTCCAAGAAAGAGAAGGGATCAGAGACACCTGATATCAAGACAACTCCGGCCAAAGTAGCCGAGCCGGAGCAAGCCACGCCTTCAACCACGCCCGAGTCCTCGACCAAGAAGGCAAAGGCGAAGAAGGCGAAGAAGTTTGCAGGCAAGGCTTAAAGATAATGACATTCACCTTTTCTATTGTACAAATGAAAAGTTTTTCTTTTTCTTCTTTCCTCATTCTATCGTCTATAGTGCATCGTAACATGGCAGAACGGAAATATTATGAATATTTTTCAGATTCATTTCTCGGTGTGATTCTGTTTTACTTTTGCTTAATTTTTTTTCCCTACTTATTTCGCTGGAACCACCGTTTTCTCTATCCGTACTGATGCCGATCACAAACGAGACTGGCCCATAACATCTGAACCATACACTCTCTCAGCAAGCATTCGAAGCTTCATGGGCATCAGGTTATCCTGATAATGATCGAGAATGTCGTCTTTGCCCGCGGGTTGACCAAGATTTGACCATACATCACCACTTCCGTCAATGGCACGCGCTTCACAAAGCCCTCTCTTCTCGGCGTTCCACCATTGTGGTAGGACTGTGGTGTCTTTGCCCTGTTTTGATGTTTCATTCGCCATCGTCGACATTGTTGTCGTTAGTGTTAAAGAAGAAGAGGGAGAGGAAGAACTCGAGTTGTCAGTGTCGGTGTTCATTGTAGTGGACGAGGACGGCGAGGAAGAATCACCATTCATATCTTCTTCCTCTTCTTCAGCATTCCCATAACCATGATGCGCTTCGTTATCGTGATTATTGTTGCGAGATTCAGACTCGGCCAGGTCCAGAAAATCCTGGAAATCCTGCAAGGCATATTGGAGTGCTTGACTGGTGGTGCTGCTTGCACTTCTTTCCGCATCAGCAGGAGCAGCAGCAGTCATCCTGGTAGAGTTGACACTATATCGCCCTCTCAGCCGCCCACAATACAACCTCTCATCCTCCACTCGTAAACGATACGCGTCCACCAATTGATCCATGACCATTTCCTCTGACCGCAACCCCTCCAGATAGCAGCTATTTCTAGCCATGATAGCGCCGGAAATGCATGTCTGCCGGTGCCCTCTTTTCCAGTCTGCGCGCTGGCAGGCCCGCGAGCAATATACACTGGCCCGACAGCGCGAACAGCGCTTGAGCTTTTGCTCGGGGCGAGCGTTGGTGGGCTCCCTTTTTTTGCAGTAGGTGCACGTGCGAGACGGATTGCTTTCTCTTCTTGCTCGGCTTCGTTGCTCGGAGGTGGCGAGACTTTTGCTTATGATTTCCATCTATTTCCGATTTTCTGTTGTGCTGTGAAGCCCTGATTGTATGACCTAGCAGCCCTCGGCTCACAGCGGTTTTGATCGGGGTTGATATGAACTTGTCCACAAGTCAATGAAGATGAACAGAAAGGGGGAAAAAAGGTTAATTCCAGCAGTTAGTAGTATAGCTTATTATATGGTAGAAATCTATGGGAAACCAGATTATGAAGGCCCCAAGGGGCATGCCGAGTGAGGCACTGTTTTTAAGAATCCGGAGTTGGCAGCAGGTCATGTGGCCAGCGGAGAACCAACAGACGTCAACTAACTAACTAATAAGTTAGTTAGCATGTTATATTAGTAAAGCTCGCCCTGTTTGCCCAGAAAACAGTACGTAACAAATACTGTGTAGCATTCCTATTGGGCTGGGGCACGTGAGGCTGAGCCTGATTCTCCAGGCTTCCCCGTACTCTGTCTACCGCGAAGTATGCACCCCGTATTTTGCCCTACTTGGCAGCCAGCCAATGGACAGCCTCGGTCACACAGTGTTGTAGAGACAAAGGAGGCCTACTTATACTAGTACGCAGCCTGTTAGGCATCCACCCAACCGTATTCACACGGATCTAGAGCAGTGGACTGGCCGGAGACGGGTTTCACGTCGTCTTACCGAATCGGGTGATCCGTACACAACAGCATCACGTGATATGCTCGGTTTGCACAGTTTGCACGTGTACACACCATCCCAAAACCGGTCTAGCGCAGTCCTTGTGCTCCGGCCGAAAAACAAAAAAAATCCGCATTCGCAAAACCTTTTCTTTTCCTTCCTTCCTTCTCCAACTTCCTCGCTCAAAGGATCGCATTCAAAGCTCACACACAAGAGTGTATACCCATACCTCTTTCACCTCTTAGCTTTGGGAGAAAGTCCCCGGACATCCTGCTCATGTTCTTCTTTTTTAGGGAGGCATGGTCTTTCTCTTCAGAAAAAGCTGTCAGGCAATGCGGAAACGCGCCGCCATAAAAGCAATTTGATAGCGGCTTACGCTCCTATTCTTCCTTTGGATTACAAATCTTGCGACACTTGACCGTGGATACAATGGCATTGATTTGGGTTTGAAGAGAAGAGGATAAAAATGTTTTTATCGTGATTGGGGTTGCTGTTCGTCGTGGTTCGATAGTTATGCGATTGCTTGTTTGATTTGTTTCAGACAGGTAACTCAATGGGGCTCATTCTTGAGGCGAGGAAACACACCTTTTTTTCTTTCGAGTCTGTAGCTTATGGGAAAGCGGTGATTTTGGGGAGACCATTTTCCCCAACACAGAAGCCTTGTCAAAGGGGCCGGACTGAGTCATGACGCTTCATGACATTTTTGTGTGTAACCACCTCATGGAAGGCTGTTGGGGTTCGTTGTCTTGGGAATGGAGTTCGCGTGATGATATAACAATCATAGAGTCAAGCACAGAGGATTCTTGCCTTGTGTAAGAGCCGTTGAAGACCTGATTGTCAACAATATCTGATGAACATTATACAGTATTACTTCATCAAATATCTATCCATGAATATTATCTTCTATCATACATAGCCTCCGTCGGACCTAAGTGTGTACACTTATGGATTTAACATCTAACTACCTATTAATGCATTATTTCTGTTGGCCTAAGTTGTCGTAATGTCATTTGAAATCTTCATGCTACCGCACAGACAACCTTGGAATGTATCATCATTTCGTTTTATCACCAGCCGGAACAGCTTGAGCCTGCTTGTTCCCCGTTGTTTGCCCACCTCTCTGCAACGCTGCAACGATCATATCACCCACCAAAGTAATAGCAGCCGCACAGGCACTACCCCAAACCTGGTTACTGACGCTTCCCAGCGGTGCGCGTGGAAACGACAGGATCCATTCGACAGGGTATGGGAACCAGCCTGCCGGAAGCTCGAATACGGGGGTTTTCGTGTAGTAAAATTGTAGGAAGAATCGAAGTCCGGTTGTGCTGAGCCATCGAGCAGTCTTTATGGAGAACTGGAAGGACGTCTTTCTCGAATTGAGAGATCGGTCTGAGTAGATATCCATCAGTAAAAGAGAAAAGAATACAAGACAGGGGATAAAACTCACTCATCGCTTCGTATTCATCCATTGCTTTATCATGTCTCCGTCTCAACTTGGCCCATTTAGCAAATTCATCCTGTGAACTGGTTGCGTTCATTTCTCGTTTAAGCTGAACAACATCGCGCTTCAGCTCGCTGTTCTTACGAGCATCTTTCGAAATAGGGAAGGGTGATCGTAGGTAAAGGAGCCATAGCTATGTTTGGGGTTGAGATTCTGATTAGTTGACGCAAGCTCTCTTCAATGTCACGAGATTGGGTTCGGTGAGGTTTCCACATACCAGATTGTCGATTGTGCTTGCACCGATTGTGTTGATGATATATATGGCCAGTTGTAGAAAGAAAACAAGTAACAGGAGAGAAATCATCTCGAGTCGAGACTTAAGCCGCCTATTTCAGATGTCGCACAATGAAGAGGAAACGTCTGAAAAGGGACGTTTAGATAGAATGTGGAGAGTAGTGCGCAGCTCTAAGATCGAGCCTGTACCTAAAAATCGTAAGTGCGTAGCTCCATAGGGAGTTGTGGTTGAAGTGGTTGAGTTGCGATTAGAGAAAAAGATGACGTTTTAGCTTAGACGAGTTGTCCTGCAGGTGCGGCGCACGGCAGGGCAGGGCTGGTGTGTGCGGCCGACATCCGCGCGACAGCAGACAACTGCTACCCGCACAATCACCCTGTTTAATTATGCGCAAGCTCACTCTCAGTGTCAATGTCATCGTCATCCCATGACATCTACGAGACTCTACGTGGAATACTTACCGAGAGGAAATCCAACGAGGCCTTCGAGATTGAGATTGTGTCTCCAGAGCTGGGACCGCTTGTGCGAGATGGATCCTGCATTGGCATCAGCAAGAAAGCCCTCGCAAAGGCATTCATAACTGCACGACGGCGATTTACAGAATATCTCATTCAGCGCAGTCAAACACCGACCACTCTCTCAGCAGAAGAAAAGGATCAAGATCTTGCCGCCGCAACGGAGATCATCCTCCTCTTTGACTGTGAACATGTAACGGCATGCAACTGGAGGAAGCGACTGATCAGTTCTGCTTCAAAGCAAGAGTGTGCCACCATCGAGGGCAATCTCGAAAGAGAACGGAGTCTAATGACAACTTTCCTTTGTTCGCCGCTACACCGGCATACAAAGTCGCCTACGCTATGGCAGCATCGACTATGGATCCTGACTGAACTTTTGAAACTAAAGGCACAACAACAAGGTGCAACAAGCTCTTGTGAAACTTCCAACGATTTCTTACGTGAAATTTTTTTCGAGGAGTTTGATGTAGTATGTAAGGCTGGCCAGTTACATCCGCGGAATTACTATGCCTTCGGTTATATGCGCCAAGTGCATGCTCTGATGATAGCTCAGCCTGCGTCGTCATCAACCAAAGACGAATCATCAGGAATGTTAACAGGAAGCAGTGCTCTATCACTAGAGCTAGCCCTGGTCATGATTGAGCCTATGTTGAAATGGTGTTTATCCAATCCGAGTGATATATCTGGGTGGATGTATCTATTTTATCTTCTCGATTATGGTGATGATGATAACGCCCTTATAAGGAACGGGAACTTTAATACAAAGAGGAAACTGGTCATGGACCGGACGCTTCATTTTTCGGGAATAACTACATGGGAGGGCGAGAGTTTATGGACGTTTGTTGACTTAATGCTGGAAAGATTTGGCGACAGTGTTCTTCCAGAACAAGCCACGTCTGATGATTCTTATACCGGGATACCATCGAAAAGAGACGATCTGCCGGCTGCACGATGGCAGAAGACAATGAACAGAATAAAAAAGGACTACAGTGGAAAGTGAGATTTATGACAAGCTACACTGGTTCTCAAAAAAGCGTGAATTCAAATACTGCGTTAATGACATACATTCCGACTAGGACATTGATGTTTTGAATATATTCCATGAAGGCCTTTCACACCTTCACACCAGATAAAAAAGATACACCATCAAGAGCATTCTTCCCCCGATCATCCAGCCACGCGAGATGATTGCACGTATGCAATACTAACAAACACCCCTCTATATTGGGAGAGGCAGACCTTCCACCAGACTTCCAACAAGAGGCAAGTTGGACAGCATGCTCTTCGGCTTCGCTGACGCAGATTCCGAGGGACTGGCCTGTGCAGCTGGCTGCGGCTTGGCCGATGTCTGGCTAGGAGCCGTAGTGGGTACGCCAGGGGTAGGACGGAGGCCAGCGACGGTAGGAGTGGCCTTCGCAGCAGCCTGTCAGCTTGTTAATCTGGGTGAAACGGTTTATACTTGTAACGAGGATTGATCAAGTGCTTAGTTACCTTGGATGCTGCTTCCAGGGCTTTCTCCATGTCCTCCTCATACGCCGCCTCTTTGTCGGCCATGACGTCTTTAGGTGCGTTGTCATTGTCTTGGGCGCCACCTTTCAATGCAGTGGCCATGCCTGGCATGGCGCCGACATTTCCAGTGTCAGGCTGAGGGCTTGTCGGTCTAGCATTGGCGACGACAGCCAGGACGACCAGGACGGCGAAGAGGTAGTAGAAAAGATTGGAACGGGCCATTTTTGACAACCCTTTTGGTCAGTAAATGAGTGAATGGCAAGTGTGGTTTTTGAAAGTATTCTAACAATCACTTGCTGGTAGCGAGATGTAGAGAGAAGCGAAAGGAAGTACAAAAGAAAATAATCCCAGGAAAACATCCGCAGGCAGGCCAACTCGAGCCCTTTAATAAAAGATGTCTTTACAAAGGGAAGTTAATGTTCATCCCTTCGCCAAAATCCCGGGAAACTGGGAGCATACAAGGGTATCCTACCCGAGTTATTGATCAACATAACTCGTGTCTCACAGCCCATCGAGCTACCTGAGTAAAGTTTCTCATTGACGCGTGTACCTACCCAGCCTTGGAAGGTCATCGAGATACATACAAAGACAGCCTCGATATGGAATGAAGTTTACTTGCCTCCATGTCGGGGAAGCTTGTAGATGATGCTCTATGATAGAAACTATGAATGAGTAAGATATCTCCAAGGACTAAATATTAGATGAGGTTCACTTTAGAAAATAGGAAGGAGTGAAGTATGTTCCAAATATTACTATCTAGCTGGAGTAGGCGGGGATAGACTAAGTAGAATTAAAAGCGTTTCTTCTACCTAGATACAAAGATGGCAATAGTACCCTTTCTATTTATCCTGCAAACACAGCGTCCACTTGCTCCGATACATCTAAATAAACTAACTACGTATTGTTGGACACGATTATCTCATCCTGCATTCCTAGGGTCATCCGCCAGCTTCTGACCTCGATATTCCAGTCCTGGATTGAACCAGATGGGCACGCAAGGGATGTCAACACAGAGACCTAGGAACCCTTACGACGACATTCTTCACCACCAATCTAGATATACAGGAGGCAGACATTCCATCCATGTGTTTTATTAGATCTCGATAAATTTCTATGCTATGTAAGTACCTAACTAGGTATGTATGTACCTCTCTCTATTGACACGTAAGGCCCCACGACAAAAATATGTAATAATAGAGGCCAACGCAACACGAGCGAGAGCAAATTTTTATTTTTACAATTTAAAGAAAAATTTTCTCTTTCTCGGCACGATTTTGACCTCCTCCGTCATAGAAGAACGGACAGACGAGACTTCGAATATGCCTGTATATATGTGACAGAGAGTATTGTATCATGCATGTACGGAGCGTTGGTTACGTATACGACATGCCGATTCCAAGCAACAGAGGTCGATATCTCTCATTAGTATACCAGCATGTTGTTGCGTTGATGTCGTCAACCACGGCGATGGCAGGAGAATTGCGCGATGTATAACGCGTCGCTATACGCAATCGACACGAGGCCGGAGACGCTGATAATAGTGGAAGATGTCGCTCGAAGAATGTTCGTCTCCCATAAGAAGACAAAAAAGAGAGAAAAAATTCTCGCATTGAAGGGGTCTTCATTCTTTCCTAACAGATTAGTAGTGGAGAATATTGAACAGATCTCTCGCCCACTTCGCACTCATGAATGCATGTAGACGTAACGGAAGTGATGATCAATGCCATAAATTCAAAGAGACAAATGAAAACGTGTTGGAATAGGTGTATGCTATAAGCGAACCCGGCCAGCGCACAGAGCAAAAAAAGCGATAATGGTCGTCGGGATTAGAAACAAGCATTTGCTCACTCTCGGTCTAAACATTCTAAATTTGTAGATGACATGGGAAAGAAAACTCCATCTACAAGGGTATGAAGACCTTGGTAAAAATGTAGATGAGAGAGAAGAAGAAAAAAAGGGAAAAAATGTTTGCACGGAAGAGGTGGAAATAAGAACGCGGGTCAGCTTATGTCAGCTTATGCCAAGACCTGGCTAGCTTTTGAGGCCTCAGGCTGCCGTTGGAAGTTTCTGTCTACTATTGACGATGTTAACGATAACCTGCAAAATATCATAAATTTCGGGAAATAATTATACACGCTCATATTCGTCATAATGAAATTCAGAATCGAGCCAGGACCCGATCCTGGACATCGCCCTGGGCCCATTCACTGGCCCTTCCACTCAAAACCGACTTTGCTTGCGCCGCTGTGAAGCCCTTCGCTGAAACAGCAGGGTTGTAACCTAGCCCTGTAATCTGGCCAACTGCCTCAGATGACACAGGTGTTGCTTCTTTGCCATCGGCCCGCTTGTATACAGTGACCACCACTGCACCGCCCAGTCCCAGATTATGCTGGAGCACAGCTACAGTACCCTTAACCAGACGATTGTTGGCCCAGCCGCGCAAATGCCAGACTAGCTCGGCACATTGAGCAATTCCTGTGGCTCCAAGAGGGTGTCCCTTTGAGATGAGGCCACCTGAGGGGTTGACGACCATCTTCCCGCCGTAGGTAATGTCGCCCTTTTGCACCATCTCATGCGCCTTGCCGGGCTCACATAGTTCAAGGGCATCAATGGTAATCATCTCATTGGCGGAAAAGCAATCATGCAACTCGCACACTTTGATATCCTTGACGCTCACCCCGGCCTCTTCAGCTGCCGTGCGACAGGCATGACGGGCCATTTGAAAGCCCATCAAATCAATGGAGCTGCGGTTATACAGCGACAGATCATCCGTTGCCATCGTTTGACCAGCTATCAAGACGGCCTGGTTCTTCAAGTGTGGGTGAGCATCCAGGAAATCCTGTGACACAATAACTGCCGCCGCTGCGCCGTCCGATGTCGGGCAGCATTGAAGTTTGGTTAGTGGTGAAAATACCATCGGTGCTTTGAGAATTTGCTCTAGACTGTACTCGTCCTGGAACTGTGAGTAAGGGTTGCGCTTGGAGTGTTCGTGGTTTATGCGAGCAATCTCTGCGAAATCCTCTGGCTTCGCACCGAATCTGTGATTTGCGAGACACTCAATCAGTGCCTGTAATCTTACTACGTAGTTTTGGAATTACGCACTTCTCCATGTATTCCCTGCCAGCATTTCCAAACATCTGGGCAGCGCCAGGCGCATTGGTGATACCTCGTGTTTCGGCCATCATCATTCCTAACAGGCCGGTCGGGTTTTCTCTGTCGTTATAGACTGACTGTAAGCTTCCCGGGCTCATCTTCTCGAAACCAACGACGAGAACGCAGTCAGCGGCACCATGGGACACGATAGTGCGGCCCAGAGCAAGCCCGGAAGAGCCAGTAGCGCAGTTATTGTTGACGTTGAAAATGGGAATTTTGGTCAGGCCAAATTGGTAGAACACCCGCTGTCCGCAGGTGCTGTCTCCGTAGACGTAGCATGCTACTCCTTGCTCGACATCGTCGTAGGTGATATGGGCGTCAAGCATGGCTTTGACTCCTGCTTCGAAGCCCAGTTCATGGTAGTCGACCTTGCCTCTGGGCTTGATGAATTTGGTCATTCCCACGCCCAGGACGTAGGCTGGACCTGGTTGTGATTTTGGCATGTTTGCTTTTTTTTCTTTTGTTGACTAGGGATAAACAATATAACTATATGTGGGCAGCAATCAAATGACAGGCCGAGTAATAGAAACCAAAAGTAAGTAAACATATATGTATATATGTAAATAATAAGTAGGACGAAGTTGATGATGCGGAGTTGGAGCTTCGTTTTGCGGGGAAGCTGGGCCGAGGTCCCGATGTGACTTGCCTCAGGCAAGCCAACCGATGTATGTGTGTTCCCCTTAGTGTGTACTATTGACTGACTATTGATCATTGGCGTTGTGTGACAAATAACACGCTACGAATGATTTCTAAACGTGTTTCAAGGAAGCATGATGTCACTTATCAATACGGTAGTCCGGTGGTCAAGATTTGGTGAATATTCATACTTAAAAAAAATTACGGGTTAGGGCAGGTGCTTGTCTTTAGAACTGTGTAGATGTATCAAGGATAGTAAGGATTATAATCATACAACGAACCCTAGATTACATAGAAACACAAGTTGTTTAAAGCAAGATCAGCACGGCCTTTGGTCAGTAATTCCGGGTTCAACTTCTTTACAGTAATACTTCCCAGTAACTTTTCCTATCAATACAGGCCGAATCCATTTCATTCATCATCAAGCATTGTAAACTCCGCGATCTGGTATGTTACAATGTTGTATGATGCAGCCAATTCCCGAATTTCAACAACTAGATATCATGTTTGGTGCTATTAAAGCTATTCCAGCCGTAATAGTGACGAGACAGAAGAGGGCAAATCAGGAAGTAGAACTTTGGCTAGACTCAGCTCATTAAGGACATGGAACAAAGTGAGAGTTCACTATCATGCAAAATAAATCAATGGAATAAGACATTCCTCAAGCCGGGAATATTATTATGACTAAGAAACAGCGATACGAGTGCCGTCATACAATCACTCATCGGTCTCTGGCCTCGGTCTTCTTCTTATTGGCCTATGTTGTCCTCGTGCACGAATTGGTCGACGTCCCACGGCTTGAGCAACCTCCTCCGCGGATGCCTCGTTGGGAACACCAGCAGAAGCGAGCCAATCAATCGGAACACTTGCCATTCCTTGTAGCCATAGCACTGGTTCTTGAACAAAATCACTTGGTATATCCAGGTTCGGGCACTTGTAACTCCCGGCAAAGGGATTATCACCATCAAAGGTGGGCTTCCAAGTTACTGTTTTGACGTAGAAATCAATCTCGTTAGGCCTTGATTCATCCCTGATCCAACGCGCTTTAGCCCAAGTAGAGCTTCCTGTCCACCCGCTTGTCACTGTATCCTCTTTGTTGGCTCTAAAAATAATCCCATCAGCGCGCCGGAAAACCCATTTCTCAACTGCCAAGTCTGTGATGAAGTCAATTTCCTTCTTACGCCGGTCGACCATCTCGAAATCCATTTTGATGGTGGAGACTGATTCTGGAAATATCACAGTGTTCACCCAACGTGCATCAATATGCAATGGCGCATTCCGCTCCCAGAACCAAAAGTCGGTGTATCGAATTGTGATAGTCACATTTCTTGGGCGGAACCCCTCAAGGTTTAGCACTTCTTGCAGCCTTCGCGGATCCTCCAAAGCCCACAACTGGGCAAATACCCTGATACTATGTATCTGCGGTATATCCTTCCCATCTTGGATCCGTGCAAAGTCCCTCAATGTCGCCAAATATTGCCTCATTCGCTCCAGCGTGACTCGCCTTGGCGGTGCTCTGTCTTGATGCATCAGATAGAAAGAGTGCTCTGCAAGTGCAAAAGGCATGAACCACGTTTCTTGAAAAACACGCTTGCAAGAACGCAGAAGCTCCGTTGCTGTACGCCGCCTCGCTTTATAGCCAGGACGGTACCAGTAAGTGTTGCGGTCATAAGACTGGCCATCGTGAGTGATGTCTTCATAGTCGGTGAGAGCATAGGTATAAATCAGGGACCGGATCTCTGCCGGAAGAATTGTGAACAACGGGCATTGCTCTTGCAAGTTTATATTGCTTTGCAGATTAGCCGACGGGGCTGTTAGCAGCGATGCTTCTTGTGTATGTTGTTAGCCAGCATCTATGTAGACTGTATGCACGGAGTGATATGTGTAGCCACCTTCAGCCATTGCGGTTTGCAAAGTCGTTTGTCCAGTCAAACACCCTTTTTGACGCTTCAACAAGTCACCAATTTATTTAGTAGGGTTGTCTTATCTTTTGACGAGCACGGAATGATAATAAATACAGTCAAAGATCGGCTGAGGTTGATGGGCTATTTATTTGATATTCATACACCCCACAGCCTCGCTTCGCCTCGCGCAGCCCTGTTGCCTAGCCTTGTTGCCACCAAAACCGGCCATAGGCTGACGATAACAATGAACGGCCCGGAGAAGTTGGATTGGCTGGCCATTGAATCATGCAGGCATTCGCAGTAACACTATCACATTGTCCTTCATTAAGAAGAGCTGTTTTCGAGCGAGAAAGGCAGTTGGCTGCCTTAGGCATTAGATTAGTCATCACAGTTTGTTGATCGCTGTCATTGGGGATCAGGATATGTTTCTTCAACCTATACTGCGATGGAATTACGAATTTCTGTTGGCCAATGATAGCTTATCGATTCGACAGCTTTCAAATGGGGGATCGTGTTGCAGTCGCCAAAAGCCTTGCAGGACGATAATCTAGCTTACATAGCAAAGCATTTCCCCTTGAAACTTGGCAGACATGGCAAATAAAACATCTCGTCTCAACATACAGGTATCAATGCCATTTTGTGGACTACAGTCATCTTGGAACTACCCAAGCCTCCGTGTTTTGCATGCGACATCGGAACAGGTGAGCGGTATATCACCGCTACGCGTCTTTCTAGATGATGGATCATTCTCAAAAGATCCAAGAGGAGGCACTGCCTCACTATCTTGCTGAGAGGTACTATCCAGTGCGCATCGGCGAGGTCTTTCAATCTAGGTACCAGGTCCTCACGAAGCTTGGGTATGGGCCAGCCTCAACCATCTGGCTTTGCCTTGATCTCTGGTGTGTTGTGTATTCTGCCACATATATCATAGTTTTACAACTGATGTTGGATAGGGAAAATCGGTACGTAGTACTAAAGGCTCATGTCAGGAGCAAGGGGGCTTTACCGGAACTTACCGTTGTTGAACACCTCCGAGAAAAGTAGGGTGAACATCCTGGGAAGAGGTTCGTCCGACTTTTTACTGATTCATTTGAAATCACTGGACCTGATGACATTCATCCTTGTCTCCTCTACCTCGCTGCTGGTCTTGACATGGCTGAATGTATGCAATGTTTTCCTGAGGAAGCTCTTACGGCTCCCCTTCTCAGAGCTGTTGTACGGAATGTTCTTCTTGCTCTAGATTATCTCCACCAAGCAAATATCATCCATACAGGTAAGTAGTAGCTTTGGGACGACTTTCTTTATGCATGTTACTCCTAACCAACCCGGTCTCAGCTGTTCAGCGTAACAATATTCGGTGTTTCCTGGCAACATCATGGATCACACAAATCCTGGCGTCCCGATGACACCAAAGGACAATCTTGGAATTGTAATGTTTGAATATAAATGCTGAATTGATTTATCGTCTAATATTTCTATACCTCAGTTGCTTTCTTGTTAAACACGCGCTGTCCAATAAAAGCCTCTATCACAGCAAGAGATTGAAGTGCCTCAACTCAATTTTGAATCCATATCCATGGCGTATATCCAGAATGATAACGTCAGATACGCCTCTTTAGTTGCCAGACTTCTGCTTCAGCTTTTTCTCTAGCTCCTCCACGTGCTTTTTTATCTTGTTGAATTGCCATGGCCAATATACCACATACTGTATAAAAGATTTCGTTAGTATGATAATAAATCAAATACAGGATTGATTAGAGAGAGAATGAATAGACCCACCAAAAATGGTCGCTCGTCATGACGATTGTCATCAGGGTTGTAAGCCGACACTGCAATTTTCAATGAGTATATTTATCCTCAAAATAATTGAGAAGCAGTGAAGGCTCGGACTCGGACTTACAATGTACACTGGGAGAGATGATTGTCGCCTTATGACGGTTTATACTGGATGCACTTAGTATCAGATGTAAGGATTACTGAGAAGATGATACTTACGAATAGAAGCGAAAGAATCTCATAACCTTTTCTGCCACATCCTTCGGGCTCTGGTCATTCCAATCACTCAGAAGTCGAAGATACATTGACCAGGGACCCAATTTATCCCTTTTGCGCAACAAACCGAACACTAAACCAGGTCAGTAACAGTTCGATGCCTTTTCAGATAGAAAAGAATTACCAGATAATTCGGCATAGGTCATTCCCATCTCGTCTTCGTCATTCTGATTCTGTGCAAGAGGCAATAACTCTGCTGTTGGCGTAGCCTCCAGGAACTCAGTTATGATTGGAATATTCCATTTCTCCCTCGCCCATCGCTGGAACTCTTTTGCGTCATTCTTCGAAATACTTCCTAGTGGTGCTAGATCTGCACTGCTGGCATCATATTTGGTGTAATAACCTCGTAGGTTCTAATATTGAAGTCAGTGTGTAAATTACCGAATCGTTGGAATGGAAATGGTATCATATATATAATTTGGTAGGGAACTTACTTCATCCACATTACCACTTCCCAAGACTAGCAAAGAGGCACCAGCACGAGGGAGCTTGCGCGCGGTAGTTGACAATTGTGCAAGCTCATAACCAAGCACCATACGGCTGCGTGCTTGTACATTCTGTCTCGCCAATCCTTCTGCCACCGAACCACCTTCAGACTCAAACTTGGGTGCAAATCCGTTGAGAGCCTTGGAGGCGATATTCTCAAAGGCAGAGACAGCATCGTCAATGTTTATATCAGAGTGATAGGCACCGATAGTCTCTGCGAGCCGCCTAGC
Organism: Talaromyces atroroseus; assembly: GCF_001907595.1. Classification (NCBI taxonomy): domain Eukaryota; kingdom Fungi; phylum Ascomycota; class Eurotiomycetes; order Eurotiales; family Trichocomaceae; genus Talaromyces; species Talaromyces atroroseus. The sequence continues at coordinate 725,293 of NW_017971439.1, read as the reverse complement.
GCGAGACTTGGTTTCGTCAGAAGAGTGTATGGTGCCCATGTAGCAGGTATGCAGCAATCGGGAAACAATTTCTTCTGGCTTTGTTGGAGTGAATTCCGGCTCGCCCGTGATGCGGCGTAAGTCTTGTAGAGTGCCCGCATCACCGTTCTCAATGGAGATTACAACAAGACGCGCCATCCCATAGACGAAAAGCGCTACACTAGAGCTATCCAAGCCACCTGATAAGGCGAGAAAGAAGCCAGCGGCGTTTGCACGTATCAGATATTGCCACAGATATACGGCAGTAGCCATGTATATCTCCTCCATAGTGTCCAAGAGCTTAAGCTCGATGGGCTTCGCTATCTCCAACGTATCCGCTAGATAGATCTCTTCCGTAGTACGGCCAAGGTGGATATCGCACTCGATTCGTGGAAAGTCTACTTGCCGGGCAGCTTGTACTCCGCGACTATGCTCACTTCTGTAGCTACGTACCCGTTCCACGTCAACTGTGGAAATCGTTACCTCTACAGGACGGAGAGAAAATTGCGATGACTGCGCAACCACCTCACCGTTCACGAGGATCATGGATGACCCATCGCTATCAAAATTAGTAAGAGATATTGCCAGATTTATTGGGTGTTGACAAAAGGCGACTCACAAGAGCATTCGTGCCTCGCCACTGCAATAGGATACGTTGTTAGCAGCCTATAAATTTAGGCCAGAAAGTAGCATTGAAGTAGGACGACGAGAAGCTTACTCAATACCAATAGCGTTTGCATAAACGTATACTGTTCTTGGTAGTTAGACATGGGTAATTTGTGCGATTAGTGACTGACTGACCTCCTCCAAGTTTTCGCGTCGAGTTAGCAATCAGGTCAAGTCTTGATTTCAGTTTCCGTAGTTCGGCGCTAGAGAATTGAAATGAGTAGCAATCCCAACTGTTTGAGCGATGTATAACTTACTGAGAAGCACTGCTGTTCAGTATAATTTCCGCTCCACTATGGCACGTTTAGTTATACTGTGATAACCCCGAGGATGTTGCCATCAAAGACATAAACAGAGAAGTATTTGGTAAATGGCTTACTTTAACCCCGCAAATGTCGATGGATTGAGCGGTGTGAAAAGCTCCTCACATGTCTCGCAGGTCACAGCTGTATCTGGAGTTGAAAGGATAAAATCCCCGATCGGACATGTACTCTGGCCTGTGACGTCCCGCGCACACTTCTCCAAATAGTAAGTTTCCACTGTATGCTCTTTTGTCCATGCTGAGAAATGCCGTGCTTCGCGATACAATCCATTGTTGGCAAGAGACTGTTTGGCGCGGATACCGTATATGTGGCGATAAGTACACAGGATGCGGGTGTTGTACCTGACATTGCGATGTCGAACGGGGACTATATGTATTAACGGTGGTATCAAGCCAGAAAATGTTTGGAAAACTTAGAACTTACTACCAATATCAAGTAGCATGCCCTGAGACACAGGGTCCGCCAGAATATCTGCAAGAACTCTACAAATTCGGGGTAAGTAATTTTACCAATTAACAGAGGAGCTTTAGAACCGCTCACTCCCAAGAGTGAAGGAATGTGTCTCCTTCTAGGAAATGGTCGAGACTGGTGAACAGTCAGAATGATCAAGAAGACATGTCTCACGAATTGATCAGAAGCATACCATCCATATCCCGGAACCTATGGTCAAAATGTTAGTATGTTCTACATAAGCTGCAAAGTGATGAGTTCCTTCTACTAGCTATAGGCAAGCAAGAAGAAAAAATGCAGATCAAAGAATCATGGCAGAGAAGAATGATTGCTCGGGATAAATGCCAACTCACCTCCAACTCTGGACCTGTTCTCAACCTGGCACCCTTTTCTTTCGCAATACGTATGGACTCAAGAATGCGTTTCTTATTACCCTCAAAATCCAGAGGGACAGACGGTAGCTACGATCCTACAATCAGTATAAATCCTGAGCCAACCGAATAGACAGAGACGGCTAGGGAGAAATGAGTAAGAGATGAGGATGGGAAAACTTACCGTAGCAACAGCGACGGTTACAAAGGACATCGTGGCTGTTACGATCTGTATAATAGCGAAACAATCGATGTGCTCCCTGCAATGCAGACGTTCAGAAGAAGACTGCAACGGCGATTGGAAGATGACTGCAGCCACTGCACCCCGCATTCTGGTCACGTGCTACTTCTCCAAATTTATCGTAACCCTATCAACCCTGCGTGATCTGACTGTTGATCTGTGAGGAATACTTCTACGCATTAAATCTACCAGACATATCGACCAATACGTAAACTTCATCAGCCGCCACATATCTAGTAGAGTCTCCGCCGTATGCTGTTCATAAATTTATAATAATTAACTCGTAACCTCCTATGTGCGCCAGTCGTATCAAGAAGTTTCTTCAAATAGAATAAATATGCCAAGGCGAATGGCTACTCCATGAAAACCCCAGCAGAGAGATGATTCCACTCGTCCCAGTCAGTAGTATTTGCATCTAGGGACGCTCCTGCGACAAAATCGTCCCACAACGCCGAAATCGAGTTCTCTGTTGGATACTCGGAGCCAAAGCCGACATCAATATCGGGATTTAGAGTGGCTCCGTAAGGCTGGTTTATGCCTAGGCCCCCATCCGGCTCATCCTGCGGATTGGAGGCGTAGGGAGCCAACCAGCCCAGTTTATGCCAGACGCGCGTCTTCAGGCTTATCAGTGTAAGATATCTTGAGTTATGCTGTCTGAGGTTCTTAAACCGCGGGGTCGGTAGGTTGATAGAATGACCCCTATTCACTATGCGGCCCTGCCTTAGGCTAATGACCTGATCGATCAAGTCTTTGCTCAGGATAGCCTCCTCGTCTGGACATGTGCAGCCATCTAAGTGCACCAGCAGAACTATCAACGCATGGATAGGTTGTATGAGTCCCGGGACAAACCAGTCACGGCGCAGTGATTGTGGGAGGGTAGCAAGTCTAAGAAATCTCTCGAGAAACGAACGAGAAGTTCTGCAGTCGTCGTTAGACGAGCCAAGAAAGAAAAGAAAGAAAAGTAAAGTGAAAGGAATAGACATACCTTACAATCTCACTGTGACAATCCATCCCCTTGAATAGGTCCAGCTGCCAGAATCTCAGGCCGAGCATGCAGTATGCACGATCAATTAGCATCTGAAGATACACGCGCGCCCACTCGTCCTCACCGCTCTCGCCAAGCATCTTCAGCAAATTCTCCATCACCCTGCCGAAATACGTGATCTCATGCTGTTCGGGCTTCCGTTCATACCAGATCTGCATGCGGCACGCCCACTCCCAGTGGCCCTGCATGGCGATCATCATAGGTGAGAGGTTGTTTGCTTCACTTCCCACAGCTGCATCGTCCCATGTGATAGACGGTATTTTCGTGGTGAAACTCACAGAGGATATAATCGCGGGTAACCCGCTCGCGATGGTGGATTCTACGTCGAGAAATACCAGGTGCCACCACAGCCGTCGCTGGACGTCTCGATCCACGTCACTTTCCGTATTCTGATCGACGTGCAGTCGTAAAGATTGCGCAAAGCGGATCGTGATAGGCAGGAATCCGAATGCGGTGAACGGCGCAAGATGACCCGCTCGAAAGGTGTTCATGATGAGGAAACCCTGAAGGAGCATTATGGAGCTCGGGGACTGCGTGACGTAATATGAGGAGAGGTCCAGGGCATGCGCGAGCTCGTCGTAGAGTTCATGGATGGCCGAAGATTGTATGCTGGCCTCTGAATCGCTCGAATTGGCTACGTTAGTATATAGTATCGCCAAAACAAGAAGCAGCAGCTCGGCGGATGTGTTCGGTGACAGATCATCCCAGAACTTCGAGTACACCTTTCGCAATGTCGGGATATGGCAGACGGGAATTATAGGGTGTATTGTGAGGACAAAAGACTCGAAGACGGATTTGCATCCGTCCCGCGAAGGCAGCTTGGTCCAGACGGATGACACAACAGCATCTCCGAGGGAGCTAATGGGGACGAAGGGATAATCCGATATCGACTTGGGCGCGAGTATTTCAGCTGGTATTGCGGGCTTTTGTATCGTTAGTATATGTGCCAACCCCTTGTTGCTATGTCCTGTGTACCTGTGTTGTGTAAGACTCACCTGCTCGTTGCCTCCCACCCTCGCCTTCTGAAAGTGTCCGGAACGGAATGTCTTGGGCTCTTTGCTGCGTCTCACTCGTAGCCTGCTGTTCAATGACCGATTTCCACGTCTCTGATGACGAGGTCAAACATATGATGTCCTGTTGGCCGCGGTATGGGATAAATTCGATGGTCGGAACAACCACGTTCGTGTATTCACAGCTCCGACCACCTCTCAGGCATCGCATGCACACTAGTCTCGACCAGTCGCATCGAACCTATTTTAGAAGAGGTAAGTCCCAGTTTCACGTTCACCACTGAGAGATGGCTGCTAACCCGACGATCACGGCATGTTATACACGTAGTTACCTGACGTCGTCGTCGCGCCTCCGGGCCGAGGAGATTCTTGCTCATTGTGGCTGTGTATCCTGATACTGTGATATGTCGTGCAGTAGCTGGCTCCCGGACATTGCAGAATGTTTCCTTGCCATAAGCATCTTAAGTGAATGAAGAACTTTTCAATCAAGATATATTCTACTGTATATGTTTTGCAGTACAAGGTAAGTAACATTATTGGCCAGAAACTTCTTAGCGGGTATGATTACACGTGACCCTCAGTACAACCAATCCGCGCCTCTCGGCCATTGCAAATTTGCAATTGCGGTTGTACAAAAACCGAAATTTGTAAATATTACAATTTTTGTCATTGTGCTATAACCGGTTTAATTATCTATCTTAGGTGACCGTGACGACTTGTAAATTACGCCCATAGAACCTGATCATGGTAACTTCCCACACAAGCCAGTCTTTTTCCAAATGACATAGATGAAGAGTGTGGATACAATAAAGCGACTTTTCGAGAGAGCAAGAGTTCCTAGGAGAGCCCCTGAGGTCACTTTCACGTTACTTGCTTTGCATTTTTCTTTTCTTTTATTCTCTTTACAGCTGGGATGTTGTCTGAAACAACTAGGATTGTTGATTCCTAATGTTTCCTTGCGCAACATAGATCAGACGGACGCTGTTGTGGTGGTAGGCTCTTGAACTTCTTCGGCATCGTGTGTGGGCACATATTTTACATAACGTGGGATCGATGAGACACACAGTAGATCGAGGTCAAAAGGTCAAAAGGATCGACCTTGCATATGCCGACGTTGCTTAAATACTCAGCATACTGCACCATACCTAGGTAGCGGTTTCAATAATTGCTAAACGGACTATACAAAATCAGAGTCCTATAAAGAACACGGTACTTGAAAAATGTAGAAACTCATATCGTTTAAAACATCTGATACCTGTTCACGAGACATTATAGCAGTCCGCCACCCTCATATAAGCTAAATAGACCGTTTTTAAATGTCGATAGACAAATATCACACTTACTATGGTCTCTTCTTGATTCCGTTCGCGGCAAAAGGATTCTGGTATGGGTAGGAGCTGTACCTAGGTAGTTTTGTAATGTGAACAAGATTTGTAATTCCCATAGTAGATCCCTAGATAGTCCACAGCAACTTGGCTCCAGCAATACTGGATTGGTTGTTAATGTTTTCGTACAAATGTATCTACGTCGAATACTGGTCTAAAATAGTCTGATTCCATCTGAAGTAGAGTGATCCAAATGGCCAGACTAAATCAACAGACATATTTAATTGATTTATTTGTTTCTGATTTACTACTGTATAGCTGAAGTGTTGTGAGCTTTCTACATAAAGTATTAGCATATGTCCAATTTCAAAACATATGAAAGACTTACATATGAGCGATTCTCTTTGATTACAAATCCGCATACATAAGTTGATGCATGCACTCAACCTGATTTTTTAAAGGACCCAGCGGACAATGTAACACCTCGATGAACGCTCTCATCCCAAGGGTAAGCTGTTGCATCTATGTTTCTACGTAGCATGAGGTCTTTGATCGCTACTCCTTTCCACGTATCTGAAACCATATCGGGAGATCCCGGGCTTGGTGTTCTGAATGTTGAATTGAGCCAGCTCGCAATGTGCTTCATAACATCATGAAATATGTTAGCTGTATGATAGCTACCATCTTGCATAACATTGCTCCATGAACATAGTTACCAGGTGGGCATGGCACTATGAGAGAAGAGAAAAAAAGACCACTATGCCAAAACGAGTCTGTTCGGGGGAAGTATTAGTAGTTTTTGGTCTGACCTATTTTTCTGATTTCATGTGCCTCCCTCCGCACCCATCAAGTACGTTTTCTAGAATTGTGTCCCCCAATTAATATAGCAAAATATATGAGACAGTTATGAGAATCCTGTCCCCATACCCCCGAAGGACCCCCTCGCGCGACACCATCCAAAGCACCGCTCTCGCACAAAACGTTCATTTTTAAGATCGTCGGGCCGACTGTAGATCCCGGCCCCACAATTCCCGCGTGGCTCCCGCAGATGCCCCCCACTGCGTAGTCTGGTAGGTTTGACTAGTGAGATTGATAAAGTAAACTACAGCCCGGTGTCCCTTTAAGGTCTTGTTCTTGAATCATGAGACTGATCTGGGCCCGCCACTTAAGATCATCGTGCCTACAATCATAACTTTTTCAAACTCATGCACTGTCATTGAATACTGTAAAATGGAACCAGCGTGAAGATGAAATGATATCGGATCCCAACGACAGTAGCGAAGCTTTTCTGAGGGGAAACAAAAGAAAAAGAAAGAAAAAAAAAGACAAAAAAAAAAGAAGAAGAAGAAGCCAGAGGATGACAGTCTTCCCAGCAATTTAATAACTATTATTAGCCCGCTCACTGACCGCACTTTGTCGAAATATTTGGCCGCTAATGGCTCTCTAGGTAATGCCCAGCACCTCGCTCCTGTATTTGGTCCATAAACTCGGAATGGGAAAGTTTTTGCCCTAGAGAAAAGAATTTCGATCTTCCTTTCTGCTGAAAGTTACTATCTGGAGATACTTTGGGTTAATCTTCTACTCAAAACTTATGCACCAGTCACTCTGGAGCAGAATATAGAGCATTAATCAAAGGAATTGGCGGTTAGACCTTGGGGTCTCTCTTCATGACTCACCTAGGCGACACCTCAATCACAGGAATTCATCAGGGCTATATTGTGTCCGCATTGCTTGTATCCTTGTTGGTCCCGATTTATATTTGATACTCTTTGAACACACTCATCTCCTCATCGCAGCTTTTTTAACGGTCCTCCAAGAGCAGTATGGTTTAGAGTGGGTAGCAGTGGCCATAAGTATCTTGGAATTTGCCAATGCCAAAGTTCAGTAGGTTATACCCATTATACTACCTCTTTTCAATGGAAATTATACCTGCATTTTTGAAGTTTTTCGTTGCGGTGAATTCAACGTGAACTATCGCTCTGTCTTTCATAGACCTCAGCTAACATGTACCTTGAGGATAGATGCACTTAGCAGATTCCGTAAAGCATGACCTATCATTACCCAGGTATATTGGTCACGAACGCCGTATGTTCTAGTAATTACCTGACTATATAGTACGCCATAGCAAGGATGAGCAAGCAGGAGCGCAAGAATATCAATGTATTGAGCTTATATCAGGGAGACAGCTGAGAGATGGCTGCATAACATGGCAGATATTACAACAACTCGCCCAGGATTTTAAGGTTTCTTCAGTCTTACCTACCCCGGATTCTAGCTTATTGAAGAGCTCTCGTGCATCAATGAATCCCATTTCCAGCCACGAACTTCCCACATGGCCATGTCAAGGTACTTCGCGTGCTTATGCAGGGAGTCTACACTCCGTAGAGGAATGATATAGGGATGACACGCGGCATGGGGTATTTCGCAGGGAGAAACAGCGGCACCTGATTGGCCCTGCTGGAGCTCTCCGACCCGCCCCATCTTGACGACGTCACCAGCAGAATTATGTAAGTCACTAATTGGGCTTAGCGCCAGTTTCGACCGGTGCACTCCCCTCCGTCCATTATTCGCGCTCTCGACCATGCGAAGGTTAACTGTCGTGATAATCTATTTTGTTCCGTCCTTGACTGTACGGAGTAGTCTCAGATTCATCGGCGTCTGTTCTCCTGGTTTTTGTCAGAAGACACATCCGCTAACGGCTCATTCCCCCGCAAGGTACGTGCCACCCGCTGCGCACCACCTCTCCATGTTTCCATTTACACGGCATGCAATCGACCATCGTGAGCGGTACATTACGCGCTATGGAAGATTATCGATGACTGTCCAAAGTGGCTGATCTATATCATCGTATTGTTTCCGAATTATGTACTAACTATTCTTTAGCAGCCGCCGCATAATCTGACATCCTCGGTTAACCGTTTCTCCCTAACCAGAACGCTCGATTATACTCGTTGGCGACAGCATTGATCAACCTAGCGCGCATATTAGGTTTATTTGGCCCAGTTGAGTAGTGACGGCTAGAAAGAGTTTGGTCATTGTTTGCTATACTCCAATCTCACACCTTCACGCCGCGACTGTAACCATTATTCAACATACTTCCGAACCTCCGTCTTCTTTCTTAGAAGGCACCAATTCCGACTAGATCAAGTCTTTATGACGACGTGGGCTTAAACAGTCCGAGTGAGGAACAATTGTGGGACGCCGAACGGTCATCTCGCTCTTTGAGATACCGCTTTGCGTTCCATCGGGTTCCCCAGCCCACACATAGGCACAACATAGACACAGGATCTACCAAAAGCATACCATCCATCTACTCTTGCTTTCAGGATTCGATTGCTCGAGCGTCATATGGCTTAATTTCAACTGGCAGGTATGACTATGAACGACAGTCCCAGTCACGTTCGTCTTTCCTCGACCGCATCCACTCCAGCTACATCTACCGCCGCCATGTCGACGTCGAGCCCATGGGTGCTAGATACGACAAAGCGCAATCGTCTGCTTAAAAAATATCGCACCCAAGTGGCGTCAGCTACCTCGACAATTTGTGCTACCTTGTCTGTGGTACGGTATCCAATTGCATTATACTCTTTCTTTAAACTGATCTTGCTAATATGGCGGCTCTTATTATAGACACCATTAGAAAACCTGAAGACACGAATGCAAACGTATGGCTTACCAAGCAATAATGAAACGTTATACAGCTGTCGCTAATTTGAGAGGCAGTCACAATTTTCGAAATATCACTGAGTGTGCTAAGTACATATGGCGTACAGAGGGATTCCGTGGTTACACTGCTGGTAAGCGGGATTTATATAGAGAAATAAACACTTGCAGGATCATCTAACGGATGTATAACTAGGTTTTCTTCCACCCCTTATGAGCGTCACATTTGTACGAGTCATCAGCTTCAGCACGTATCAAAATGTTAAATACCGCATCTCCGACGAGTATGAGCGTATCACCGGCGTTTCACCTCTAATCTACTACAATCAAACCGGAAGTATTCCTAGTTTAGCGACAATCACGACCTTCACAGTAGCGGGGATGTGTGCAGGTCTCGCTGCGTCCCCATTTGCATGTGAGTGTGCTTTCTTGGTGTTTGCTTTCCTTTTATAAAACAAAGGACGCGTGCTCATTTCTCTTCTAGGCCCTTTTGAACTCGCTAAGAATGTCGTCCAGACCTCGGTCTTGATGTCTTATCGATCTCAAGCCTCGCCAGATGCTGTGCGAGATCCGAAGGTCCGCTCTTTACCCCGTCTAGGCACTATTCAGGCTTTTAGGAAAATCATCAATCGCCATGGTTTTCGCGGTTTATACACGGGTTATCATCTCCATGCTTTACGCGACACGATAGGAACTGGGCTGTATTTTGGGATTTATGAAACTGTCAAGCAGGTCATTGCCAAAGAGATGGGCAAGCCGGCACAAAGTCCATTTGGCCCTCCGATGGTTGCGGGTGCTCTATGCGGGACAGTACCTTGGCTTGTGGTAAGTCTCATTCATTCACGTCGTGCTACTTGGCATGAGAGCCCTTCACTGACGTCCATTCCTCAGACTTACTCCCTCGATACGCGAAAAACACGGGCGCAGAGTATCCTGCTTGGCCGAACGAAGGAAATTGGAGAAGCTTCAGTTGCCGTAGCGAGGTCCAGCATGTACAAGGGCCTATCGGTGTCTCTGATGCGAACCAGTTTCCAGAACATGATTCTCTTCAGTCTTTTTGAGTATACCAAGACGAAAATCAACAACCTTGAGGCATGAACTATGGATACCTAGGTAAAACCAAATTATGAACCACTGGGCTAGTTAGTTAACTACACAGAGGTGGAAGATGTCGCGTTTCCCTTTCCCTGATGAGGTCGATCCCATCAACTGTTATGTTTTGTTCATTCTCGAAAACCTTCCAAGGAAAACATATTTACGTGTACCATGTTATCTGTGCGCAAGGGACGAAACAGTTACTATTTGCTGTTTGTACTTTTTGTATCATCTATATCTTTTACATACGACGCGAACACTTGGTCGGTCGCATCAGCATTGGACCAGTGGAACTTGATGGGGCACAGTAAAAACAAGCAAGTTCAAACATGTACGATTCATACACTATGATACCTACTTTTTGTAAAAACAGTTACGGTCCAATCAATCCTAGACTTAAAAAGCTGAATCTGTACAATATGCATCTGTGGATGCCCGAGTCCAACCCCACCAAAGCGATAGCCGACGTCATTCCCGCTTCCCGATCTGTTGCCTGGTCAATCCACCATAAATACATCTTCAACACAAAAAGTTATTCTGTCCGCGCCTCGACGGCATTTCCTTTTTTGAACCTTTATTCAAGGTTGTTTTCTGGCTTTATGAAAAACGCTATAAGCTAAGATGACATCGTGAGTCTGAAAGAGAGAGAAAAAGAGATGATGCGATCAGACTGTTTTGTTTGTTTTTCTTTTTTCCTCTTTTTTCTTCACTAACATTTCTATCTGTCTAGAAGCAACATCGTCCAGCTGCCATTCCGGCGCACCCATCCAGTTTCTCTCTCGGATGCGATTACGCAGTACATCTCCTCAAAATATGACCAACGGCCGGATATGTTTGCAGACGACCTGCTCGTGCTCGATCGACTTCGCGCGGAGGCTGTGAACGTGCAAGAACCCCATGTCAGTGGGGTTAGTAGGCTAGTCACTTATGCCGCACAGCTGAAATGGCTGGGAGGGAAGTTTCCGGTTGATGTGCGTATGCTTCTACAGTCTTGGACAAAAAAGTATGCCTCGAAACTAGAGGAATTGACGAGTATACAGGTCGGTGTCGATTTCTCTTGGTATCCTGCTTTCGGCTTCAATACTTCGAGACCAAGTGAGTTATACTCCTCACCCCATGATACGATATTGCAGGAAGGGAGCACCATTCAAAATAAGCAAAAATAACACAGCTAACACACGTTTTCCGGCCGTATAGTCGTGCAGAACAATCTGCGATTTGAGCTCGCAAACATATTATTCAATCTTGCCGCGCTATATTCACAACTCGCCTACTCTCTAAATAGGACAACGTCGGATGGTTTAAAGCAGGCATGCAACTATTTTTCACAAGGAGCAGGAGTCCTCTCCCACCTCCGAAAGGATATCATGCCAGACCTTCGCGCATCGCCCCCGGAAGATATGGATGAAATGACATTGCAAAGTCTAGAAGAGCTCATGCTAGCACAAGCGCAAGAATGTTTCTGGCAAAAAGCCGTAAAGGACGGTCTTAAAGATGCGTCAATAGCGCGGTTGGCCGCTAAAGTGTGCGATTTCTATGCGGATGCTGGGGACTTTGCGGTAAAATCAAACGCTATTAGTACCGATTGGATCCACCACATGTCAGCCAAACACCACCATTTTGCTGCTGCTGCCCAATATCGACAGTCATTGGATTGTCTAGACAAGAGAAAATACGGAGAAGAAGTTGCACGGCTTAGAGACAGTCTGAAGTGTGTGAATGAGGCGCTCAAGGAAACCAAATGGATTAACCGGGTAGTCTTGGGTGATTTGAACGGCTTGAAGAATCGAGTCACAGAAGACCTGAAACGCGCTGAGAAGGATAACGATGTCATTTATCTTATTCCGGTACCTCCAAAGTCGGAATTGAAGCCCATCGACCGTGCAGCTATGGTGTCTGCAAAGGCTCCCACGCAAGTGACCGATGCTATTTCCCTGCTTGGTGAAAATGGTCCTCTTGGTCAACCGTTGCTTGCAAAACTGGTGCCGTACGCCGTTCACATTGCCGCCAGTATATACTCGGACCGTCGTGACCGACTGGTCAATGAAACGATCATCGGAGAACTGGAATCGATGACGGATCAACTGCGAGAGTTAGTTCAATCTCCTTCACTCCTGTCAACCCCGAAGATTTTATGAATGACAAAAATGCTAAATGCTATATAAAACTAGTCTCTTACAATCGCTTAACTTGCCTGGTTCTCTGCAAGCTTTGGAAAAACCGCTCGGCATACCACCTACTCTTATTTCTCATGCGGAAGAACTCCGCCAACAGGATGGTCTGGTTCGCCTGCGTCGCTCTCTAGAAGACACGGCTCAAGTCAAGAATAATGACAAAGCACTGTACACTGAGGGGGTTGACCTTTTAGCAGCAGAAAAGGAAGAAGATGACAGGGCTCGCGCGAAGTATGGGACAGACAGATGGAATCGAGAAACTTCTGTTACAGCTGGGAAGAAAGTACACCAGACAGCGTCAGATATAAATGGATACTTCACGTCTGCGCAAAGCACCGATGAACTGATCCAGGGAAAACTGCGAGATGCAGAGAAGGTCTTAAGGATTTTGACAGGCACAAACCGTGACCTTGAGTCATACGTGCCTAGTAGTCGCCGGGCTGCTATCACGCCGGAATTGGAGAGGGAATCTAGTCGGCTGAGAAGCTGTCTTAATGAGGTGAATAGGCTTGAGAATCGACGGAAGCGTCGTATTCAAGTGTTGAAAGAAAAGGCTCGTTCGGACGACATCAGTGAGTTTACCTCTTTCTTTTATTTATCCCCTGATTACAACCCTTATTGGATTGCATCTAACTCAATATGTTTTGTTCTCGCTAGATTCTGCACTACTCAAGGAAACAGGAAGGCTTGAAAGAGAATTTCCCATGCAGCCCATTGAGGCCAGTCAATTCGAGAGTCTCTTCGAAGAACAACTCCATCTGTACGACTCGGATCTAGGCATGCTTACGCAAGAGCGAAATGAACAAGACCAACTAGAGACTCAAGTTCGAGAAGCAAATAACAACTTCAACCGAGCACGACGCGGTGACACATCTAGCAAAGAACGCGAAAAGGCGTTGCAGGAATTGGAAAACGGTTACGCAAAGTACAAGGAGCTTATTGGCAATATTGAAGTTGGGCGGAAATTTTACAATGATCTGGCGAAGATCGTGGGCCGGTTTAGGGATGATTGCAAGTCCTTTGTACATCAGCGACGAATGGAAGCGGGTCAACTAGAGAAGTATGACTTGACTTGCCCCTTCAGAGTAATGTGAAGATATATACTAATGGTCATGCAGTGACATTACCAGCGCGGCAGCAATGGCATCACTGAATATAGCTTCTCATCGTCCTATACAGCGGCCGCAAAAACCACAATCACCACTCCAGCAGCCGCAGCCACAGCCACAGCAGCAACAACCTCTGACCGCACCACAGCCCACAAGAACGAATGCGGCACCGCCTCCGGTCACAATTGGGGGGGGGATCTGGTCTCCGGAGATGGGTATTCGCTTTGGAGGGCCATTGCCTGCGCCTGGGACCACACAGCCAGGACGACAGGGTGATCACCAGAATAAGCCTGCGACGCATGCAAATCCCGGGGCTTGGGATCCGAGTAAGGGATTGCGATTTTCTTAGTTAGTATCAGAGCAAGACCTTAATACTCGATAACTACTGAAAGATTCGTTGTATATACGTGTCAGAGAAAGAAACATGGCATTCAGGGATGCCGAGATTGTGGGTATAATTGCTGAACGTGCGTTATCGCAGGAAAATGCACTTTGGTATGACTCGTGAAGCACAACATATATATACATATAAATACAGTTCCCATCGAAAGAGAGGGAATATGAACTTACAAATTTCATCTAAACCACCAATTGACCTAGATCAAAGCGAATAATTAGCACCAGTATACGGTGTATGCAAAACGTGAAGACAACAAAAAAGACATACCGACGCAGTGATACCCTCACCAACACCTTTGATGCTATGCCACCACCCCTTGGGAATAAACAGAGAATCGCCTCTTTCAAGAATAACATCATACCCTATATGATTCTGTGCGCGAACAACACCTGTTGATGGCACTGAGGACGAGGACGCATCACCCCAAACAGCCCTTTCAAGCAGCACCCTTTCAGACCCTTGCATCATCTCATTCCCTCTAAAAGTCGCCGCATGGCCCAAGAAATCATCACCCTTAGTTGTCGAATCCATCATTTCTTGCTGTACACATGCAAAAACCTGCAACCCTGTAGACGGCGACAGGAGACGCACATGCTTCACACCGGCCAACTGCACAAACAAATTGGGATTCGGATCCTTGTGCAGTGGTGTGTATGTTGGCGGTGTGCCGATCCATAGATTCGTCGCATAGACATCGTTCTTTCCCGTTTGGCTGACGAGTGCGGGCGTGGGATGGAAATCTGATTGGAGCTGGGGTGGTAGGTTTTCAAGATGGCATTGAGCGAGGTATATTTGTGTGTTAGTATCATTCCTATTGATATCGGTGTTCACTTGCGATTCTTCTTTTGGTCTTTCGGCAGAAGCGGCAGTCCAGTCGAGGAACATTGACAATGGTGCTTGGAAACGCTCGAATTGGGTATTATTGATGTAGGTCTTATTACCATTGGTGTTGTTCTCTTCTCCTTTAGTAGCAGAGCTAGTTAATTCTAGCGGTACCAGAACATCGCCGTGTTTCGAGATATAGTCGAAATTGAGCTGCGCCTGGACTCCCTTCTTGCCATGATTGGAAACCGTTTCCAAAAACCACTTGCTATAGGCTGGTAGTTTCAAACACAGCTCTGCAGAGCGTATAACTACCGGTTTCTCAGCTCGGAAGTATTTCTGTCGAAAATGGTCTATGTTTTCGTCTGCGAGGACGTCGGGAGATGTGTATCTGATGGTGGATACGTTACGGCTGATGCTGATATAGACCGAGGTTTTGAGGCATGTTTGAGGCTGTCGAGTCACCTGGTTGCTTCTTCTATACAACATCCATATCTGCGTTTGCCGTGCTCTCATTCTGGATATTGGTCATTCGCTATCAAATTTGACGCATGCTGGTTGCCTCGATGCCTGAATCTAAGGAGCAATTGGTGTTTGTTCCGTGTTAGGCTTAGCTCTGTCCACTTGCGCCTCCCCGCACTGCCGGATTTCTAAGGCTCCCACACCACATATTCGCCCGTTCCGCGCTTGAACCTGCTGTGTTTGGTAGCTCGCCGGCCATCTGTAGTCTTTATACCCATGCAAGTCATCTTAAACGATGGATTCTGAGTCTCCCCATCCAAACGGGAACTCTCCACAAGTCTCTGGCACTCCACCGACCGACCAGGCTAAAAGGAAAGCGGAACCAAACAGCGGAACTCAGACGCGCGCAAAGCGGAATCGCTACATCTCGATAGCTTGGTATGCGATGCTAACCCTAACAATGCATACATCGTTGTCTAACGGATATCTCCAGTAACGAATGCAAGCGCCGGAAGATTAAATGCAATGGCCAGGTGCCATGTCAGCGGTGCGGGCATCTCAATCTTGAATGTCAGTGCATTGTATAACCACATAACCAAAATATCATATATGCGCCTGCTGACCCTCTGCCTGTCAGGTCTCTATGCGCCCAACTGCTGTAATGGAAACTTCAAAGACTCTGAGTTTGTGCTCCTACGAGCATCAACCAAATCAGATCGCTAACGCTACTCTAGGGAGTTTCGGACAATGAAGGAGCAGATCAGCACTCTTCAAGACCAAGTCAACACCTTGTTCACCAAACTGAATGAATTAAGTTCCTATGAAACACCACTTGATGCGGTACAATTTGGCTCAGAACAACCTTCGGCGCCCAGTCCGCCGGAGGCGAGACATCCCCAGTTTCACGGTCCCACGCCCTCACCTTTCAACTTTGATGTAGCTCGATTGAACCTCCGCGAAATAGGTTTGGCCTCTAACGAGACTACGATACATGATGATCTGGCTCCAACTCCAGCTGAGTCAACGCAGCCTAATCTCAGGCACGCAGGTTCAACTCGTTTGCGTGCAATGCATCCTACTAAGGATCCCATATGGGCAATCGATCGGGAAGAAGCAATCCGTCTATGCAGAGTGTATGAAGAAGAAATTGGTTTAATGTATCCATTTTTCAATATCAACAAAATTATTTCACAGACTAATCTTCTGTACAATTTTCTTGAGGCTGCAACAAGGACTGGTTTTGCGCAGGCCCAAATGCCAGGCCTAGATGGCCTTCAGGATGATGACTCGCTCAATCTGAAGATTATTCTTGCTACAACCCTTGTACTTGAAGGAGGAGGTCAATGTGAGTTAGGACAGCAGCTCTTCGAGACCGTCAAGCTGGCCTATCACGCCAAATCACTAGAGCCTGCAAGTGTGAAGTCAATACAACTTTCCTCAGTCATGGTGAGTGAGAAAAATTCCCGTCTACTTTTTATTTTCTTCCTCTCTCCGTGTTAACGTTCGTCCTTCGCAGACCATGTACCATTTCCACACTGATAATGAGCTTGCGTCCTATCGCACCATTGGTCCGACTGCTCGGGCATGTTTCGAACTTGGATTACATCGCTGGGACACAGTGATGAAAGATTTCCCAGTCGAAGAAGACCGGGCAGAGGTCATCCGATTGTTTTGGTCGATCTATAATCTTGATCGACGGCTCAGCTTTGGTACAGGCTTACCGTTTGTAATTCAAGACGACGACATCGACCCGAACCTCCCAGAGCCAGTAAGAATGCCAATTTAGCAAAAACTTCATGACTATATAATTGGCCTGTGTAGGAAGTGTTGACGAGTTGAACAGGATGATTCGCGACCCTACTCGAAGAGCATGGTTACGTATGACCGCCTTGGCTCAAAAGTATGGTATTCCGGTGTGGGTTCCAAAGGCTCCATTGATGTCAATAGGGAGGAAATCAACTTTCTGGATTATCAGGTCTGCCAATGGTACAAGAGCACGCCGGATAATATCAAGATCTCGACCGATTCTCCCAGTAATGGTAGCGCCAATCGGGGATTTCAACGACTACGGGTGCTACTATATCTTCGAATGAACCATCTCCGCATTTTAATCTATAGATCGGTTTTGCATTCTGCTTCTAGCATTGTTGAGAACCAAGTGCACGCCCGGACGGTAGTTAATATCTCCAGAGACACAATCCGGGTTCTGGCCAGACTCAATCAGACGTCAGACATCTATAAGACACAACAGATAACTTTCAACTACTTCTTGGTGACTGCGCTTGCTGTCCTATTTCTTGCAGTTTGCCATGCTCCTGGCGAATATAGTCGCGTGGTGCGCGACGAATTCTACTTGGCACTCGACCTTGTGAGCGGCTTCAGCACTAATTCCCACATCTCGAGAAGATTATGGAATACGATAAAGGGACTGCGTAAGATTGCTGAGAAGCTTGGTGTCTTTGGGCACAGCATTGGCGCCGATGCTCGTGACCCTCATTCAAGTGCAGCTGTTGCAATGGCCGGTCTAGCCGGACATCCCATCGAGGGCATTTCTGTGTATGGAACAGCACCGTCATCATCATCATCACTAGGGACAATGTCCGAGCTCGGACACACTCCCATTAATGGTCTCCAAATCAGTCATGAATTGACGAATCTGTTCGAAGCCGTTGGAGGTACCAGTCCTTTTGGGGCAGACAATCTCAATGGTTTCATTCCTAATGACGGTGACTTGCGAAACTCTGGCGAGGGCCTAGCTGGTGTTCTCAGCAGTGACGCTGAATTCTCACGCATTCTGAGTGGTCTGCTCTGAAATGAAGATTAGCGATATTATGATACCCTTAATCAGCACTTAAAAAAGATTTTTGCCTTATCTTCTTTTTCCAACAATATGTAGTCGATCTGTAGATAAGATTTCTTATCGTCGCTCTTGATTAGCGAAGGAGAGATCGCGTTAAGTCACGTGACCGTATCACCGCTGCGGCGACTGCAACCCACAAGCCTCAGCGATACCAACGGGGCGACCACATCCCCAACCCCGTTCTGTGTCTCTCGCACTCTCTCCCAGGCTGCATCGCTATGACAATAGACGGATGAGATTTATCGATTCCTTGTGGCCATTGAAACCACGCTCCGTTTAAACCAGCACCGCAGCATCAGCATTCTTTAAAAAAGGGCACATCTTGCTTGTCTTTCCCACTACCCCGCCATTCCCAACTCAATCTCGTGCGATCCAGAAAGCTCAACGGTCGCGAGCAGTCGCTTCCTAATATATTACTATCTCTATCTTTTCGCATACTACGACTTTCCAGTCATTGTTCTTGAAGTTCGGATGAACTGTGGAGTATTGTTATTCATGAAGGACTAGTAGCGGCGCGCTTGAACATCTTCCCCGACACTACAAACGGTCCGGCACAATACTGATAAGCAATCTGTTTTGTTTTACAACGCTCGCTAGCTTCAAAGTTTGATATTTCGCTATTCAGTGAACTTTTCATCTCGAGTCATCGATTCATCCTTTGCAAGGAGCAGCAGCGATAAACATCAATTTCATATTACTCATCAATCTATGAGCAACCCCTTAAAATAATCTTATTGACTGCTTTCAAGTTATCATCGGCTCGGCTCACAAAAACACCTCGACAACGTGTCTGGAGAAACAGCACAAACACTGGCCGAGGGCCTTGAAAGGCTGGACTTGAGCTCGTTATCCACGTCCACCTTCTCGCCCGACTCTGGTTCTTTCAACATGTCGTCTTCCGAAGGGGCCCCGGAGTCATGGATCTCGTCGTTTTGCTCGCTCATGGGTCATGAGTACTTTGCTGAGGTGTCAGAGGACTTTATCGAGGACGATTTCAACTTGACCGGCTTGCAATCTCAGGTCCCCATGTACAAAGAAGCTTTGGAAATGATTCTTGATGTTGAGCCTGAAGATGATGAGGATGAGGAAGAGGAAGAGGAGGAAGAGGAGGACGAGGACGAAATACTAGGTGACGAGAAACCTATCGGGTATCGCAGAGCCGGTGACCGAAGACATATGCGGGTGGCTAGTGATCTCAGTATGATAGAGAGCTCGGCCGAATTGTTGTACGGGTTAATTCACCAACGATACATCACATCGCGAACTGGCATTCAGCAGATGCTAGAAAAATATGAAGTTCACCATTTCGGAGTCTGTCCGCGAGTCAATTGCCACGGATGCAAAGTTCTCCCCGTTGGCCGCACCGATACTCCCGGTCAGGAGACGGTCAAATTATTTTGCCCTAGCTGTTACGACATCTATACGCCGCCAAACAGTAGATTTCAATCAGTGGATGGGGCGTTCTTCGGCACGACATTTGGGTGTTTGTTCTTCATGACCTTTCCAGAGTTCGATATAGGAGGAAATAGAGCAGAAAGTGTTCTGTCACCAGCTTCACTTAGTGCCGGTAATACCTCCAATAATCGATTCCGATCATCTTGTTTCAATAACACGTCAGTTGCGCTAACATCAGCCTCCCCAACTATAGAACAACCATTGACACACCAACCGGCTCAAATAAATGGGCTATTGACATCTAATTTTGCGCCTGGTTTAGGATATAACAAAATCTATGAGCCTCGCATTTATGGGTTTCGAGTTTCAGAACGTGCCAAGTCTGGTCCGCGAATGCAGTGGCTACGCATGAAGCCGAGGGATATTAACGAACTTGATGAATCAGCGATATACCAAGCTAATCACGGGGTTGATGAGGAGGGGGGATCTGACGACGGTGATACTGAAATGGGGCTAGCAGCAGCATCTCAGCAGTCAGCGATTGGCATGAGGAGAAAAGCGCCTATGAGAAAACGCAGACATCTCCCTCCTGGCCATACGGATCAATTGTCGACTAAGAATGGAGAAGGTGGTTGAGTCAATAACTTAGGGGGCTTTTTTTTTTTTTTTTCCTATACTTTTTTGCTGTTTCTGTGGAGTCAATACCACACCCCTTTCTACTCTGTACTCTCATTTTTATTCAAAAAAGGAATCCATCATTCGTATGGGTTTTGTCCATTCTCCATTCTTTCGCTTCTTTTCAATTCGTTTTTAGTAGCGCACACTTATGGCAGCATTTCGTCTCTTGAAATTTTGTCTCTTTTCTTTTCCTCTTTCATGTCAATTTAATCATGCGGGGAGCTTGGTGTTGGTTGAACGAGGGGTGCTTGTTATTCGAATGTATCATGAGATGGCAGTGCATGATAAAGTAAGTACACGAATGTTTCTACACTTCCTAAGCCCCAAGCTCCAGGTTGTCGATATGTACATATCAGCACGCACGCGCACGCAAGCTTTAGCGATAAGTTGCTTAGTTTCGTTGTATATGATAGAAAATTTCTTTCTTTGAATCCATTCATTATAAGGTAGCTCGTCCCCCAGTCTACCAGGCCTGCAGACAAAATCCTAAACTCTGTATGCACAACTATGTACGGAGTATACCGTGATCCGTACTCTGTATAAGCTTATTGTTTGACAATGGCTAAGCCTTGGAAGCTTGAGGTAGTTAAAATTAGAAGTGGGAATAGCGCTTACACTAGTTATATATAGTTAATTAGTTATGGCTATAACTTCCCGAACGTGGCAGCAAGGACCAATAGTATGCGTGCGTATGCTATGCTGTGGAGATGGATTATATTCTACATAGTTTAGCGTTGGTACTCGGCTGCCATGCGCATCGACACAGCTACGGAGTAACGAAACTAGTAAGTTTACTAGTAACTCCCATGCCATAGTGCTGGTATTTAATATAAAAAAGAAACCATGAAACCGGATATTCGGATTTATGAAAGAGGATGTCCTATGAAGAAAGTTGCACGTAAACTCGGACTGCTGTTTTGAGATTAGTTAACGTTACCTTCCAATCATCTCTTGGTTTCAGCCCTATCAATTGTCTAGGGGCCAATTAAGAAGAAGCAAAATTTCTCAATAAGAGATTAACAGCGGAGGGGCCCCTCGAATCGAATTTATGCAGACGCATCTGGCTAGTAATACACAATATCAGAGTCATACGATACTCCTAAGATGGCCTAGACTTCCAGAGCGCTGTAGAATATTCTATAACTTAATCTAGTATCAGTTACTTTCTACGAGCTCAGAACAGCAAATATCATAATGAAAATATGCAGCAGGTACGTCAACATAAGTTGAAGTTGAAAATATAGATGGCATGATGGCATAGTGTGCAGGTAAGGATTCCGAACCTTTGCAATGCTTGCATGTTCTTGTAAAGCTTCAATGATAAGTAATTCTTAGTAATTTCTCTAGTTGCCACTGAGAAGCAGAACTATGGAGGCGATTCTCGGTTCTATACTCTATACGGAAAAAGGGAGAATGCAACGTAATAAATAAGGGTCTGCCGTTGCCAGCAGCACTGGGCAGGGATGTAAAAAATCCAAGTTGACTAACTGGGGGGATGGAATGGTCTGGTCCAGTAGGAGAATGTAATTGATGATTTAGCGAGTTAAGCTGGCTGTTAATATCTTGATTGGATTGAATTAGCGAGATGATGACACTATTATAGTATCAATATCAGACTATTCCGCACATATATGATATGATCAAATACTATATAACCGCCAGGTATAAGGAGGTACCTTGGCGGCAAATTGGTAATAATTTGCAACTAGTTGACTTAACTCAATTAGCATTTCTTCAGACTTGAATCTTCATGAACGGTCCATTCATCAATCATTATTCTGATGGTCTGATAGTACCGTCGAGACCTTCTACCTATGCAGGCCTGCATCCTTCCAGGTTATATAGATCATCCTCCATAGCAACAATAGTAGATAAGAGACGGATCGTCAAGCTAGATGTCATGCTGCTGTTTCAATCTTCATCTGACTGCATGGTAGAGTAGTATATTCAAGATACTAACTCCAACTGGCTGGGTAGTCAATTTCCGCTAACCACTTGCCGTTTAGTCTCCATTCCTTATGCGCTAGTCTCAGTACGTACATATTTTTTCCGCCCGAATACCGAAAAGGGCTTAGTTTAGTCAATCAACAAGTATTTGTCAACCGAGCATTACTTGGCTTGTTATAGCTGGTATTATAACTACTCTGTATCTATCTATGTACCTATGTTCGCGTGTTTGCGGTCAAAGTTTGCCTTCATTGCTACGCTGTATTATCATTGCATTCTTAATAATAAATTATCGAGTCTGTAAGTAGTAATTAGTGGTGGTAGTAGCAACTAAGCAGATCCGTGCAGTTTACAAATGAGCCATTTTTACAGTGGCAACAGAGACATGGATCATACCTGAAACATCAAACTCATCAAAGTGAAGGGGCAGAATTAATGTGACTAGCGGCGCTGATCAGGCATTGTTTTCTCATCCTGGCTATCAAAGACCTTTATAACGCGCAGAGAGGGAGCAGGTTCAAGGTTGTAATATACATTAGCACTACAAGTTGAATGACATAACCTAATAACACTTAAATGGTATTTAAGTTCTTCTATCGTTAGGTCATCTGCATGCATTAGCGTGGAGTTTAGCAGAGCTGGTTATTGCAGCAGTCGAAACGTGGGTGGTTGTCAGTATTTTCCTAATTCGGAAATCGCGGAAGCATGGATCCTTGTTCGTCTCGAGGATCTCAAATGCTCCCGACGATTCTTGATAGTTATCACCCACTACTATTAATAAGTTATATATGACGATATACAGATATACAGATATAGATAGGTAGATAGAAAGATAGAACTAGATGGCAAAGTTGTCAAGCAGCCTGAACGGCACCAGTTGGAAAGGAGGAATCCCAAGCATCTAATTCATCAATCTCTGCTTCACCGGACGAACGTCGTAGGTTTGCCGCCCCTAGCTTTTTGCCAAGTGACTCTGGTTGCCTGTGAGTGATAACGGCAATCACAGACTCGACCTGGTATACTCTATTGATATTCATAGTGAGGCGGGGGATGGAATTCTTTCTGTTCCACCTTTGCTGGCAGTCAGCAGTTAATCTTCACCACCATACCATAACTGGTAGTGAGTGGATGGCCCGGTAGTACTAGATTTGGGTATAGTCTATTATACTAGGGTCAGCGTGGAAATAAGCCATAAATTATTACATCGTCATTAAAATTTAATACACACCATTTCAGGGAGCTAAATAAGACTGGGGCTGAACCACCGCATAGCGATACAGCAAGTATACGCTGGGTTGCAGAGCTGAAAAAGGAAGAGAAGTATAATAAAATAAACCCCAAAAAAACACAGGGAATTACGTCGTCAGTGTCTATTTTAAATTTTTAAATGCCAAAGTTAGAAATCTACACTTGTTTCTCGTTCCGAGTTCCCGTACTGCCACAGAGAAATGATCCGCGAGACCCGAGCCACCGCCATACTCAAAGTAGACCCAATCAAGACATCCTACGACGTGGAGACTGGTGGATGGGACCCTGTTCGATGCTGCACCGTTTGACGATTGCTGGTATTAACTACGGGGCTAGTGTAAGACTAGCTGAGAGTGCGCTGCGCACGTGTACGGAGCGAGTACGGCGTAGATGCAAAGTCATAGATACAGTTAGTAGTTACTAGATACTAAATAGGTAGTTAGATACTCACCTAGGTAACTAATCAAATCGCATGTATAAATATATCTGGCTAACCTTGGGACTATATGGTGTTTACAGTTATATAACCTTACCTGACCCTCTGTGTCAGCTTAAGTCTTCCAAACTAAAGCATCCCTCTATCCATACTCTCGGGTCGTATATACATTGAGTGCCAGCACCAACAGAAATCATACCTCAAAAGCTCGGATTTCTTGTTCCACCAATATACACCATGGCCACAATGAATCAACACCTCCCATACGGCTATCCGTACCCAACTACAACTGCCACCACCTCGAATACCTTGACCGTGAGCATGGCTACTGCTACACCCAGTTACACCACGCATCATGGCACCAGCAGCGCATTCAGTGATAATGCCAATCCCAACGAAGACTGGACCAAGATCTCGGATTTGGCAGAGAGGCGGCGGATTCAGAATCGAATCGCTCAGCGTAACTACCGTGAGTATTCTGGCCGTTCCTTTTCTTCATTCTGCAGAAGAAAGGACGAGAAGTAGCTGACAGTCAACAGGCAAGAAGCTCAAGCGCCGTCTCGAAGAGCTGGAGCGCAGAGGAGCATCAGAATCTGCATCGCCAGAGCAGCCTCATGCAGAAATAGAACGAACCAAACAGCAGACTAATAAAAAGTCTCAATCATCTCGTTCTGCAAACAATAACACGCAATCTCGAAAGGCGAGATCATCAAGATCGAGCTGGAGCTCGTCTCAGGATCACCTGAGCCTGCCACAGCAGCAACAGCATTCCACCTACAATTCCATGTCCGAAGAACGGGCTGGTGGCAGTGGTGGTGAATTTTTCTACAGTCCGTATCCCTCAGCATACGGACAACTCAACGCCTATCCATCGGCACAGCCTCCTTTTCAGAATCACCACCAACCCCACCACCTGGACGCATATCAAACCTCCCCGCAACCTCATTACGGTGAACTACCTAGTCAGCATCTTTCTGATGACTCTGCTCTCAATCCTCTGTGTATCAGCTACGCTTCAATCACCGGCCTGGAGGTGCCGGCTCCCCACTTTCCGCACTACAACACTCAATTACAGGTACATTTTCCTTTTCTTTGTCTCTTCTTTTCCCTACTAAACTCGACGTCTTCTCAACAAAGAAAGAGATGAAATATTCTAACAATACCGTTTATAAAAGCTGACGGACAACAACAGTCACCGCCACTTACCAATCCCTACTCAGACGGCTACTCCACGTCATCTCCCGCCGGGTCGCTTGAGCAATATCCGCTGACTCCCGAGCCTACGCGACTGACCCCAGAACGTGTAGAGTTCTACTAAAGAATTTTCCTTGCGGATCTTCTAGTTGATGTGAAAATACGTACTAGCATTTGAGGGCGTTATGATTAAGAGTATGGGCAGGCAGTGTTGCATTTTATTCATTTCTTTCAACAAACTATCCTAACAATCGAATTTTAAACTTCGAGCACTTTGAACCTAATTTCCTATAGACTGCCAAAGTATACTACGTAGCATCCAGATTCAGACAGCGAATATCTACTGATGCTTCATTCAACTTTCAGCTTCTTGATTTTATTCTTACCCGGCTCAGCAGGTATGAGTGAGAATTTAGTCGTAGCTGTGGACACTGGACAGCGTTTATGCTTAAATGAAAAACCGCATTGAACTAACTAATTTCCTCCTTGTTCGCCACCAGTCTATGAGGAAATTAGAACACGACTGAGTTAGGCAGTTCACTGCGGAGTTTGCTTGTCAATAATTCCGCACCCTACTCTAGTCTCTAGGCAGCTCCAAAGAATGAAAGCCCTGGGTTCTAGGTTGGGTCCATCGTCCCAAAAGTGAACTTGGCTGTTGGCGAAAACTCGAAAAAATCAATTATAGTATTCACAGCCGCAGCTGTTGTCTGACGTGTTATTCTTGCTGGTGTACTTTATTTCATTTTCGACGCATCTCCGTATATATTATACTAAGGGGCATGTAAATTAAGAAACCACCGTACTATTATAATTATATTATAACTATAGCCACAGTAAGCACTGAATAATACATAAAATGAACGGAATAATTCCGTCCTCTCCAGATTGAGGACTCTCGCGAAGTTGCTATCGATTAATTATTTCTAATATAATTAAGATACGGACAAAGTTACCGAGGCATGTATTTTGATTACCAGTAGTACTCCGTACATTCTAACTATGTTCAGCCAATCTACCCCCACAAAAGCCCCAAACGCAAACTTAAAACTCAGAATTGAGCGAATAGACCAATCAACAGCCCATACACTCATAAAATCCCCACTTTTGCCGAATGTCGGTAGCAGAGCCGGTGCGTACTTGGGCGTACCGATCGTCAGGTGGTAGCCAGGTACTACGCACCCCGTACGCCGTACGGAGTAGCCGTACAGATTTATGCAATACAAACCGTTTGGAGTGTACCCCGTAGTGTAGCTAGCTATACTAATTTAGGATATAACTACCCCCTACACGGTAAGTCTCACATTACGCGGCCGGGCTTCGGCGTTTAAAACATGCTTTTTTTTTTTTAAATTTTAATCCCCGGCTACCGACTCCATAGAATTAGACTGAGCCATTTAGTTCCCACTGCCTAGGTGTTCTTTTACCAAAACCGGGCTAGTAGTTAAACCGTCTCGTCGTCTTTTTTATGTTTCAAGCTTTCAGGGTCCAGACTCGGTACCTAGGGCGTTAGGCATATGAACAGCTTTTCGGACTACGATATACTCCGTACAATGTACATTGTCATGCTCTATGGTCAATTATTACATCGATATACAAGTAAGAAGTAATTAACAGTTACGCGTACAATAGCTTTTGATTACGTGCATTCGGGAGTACTATTTCAGAAGTAGCTTAGCTCCGAACATAACCAATTGTGGATCCACACCATTGAACCTTATCTCAATATCTGTAATTAGGCCAAGAGCATTACCGGGCCGAGATAATACGTACTTATAATACCCCCGGCTGAAATATGCCGGTATTGTGGTGTGTGTATGTACACGCCGTATCATTTGCAAAGAGGTCTCGAATGTCTTTCCGTGTATATGCTATCAATGAAATAACTGCGGAGTACAACGTCTAGTTTCAGAATCAATAAAAAGGGAATATGTATCTACCAATCGATTCCTTACTTTCTCAGTCTACGACTAGTTTAGTAGATCGCTGAATCGCATCAACTAAAAGTCTAAAAATTGTACCCCAACGTTAGCCAACCCCTCACAGAAACAAGATACCTAGTTGACGGCGGACGGATACTAGGCAAATAAGAAGATTAAACACTTTGCCAAGTCTTTTAAATCCCCCACACAACCTTCCATGAAGATTCAGGGTCATGACTCGTGAGTCAAGAAACGAAGGGAATACGAAATATACTAACCCGAATACGAATACCTAGATCAGTTTAGGCCCGATATAAACGGAACTGGGTATATACTTCAGAATTAACTATGCGGTATAATAAGGATCTGACATTTTCATGTCTATATGGAGTAAACAACTGTTTCCTGCTTTGGACTAGGAATTTTCTGGGCTGACGGGACCTATCTCACAACATGTCGTTGCAGTGGAGAAATTTTGTGCTACGTAGTAGGTTTGAAGGAACCCTGGGCGTTCTGGAACAGGAACACAGGAACATGGACGGCTACGTAATAGGATACAACATAATCTAGTACGTACATAATTAGTGTCAAGCATATCATGAAATCATTCGTTGCTCCCGGGACTAGACAAGTAGCTAAAGATGATGTACAGGTATTGCATTGCTAAAATTCCCCCGAAATGCTGACGCCGACGGTAATCGATCGAGTAGATTTTAGCCGTGAAACAAGATACCCCAATGTTTATTCAGCAAAGAAATCAAATGAAAAATTCTTTTTTAGCCTTTTTTTCTTTCCCCTTCTCCGATGAATGAGTGCCTCGAATTTTAGACAAGGTAACTGTGACCATTGTGTCAGCAACCCTTTATCGGCAGAAGTAAAAGATATATTTCATCCAAGCAGAAGAAAAAATGACTTACCTCCATTCATGCTGCTCCTCGCCGTATTGTATGCCCTCGATCCAGTTCTTCATGCGAAGAGCAACGTCGCCAGCCTCCTCATGCTCTTTGAGTCCACAGTCCACCAATTGGCCCTTGTAGCTGATCTTGCGAACGGGGCTGACAATAGCCGCAGTGCCAGACCCAAAGACTTCCAACAGCCGTCCTTCAGCCGACGCTTCAGCGAGCTCTGACATTCGCACCTTGCGTTCGGACACAGCCCATCCCTCAGGGATCAGTCTTTCACGAGCAAGCGAAAGAACAGAGTCTCGTGTGACACCTTCCAAGATTGTTCCGTCCAACGGCGCGGTCAGAAGTTCCTTTTGACCCGTCTCTTTATTCTTGATGGCCATGAAAAGATTCATCGTTCCGACCTCAGTTACGTATTCCTCCTCGCCGAAGAGCCACAGGTTCTGCTGGAATCCGCGAGAAGCGGCCTCTTGCTGAGGCACAATGCAAGGGGCATAGTTAGCGCCAAGCTTCTTGTCTCCAACACCACCTGGCCAGGCGCGCACGGCGTAGTCGGTCGCCTCCAAGGACACCGCTTTGAATCCAGTGGGATAATATGGGCCAACAGGGCTAGCAATAACGAAGAGAAGTGCCGACCCAGGAGGACCCACTCCAATGGTGCGCTGAGTGCCAATCATGGTAGGTCGCAAGTATAGTGAATACCCTTTTTCCCTGCTCGGACATGAGGTTTAGCTCAATGTAATTTGGTGGAAATTTTCCATTTGACTCACTTAGGAATGAACCGGCTTTCCAGCTTAGTAAACTCTGCAATCAATTTGGTAAGGCCTTCACCATCGATGGTTGGGAGGGCAATACGCGAAGACGATTTGTTGAGACGCTCCATGTTCTTGTCGGGTCGGAACAGACGTATCTTGCCATCCTTGTCTTTATAAGCCTTCATCCCCTCAAAGCACTCGAATGCGTAGTGGAAAACACATGTTGCAGGGTCGAGACTAAGGTTCTGGTACGGAATTATGCGGGGAGTAAGCCATCCGTCAGAGGCGGTCCATTCAATCGAGAGCATGTGGTCTATACAGAAAGTACTCAAATATTAGCCATGCTTCTTAGTTGTACCGTGTTGAATGAAAGTTACAATAGGTATATAGCCAGCTTACCTGTGAACGTCTTGCCAAAAATCAATTGGTCATTGGGAGTCAATTCCTTGGGTGTGCTTGTCTTAGTAATCTCAAGCTTGGAAGGGTCAACCCCTGGTAACTCTGCTGTCTTTGAGATAGGCTTGATGCTGTATGACCTCTTCCATAGCGGCGAATACAATGACTCTGTGCATTGAACTCTGCTTGTGCGCATAAATGCATTGCGTGCGAATTGATGTGAGAGCTTCATCGTGTGGGCGGTAGGAATACGCGAGATTCTAAAAAACTTCGCGTTTGTTTGTGTAGCGAAACAAAACTGCCTAGGAGCACAATGCAAGGGATTATAAACCTAGGACAAAGGCCAACCCTCACGAGACCGAGATGAGTCACAGTATCCCCTGGACCCTAACAGCAGCACAGCGTCGTGAAGTGTGTCATAGCATCTTGGAAAAAAATATGGTGTTGACCGGAGTTGCGATTTGGCTCCGCAATTCCTGGGCGGCGCCGATGGTCGGAGCGGTTTGCCGCGGACCAAAACATCTTAATTTGGCCGTGACCCTATTGGCTACTGGCTGTTGAGCCCTATTCATAATTCTACATGTCAGGAACTCGGCCAATCCTTGTTGATCTGGTGGTTCTGATGTGAGTTAGCAAGTCACCATTATAAGATGCTTACCTAGGTAACTAACATGTTCTAGTTAACTAGTTAGTTCTACTTGTCATCATCATATATGTTGCAAGTAGTGCAGGCCAGGCCTATTCCCTGACAGGGAGATTTACGTTTTGTCGCCAGCGATGGCAGACACCTTTATACGGATACCTAGGTAGTTCTGCAAACTAAAATCTGCCTAAGCTTGCGAGTTTCTCAAATACTAATTATATGCCTATTTGAAATAGATTTATGCTCTGTTCACGTGATTCATTGATATGTATCTCAGATGGTTGCAAACAGAGCAAATATGCCAAGAAATACTTTGCGGATGGGCGCTTTCTCTGCCATCGCTTTCATGAATTCTTCTTCCATGCGACATGCTCGATCTGATGGTTTTAGCTTCTTTCTCCTTCTACTTACTTTTGCCTCTTGTGCCATCATAGATATGGCTCCCCAACCGCCCACCACGAAGAGCGGGGCCCTCTCGCTGTATGCAAACCTTCTCGACCCAGCTTCCGAGAGCTCTGCAGCTTCCGGGACGATATCAAAAGCTCCGGTCCTGTTCACCCAAAGTTCCGAGGCAGGCGCAGACAGAGAAGATGTTCCTGCTACAGATAAACAACAAATAAGTGCCGGTAGCGCAATACCCTCCCTCACATATATTCCGCGATGCCTTTTGACGTTATGATTACTCACATATGTGTATGTTGGCGTTTCCTATTCCGCAAATGCAGCATCTTTACGATTCCAGCCTATAAAGAGACCACAGTTGCCGAGTCAGAAACCAAAACCCAAGCCTACATTTCCCAAGGCTGCCTCAACTCCCGCTGCACCGGCAACTGCTACCGGCGCAATCACTTCGTCTGCGCGCCCTCAAGTGAAAACAAGTCTAGCCGACTGGGCCTCTACAGTTGACGACGATGACGATGTAAACGGCTTCTATGGAGGAGAAAAACGACAACGCGGAGGTCGCAAGAAGCGGAAGAAGAATCGAGATGCCCCGGAAATGATCACGAACTGGGATGACATCTACGATCCTTCCAGACCCAATAATTACGAGGAATACAAAAGAAGCGATGAAAAAATACGCGAAGTGAGAGATTGGAAGGATCGTTTGTATGCACATCGTATGGCGAGACGACATAGTAGTGATCCCGATAGCGACGATGAATCTCCGAGGCCCAGAAATCGTGAGTTGCATAGTTTGTTCGTTTGCTCTGGTGAATTGCTAATGAACCGTCAGGTCAATTTGCTCCCCCACCGCTTAATTTCGCGCCCCCTGCTGGCCTGAATGACACGTCGAAGATCTCAGCCAACGATAGTGGAGAAGATGTCTATTCTCAGCGTCTTCAATTGAGTCAGGACCCTGGCCAAGAAATAGAGATGGAAGACGCAGAATATCAGCCACCACCTCCGCCAGATTTGATACCTGTAGATGCTACAGGAGACGATGCTTATGCTCGGCGGCTCCAATTGAGCCAGCAGCAACAACCTCCTCCGCCACCTCCCCCCGCTCCACCTGTACAGCTACCACCACAAATTCCTAGCAAACCGCCAGCCTCATTCTTTCAACCTTCTTCCGCAACAATATCGCGTGCGCCAGTGCGGTACACACTGCCTCCTGCACCGGAAGATATACCCGCCACGGAAGAAGAGCTAGAGGCTGTCTTCGCAACAGAAGAGCCTGTTCAAGATGAGGAAGGAGATGCGGCTCGATCTCTGCGCCCAGGTCAGAAAGGCTTTGCAGAACGTCTCATGGCAAAATATGGATGGACAAAGGGAGCTGGGCTCGGTGCCACCGGTTCTGGTATTGTCAAGCCTTTACAAGTAAAGGTGGAGAAGCAGAAGAAAAAGCCAGATTCGGAAGGTGGAGGGTTTACTACCCCTGCAGGCCGTGGGAAAATTATTTCTAGCAAGAGGAAAGATGAAAATCAAGGAAAATTTGGTCCAATGAGCGAAGTCATTGTGCTCTATGGTATGCTCGATGGCATGGATCTAGATAACGAACTTGATAACAGTCAAGGCGGGGGTCTCATGCAAGAAATAGGAGAAGAATGCAACGAGAAGGTGTGTGTTCCTCCCCTTGACGTCAATCTGCAGACAAATCAGCGCTAACTTCAGCTCAAAGTATGGTCGTGTCGAGCGTGTGTTTATTCATCGAGAAAGCAGTGGTCCTATTCCAGTCTTTGTGAAATTCACCGTCCAGCTATCAGCCTTGCGTGTAAGTAGTTTATCTTGTACAATTGGTCCTTTGCCATGACTGACTGCCTATTCTCAGGCCGTCAACGCGCTAGAAGGACGAATTTTCAATGGAAATAAAATAACCGCCAGATTCTACGACACCGAGAAGTTTGAGAAGGGTGTATATCAATGAGGATTTTGTTCTTTTATATATAAAGCCCAATCTCATCAATGAATGAAATTCTAGCACATAAACACCACTATCTTGACTCCATGAGCCGTTTCACGTCATCTGAGATCAGTGTTCTAATGAGTTTGGTGGGTACAGACAAGGATCAAGAGGACCCTGCCTTGTCACTGCATCAATGCACCCCGATTTATTTTTTATGCCGAACAGGGGTTCCAGGAAATAATACTCCTGCTGTTAAGTGCTGCGGCATGTCAGGCCGAGCATCAGTTATTAACCTCTGCTCAGATCTCTTCATCTGTAGTGTATGACGAAACCCCGGGGGGTGAAGGCGGGTTTCACAGAAATACAGACAAACGAACATCTCTTACACAAGCAGCCCATACATTGCGGACTGTCATAAAATTTTACAATACTATTTGAGCACTTTTTAATGGGTAAAATATCCTCAGAAATTGGTATGATCTTAAATTTATTGAAGCTGATTACAAAAGGGTCTCGTAGCCATGTTGGTCTAACGCGGCGCAGCTTACGGCCTTAAGGTGCTGTCAGCATCAATCCTTCAGGCAGCAATATCTCCGACAGTATTCAGTTCTCCATGTATTCTACAACCCACCATCATGTCGACCGTGAGATACTTCAACGATGTTCCCCATATCGTCCGATATGGCATGCGCGATGATGAAGAAGAGCGCTGTTGGATACTTTTCTGGCGAAATGGGACTCAATTCGAGATCCATGTCGACAAACAAGATGTACACGGCACAGCATTCTATTCTGCTTGGCGACCCATGTTACGAGAGGGACTAAAGGAAGGTGAAACAATGAAGGATCACCTAGAGAATCAGTGGAATCCTTTCTGTGATCTCATCATATCCCATTCCATGGCCACACTGCAAAGACTAGCGCCAGTCGGGCCTTATTGGATCACCCTGAGCGACTACTTTCATACTCCGAGCTATGACCTGAAACTCGTTACCGACAGAGAGTCCGGTAACGTCTACGGGAAAGTTACGAATGGCCCGAAAGAACAGGCTGCATACGGGTTCCAGACTATATCCGCTGCGGCGTTCAGAAACATGCCAAAAGACATTCCACATTATGCGAGCAGCGATCTGGTGGTCGTTGACAGGGCTGAGAACTGGAAGGTACCTCCACGCAAAGTGCGCACAGTTGACGGTCACGTCTATTTCTTCAAAGCCTGCGAACGGAGTTCTACTAGTCTCGAAACTGGTGAAGTGACCAATGCGGCTCTGAACAGCATAGAAGTCTGCTTGAAATTGTTCAAATACTCGCAAGTGTCGCACAGTGCATGGGCTGCTGAAAGGCCTACAGTGCTAGGTATTGTTACAGATACATCTGCGGCACCCTCTGGATCTGCATCGGAGTACCAAGTAGCACCCGAACATGCAGTACAGGCATCTCAGCATGAAGCAGGAATGACCGAGACTCTAGTGGCTGGCATTCTGCTCCCGCCAATTCCCCGCGGTCAGACCTTAGCAGAAGTCACTGAGCAGGTCGAGAGGATGACACTGGACACGGCCATCGACCAAAGCCGACTTTGGAAATCTCAAATCGAAAAGGAAGTCGCACTGATGCATTCCCTGGGTATTTACTGGGGAGGACGAGAGGATTGGTTCTATATTAACCAACATACGATATTGGTAGATGCCAAAGGCCAAGCATCGCTGGACCTAGGGGTGGCCTCCTCAGTTAATGGTTCGGTGAGCGAAGGATTGGCCACGAGAGGCTTCGCTATGGATACCAAGGCGGTTGACGCTGTATTCGAGGAGTGGTTACCAACAGAGTTATCGAACCGAAAGTGAAGTCAAGGTCATTTAAAACTTTCACATGATATGAATTGAGTTGAGTTCTATTTAAATCTCTCGTCAGCAGTTAAATATCGGCACGTTTGGCCCTATGTCATTTGATAATCCAATTGTAGGTTGGCCTTCCTGATATGTATAGGCAGGTAATCCCGAACGCTAGGATTGAGCATACCTACTTGATGCCTAGGTAACCATGCATATATCTCAGGTCAAGTAAGTCTGTTGCATCTGGTGTGCTATGCAGATACAGAAATAAGGCAGCAAGGCGGTACAAGGCAGCTGCACGTGACATGGCATCATATCTGAAAAAGAAACGTGGGGTAAATGTGATTGGTTGCAAGCTGCGGAAGTCACGACCTGCCTTCCTCATCTGCGCCTTCCTCTTTGCCCAAGCTTGCTTGCCGCTTGACTTTTCACTCCTGCCTCCTTCCACAAGCTTTAAATGATAGACTGGCTGTTGACCCATACATCATCTTCGCATCAACCTCAAATCACCCGAGCTTTACTGTGATCGCCGTCAATACATCCACTGCGTCTTTTTCTATTTCACTTGCGCTTGACACCAAGTCGCTAGACCAAACCCAAGCCATACCGCAAGCAAAGAGAGCACACTCACAATGAGTCTCTGTCTCAATCGGCTCACTGAGGAAAGGTAAGCACCCAACACCGTCCTTTTGCTATGTACCTCTTCTTTGGGACAATTTTCTCACACGCGCTTTTTATCCACCCGCAGGAAGCAATGGCGTAAAGACCATCCGTTTGGATTTTACGCTAAGCCAAATCGTAATGCTCAAGGAGTCCTGGATATGAAAAATTGGGAGTGCGGAATCCCTGGCAAATCAAGCACTTTGTGGGAAGGCGGGTTGTTCAAACTTCAGTTGATTTTTCCAGAAGGTGCGTTTATCCCCCACCCCGCCTTAGCCCTTATGTGTATCGCAGGGATTTTGTATACTGACTTGAATCTGTGACTCAGAGTACCCTACCAAACCTCCAAAATGTTCGTCTGACCCCCTCTCTAGCCGACTTGGAATCGTTCATCGAATCGACTTCCATCTGAACAATTCCAGTTTGGTCTCCGCTATAGTTTAGAAACTTTGAAGGCTGACTCTTGGTTGCTTGTGCAGGTAAATTTGTGCCTCCTCTATTCCATCCAAACGTCTATCCTTCAGGCACTGTTTGCTTGTCGATCCTAAACGAAGAAGAGGCATGGAGGCCTGCAATTACAATCAAAGAAATCCTCCTCGGGGTTCAAGACCTTCTCAACGACCCAAACCCAGAATCTCCAGCACAGGCGGATGCTTACAACCTCTATAAAAAGGATCGCGCAGCTTATGAGAAAAAGGTACGGCAGGTCGTGCGGGACAACCCAGCACCCTGAACATACAGCGCGGTCCATGTTCAAGGCGCTATTTTGTCTCGATTTTATTCGGCTTCATTTCAATTCACTTTCACATTTTGTCGCCTGCCTGGTATCGGAGTTTAAACCGGGGTAGGGGTTTCAAACAAGTCTTTTTCATCTGGTTCATTATTTCTTCTGCGAGTGGGCATTCACGAAGAACAACGTATTCATTCCCCTATGGAAAGAAAAGCATGCATTAGCGACCTTGTAGTTTTTACATCACTAGTACCAATCGAAGATCTATTCTTCTTATCTTTCTCGCTGCAATAATGATCGCATTTGAGATGTATGCAAGCAAGCAAGGCCCAATCACGGCGGGAAGATTGCAAAGGACCGGGCAGTTCCTCTTATCTTATCGGTGTGAGTCACCCGCCACTCACGAATCGCAGTCGCTCCGATCTCGCGCTGCTTTCCCGCCCAGATCTCTCTTGGGTTTATGCCAGGCAACTTTGTGTCCTTTTTTCTCTCCTTTACTACCAGTACAGGTCTTCTCTCCTCACACTCTGCAAGTGTTCAATTGTGTCAAGTCAGACAAGATGTGTGGAATTTTCGCTTGTCACCAGTACGTTCCGATTGCCTCTTCCATCCCTTTGCTCGCATACACGCATTTTGCGGGGCACCGGCGCAAAATAAAAAAAAAAGCATATACGTCTTGAAATGCGCAGTTTCCTAACACAAACGTCTCAATTAGTCACCCCGATGTGCAGAAATTCAAGCCGACGGCTTTGCGAATGGCGAAAGCGTGAGGACAATCCAATATTCTTCCCCCAAATGTCTGATTCTATGAAGCTAATTTTTCTCTCTCCTCTGCTAGCCTTCGCCATCGAGGTCCCGATTGGAGTGAGTCATACTGCGGCGCCGTGCATTGACAATACATATGCATAACTTGGTTTGCAAAGGACTTACACTAATGTGGCAACCAAAATATCAGGTGGAAGCTTTATTGGAAACAAGACTAGTAAGAGAATGAAACGCCCTTTCGAATCTACGGATTGGCTGACTGCCTCTTTTTTTTTTTTTGTTTAGTTCTTGCGCACGAGCGTCTGAGTATTGTCGGTGTTGGTACGAAATATCAATCTGGATTTGGTTTTTGTCGTTGCCTGTCTCCTGACATGCATTAGATACTGGCTCCCAGCCCCTCATCAACGACGATGCCACCCTCGCCCTCGCCGTCAACGGAGAAATTTACAATCATCGAATCCTAAGGAAATCCCTGGATCAGCAATACAACTATAAAACACATTCAGACTGTGAAGTTATCATTCCACTGGTATGTCAGACTAAGACTTCTTCCTTCCCAGTCCTCCTACCGATTACGCTTCAGTTCACATTCTGACCGCCATCACCAGTATATGAAATATGGTATTGATGCCCCTAAACATCTCGATGGAATGTTTTCCTGGGTTCTCTACGATGCGGTTGAGGACCGTGTTGTTGCAGCCCGCGACCCCATTGGCGTTACCAGCTTCTACCAAGGCTGGTCCTCCCAGACCCCTGGAGCCGTTTATTTCGCCTCTGAACTAAAGAGCCTGCACCCGGTATGCGACAAGATTGTTGCCTTCCCACCAGGCCACGTCTACGATTCCAAGACGGACACTATGAAGCGGTATTTCGAGCCCACATGGTGGGATCCCACAAAGGTACCATCGACCCCCGTCGATTATAAGGTTATTCGCGAAACGTTCGAGCGTGCAGTTCGCAAGCGCCTGATGGCCGAGGTCCCCTATGGTGTGCTTTTGTCCGGTGGCTTGGATTCTAGTTTAGTCGCCTCCATCGCACAGCGGGAGACTCTTCGCACCAGGGGTTTGCAGAACGGTTCTTCAGCTGAGTCCGGGCTCGTTGGTATTGACGACGAGAATGACTTGTCGACCGTGCCGATCCTCGCGCAGTTGAACTCATTCTCAATTGGTTTGCCTGGAGCACCTGATACTCAGGCCGCCATCGAGGTTGCTAAGTTCCTTGGAACAAGGCATCATGCCTTTACGTTTACCATTGAAGATGGTCTCAATGCGCTATCTGATGTGATCTATCACCTTGAAACCTATGACGTGACCACAATTCGTGCCTCGACTCCGATGTATCTGTTGAGCAGAAAGATCAAAGCTCTGGGTGTGAAGATGGTTCTGAGCGGAGAGGGTAGTGATGAAATCTTTGGTGGCTACCTTTACTTTCACGCGGCGCCGAACAAGGAGGAATTCCACGCCGAGACCGTCAGAAGGGTGAAGAACCTTCATCTCGCAGACTGTCTCCGTGCGAACAAGTCGACTTCTGCCTGGGGCCTGGAGGCCCGTGTGCCCTTCTTGGATAAACAGTTCCTGGAGACCGCCATGGGCGTGGATCCACAAGACAAGATGATCACGAAAGACCGTATCGAAAAGTATATGCTGCGAAAAGCATTTGATACCTCTGATGAGCCTGACGTGGCTCCATACCTCCCGGATAACATTCTCTGGCGCCAGAAGGAGCAGTTCAGTGATGGTGTCGGATATGGGTGGATTGATGCTCTCAAGGACAACGCCGAATTGCACGTCACTGATGAGATGATGAAGAACCCTAAGCCTGAATGGGGTGATGATATTCCCACAACGAAAGAGGCGTATGTTATTTCTTTCCCAAGTCGCTGGGATCTTGACTAATTCTGTTCTCACTAGTTACTGGTACCGCACGATGTTTGACGAACACTTCCCCCCGTATTGCGCAAGCACTGTCGAGCGATGGGTACCCACTTGGTCTAAGCAGACTGATCCCAGTGGACGGTATGTATTCTTCGAGTCTCCTGTTTGTCTATAAGGAATAAGAACTACGACTAATGCAGATCCTGCAGTGCCATTTCAACTCACAACGCAAAATACGAAAATGCTGTTTAAAGAGTCAAAAAGCGTATAGATGTTACTGATGAATCCCGTGGGGAGGGGAGCTTTCTTTTGTCCTCTTCGTCTTCTTTCTCGTTCTGTGTTGAGACATTAAAATCAAAAACATCTTGTTTGGTTTTTCCGGTTTATTTTCATATATACCTAGGTACGTTGGACAATGTTTCCAGGGGGGGGCGAGACTAGATAATAGATTTCTGGATCTGGGATTCTTCAAGATCTTTTCATGTATTAGGTAGAATTGAGCTGTTACAAGCATTTATAGAGAATATAATTGAGCCTTGATCAATATAGCCTTGGCTGCCTCAGGCAGAAGAAGGGGCAATTGCGTCGTCCGACTGCTGGTCACATGACTCGGCGATTTCTGCCGGCCGGGCACTGCCTGGCCAATCAGAGGCAATACGGGCTGCCCCGTGGCTCTCCTCGGCTGGCAAGATTCGTTTGTTGAGTTCCTGGCTGGAAGTTCCCTGGCCCCAACGTCCTCTCCTCTTGTATACCTTCACGAAAGTAAACAACGCGCGCATCTGCCATCTTTTCCCCCATCATCATCTGTTTTACCTTAATATTCCTTCACAATGGCTACTCCTGCTGCTTTCTCCGACATCGCCAAGGCGGCCAATGATGTGAGCATTCCCGATGTCTTCGCACCGCGGACAACCATTGTTGTTGCATACTAATCGCGAGAAAAAAATTCAACTGTAGCTCCTGAACAAGGACTTCTACCACACCAGTCCCGGTAAGTTTTGAGGCTTTGTAAGAGATTATTTGTGCCAGCGCCAGCGGAACTGACGTGCTCCTGTTTTCTAGCCAGCATCGAGGTTAAGTCCAACGCTCCCAATGGCGTCACTTTCACCGTGAAGGGAAAGTCCACCCATGACGGCCCTATCGGCGGATCTGTAAGTCTCAATAACGCATAATTCCCGTCCAGAAGAACCAATGCTGATTCATTGTTTGCTTTGTATAGCTCGAAGCCAAATACGTTGACAAGCCCATTGGTAAAGACCCTCGGCCTTAGATTTTTGAGCTCTGGGAGCTCTAATGATTTCGCACGGCGGAAGCATCAACATTTGCTTTCATCTCGCTACCTGGAACTGAGCTCTCTTCTCAGCATTCGTAAATTTGTGCTAATCGGTTATCTTAGGCCTCACTCTTACCCAGGCCTGGACCACTGCCAATGCTCTTGACACCAAGCTTGAGCTTGACAACAACATCACCAAGGGTCTTAAGGCTGAGATCCTTACCCAGTACCTGCCCACATCGCAGTCCAAGGGTGCCAAGCTCAACCTTTACTTCAAGCAGCCCAACCTTAACGCTCGTGCTTTCTTCGACCTCTTGAAGGGCCCTACCGCCAACCTCGACCTTGTCCTTGGTCACGAGGGTTTCCTCGTTGGTGCTGAGGGTGGCTACGACGTCCAGAAGGCTGCTATCACCAAGTACTCTGCTGCTGTTGGCTACAGCCTGCCCCAGTACTCTGCTGCCATCACTGCCACCAACAACCTCTCTGTTTTCTCTGCCAGCTACTACCACCGCGTCAACGCTCAGGTTGAGGCTGGTGCCAAGGCTACCTGGGACTCCAAGGCCGGTAACACCGTCGGCCTCGAGGTTGCCAGCAAGTACCGCCTTGACCCCTCCTCTTTCGCCAAGGTACGTTTCTTCATAAAATTATCATTATTGCCGGATCAGACTCTACGTCCTCTTCATCTTGTTATGACGGGCGTATTCTCATTTTTGGTATGAAGTCAAGTCAATTTACTAATGGCATTGTTCACTTCAATAGGCCAAGATTAACGACCGTGGCATTGCCGCTCTCGCTTACAACGTCCTCCTCCGCCCCGGTGTCACCCTCGGCCTTGGTGCTTCCTTCGACACTCAAAACCTGAACCAGGCTGCCCACAAGGTTGGTGCCAGCTTCACCTTCGAGGGTTAAATGCTCTCTCTACAACAAGTGCGATACCCTGGATTAGCCGTTCGCATGGCCTCGCATCATTCGGTTAATTGCACTGTCTGCACATTCGAGTGAAAACAAAATAGTTTTTCTATCTTTTTCTTTTTCTTTTTCTTTTCACTTTCTTTGTAATCGTGATCAAAAAGCAGGCAGTTCACGTGATTGACTTGATGAAACGCGGGTGGTATTTGTTCGAGCGAAATCTAGTTACTAATTTGTAGGCAATGTCTTGATTCCCTTGCCTCTACATGCCATACCTGTATATCAAATAAATTCCAAGAACCTTTTCTTTTGTCTTAGAAAATTGATACCGATCACGTCGCAATACATGACAGATCTGTAGGAGTTAGTACCCTTAAATAAGCCCAGTCGTCACTTCGCTAAAAGCACGAACGGTCTATAAAATAAGTGCTAGAATACTATTTACAGTCAATCGTCTGACGCCTCCGCGCTGTCTTGATATATAGACACGCGCCCTGCGAGTTCAATCAATCATCACCCTTCCTCCGAGGCAGTACTTGATTATTCTTCTTCTGTGTCGGCTTCTCTAAACCACCACTGCTGCTGCTACTACTACTACCAGCCCTAAGTATGGCACCAACAAGGGAAGCAGTAGCAATCAAAATGCCCGAAACGAGAACGAAACGAAAAACAAAGCTTCCGCTCCCGCCATGACCGGTAACTTCATGTTCGATGAATTCTCGTTCCCGTCGCATTTGTTGCGACCGTCTTTGTTCTCGACGCGCATCTTCGGCTGTCTGTCTCTTGTAATGGGCCTTTGCATCGAAATGCCAAACGGGGTTATTGTTGATGAATGAGGTTGGATCCTCATCACTGCCACCATTGCGACCAGCACCCGCATAAGTAGCCCCAGGACTTGCGCGTGAAGCCCCTGTAGTACCGTATCCACCATGGGCGTAAAAACTGGGTGGAGGGCCTCTAAACGCCGCGCGTCGTTTACTCAAACCGCTTGCCGGGCGGGAGCCGGCATATGATGATCCAGCAGCCGCACTAGCACTACTATGACTGCCCATGGGATGTTGGCCGGATACACCGCTGCTATGCGTGTTTTGGACGTGAGTGGTGATTCCATGGTCGAGATCGTAGCGCGCGCGTTTGCTGCTGTCACCCAAGACTTGGTAGGCGGATGAGATGGTTGCGAAGCGCTCGGTGGCTTTTGGGTCGGAGCGATTGCGGTCTGGATGGTGTTTTAGGGAGAGCGCGTAGAATTGCCTTGATTTGTTTTTGGCGGTTTTTGGTCAATGAGTGTCGATAGAAAAGGGTGTGATTGCAGTGTTTCTTACTTTTTGATCTCGGCTGCTGTCGCAGTCACCGGTACATTGAGGATTTCATAATATGTAGGCCCGTGAGTACTGCTGCGCGCATAGTATGTTCTGGCAGTCGTGGAGAAGATGCTTATTCGAAAGGAAGACGAGGTGGCATGAGAATGGCCGGAAGAAGAAGTGAGCAAATGGCCACGGACAGAAGGTATTGGCCTTCTTCTAAGAAAGGTCGTCAAACGAGGCGGCATGCCTCATTGCGCAGCTTGTCCGAAGTCAATCCAGAGCTGCTCGTGAAGAAGTGAAGGAGTGAAGAATGTGGTGAGGTTGAATGTGCTTGGCTATTGGACACTGCGTCATCGGCTGGCGGTATTGGAATTACCAGTAACAATACCACGGCCCGCCACTATCCGTGACTATCGACGGCATTTTTACATTTGCTTCCTTACACCCCCGCCTTGTGTAGTGCTTCAAAACACTCCTCATCATGGCTGCTCAGGCGGATGAAGAGCTG
Source organism: Talaromyces atroroseus (assembly GCF_001907595.1). Lineage (NCBI taxonomy): Eukaryota > Fungi > Ascomycota > Eurotiomycetes > Eurotiales > Trichocomaceae > Talaromyces > Talaromyces atroroseus. The sequence continues at coordinate 683,547 of NW_017971439.1, read as the reverse complement.
AAAAAGCTCGACCGTGGGTCTTCAGATGCCGTTTCTAATTACTTATTTTTGGCTTTGGCTGACTTCTCTCGAATCGTGGCAAATAGTGAAAGGCCAGAATGGTCATGCCAAAGAAGCAGTAGGCGCATCCGCAGATGATGCAGCAGACAATGACGACTCGGACGACGATGAAAAGGAAGAAGAGGGTGCTGGGGAGGGTGCTGGATCTGGAGGTTTGTATATTTTCCTTATCTACCAGTGATCTCTGGTTTCATATATAGTTTAAAGATTATGCAAAGATGTGATATGTGATATAAGCTCACACGACCTCCCTCGGTAATACAGCAGCGAAGAAAAAGAAGAAGCGCAAGCCCAAGAAGAAGAAGAAAGGAGGCGCCAAAAAACAGTCATCGCCTCCTCGAGTTCCCATATCAGAACTGTTCCCCAATAATCAATACCCAGAAGGAGAAATTGTCGAGTATAAAGATGAGAACAACTACCGTACTACCAACGAAGAGAAAAGGTATCTTGATCGCATGAACAACGATTTCTTGCAGGAATATCGCCAAGGTGCCGAGGTCCACCGACAGGTTCGTCAATATGCGCAGCAGAATATCAAACCGGGCCAAACCTTGACCGAAATCGCGGAGGGCATTGAAGATTCTGTTCGTGCTCTTACGGGTCACCAAGGTCTGGAAGAGGGGGACAACATAAAAGGAGGAATGGGCTTTCCATGCGGTCTTAGTATCAACCACTGTGCAGCCCATTATACGCCCAACGCTGGCAATAAGATGATTCTGCAACAAGGCGACGTCATGAAGATTGATTTCGGTTCGCAAATCAATGGACGAATCGTTGACAGTGCCTTTACCATGACTTTTGACCCCGTCTACGACAATCTCTTGGCTGCAGTGAAGGATGCAACCAACACCGGTATCCGGGTATGGTCATATGCCTATGCTTGCTGTATCTTTGTTGAGCGTAGTTTCAATCGGATTGTTTTCGTTACTGACCCATATTATCTGTATAGGAAGCTGGTATCGATGTTCGGATGAGTGATATTGGAGCGGCTATCCAAGAGGCAATGGAGAGTTATGAGGTTGAAATTAACGGAACTTCGTTCCCTGTTAAATGTATCCGTAACCTGAACGGACACAACATCGATCAGCACATCATTCACGGCGGCAAAAGCGTGCCTATCGTGAAAGGCGGAGATCAAACTAAAATGGAGGAAGGCGAAGTCTTTGCTATTGAGACTTTCGGAAGCACTGGAAAAGGTTACGTGAGAGAAGATGTTCGTATTCCTTGATTCCACACACTTTCGTTTTCTCCTTTCCTTTGCATCGTCTAACCTACTGCGACACAGATGGAAACCTCTCATTATGCCAAGGTCCCAGACGCTACGAATGTGTCTCTTCGCCTGTCTTCTGCGAAAAATCTTTTGAATGTCATCAACAAAAACTTTGGCACGTTGCCTTTCTGTCGTCGATACCTCGATCGTCTGGGTCAAGAAAAGTACCTTCTTGGAGTAAGTTTGCAGCTCTTATATTGACGGGGATAGAAACTAACTAGCCAATGATTTAGTTGAACAATTTGGTCTCTGCCGGAATTGTCCAGGACTATCCCCCATTGTGCGATATCAAGGGCTCATACACTGCGCAATTTGAACATGTAAGTTCTACATGATGACACGAATTTCTTGCTAAATCCGTGCCCTTCTGACTTAAATCTAGACCATCGTTCTTCGACCGACTGTAAAGGAGGTCATAAGTCGGGGGGATGATTATTAAATGGGCGATTTATCTGTTCTTTGGTCTATATGTTCTATATAAGTAGCTCTGATTGTTTTCTATGGTATGTGGCTGTGAGAAGGAGGGGAGTTCTTATTCCCCCCTAGGAATGAAAAGATAGGGATCAGCAATCATTTTGGTGAATTTCCCCCCCCCCCTCATGCCTGTACAAACGGTGTTTGCTATATAACCTATGTATGTTTCCCTATAAAACTAGGGCTAGCATGATCAGCCGCTTGGTGTAGCCCCACGTGCAGCCACGGGCATCCGATTCCGTGCCTGAACGGTCCATCGACTGCTTCCTCCACTAGCAGTCCATCGCCTGATGCGACCACTATAAATCCAACACAATACTCCCACATCCCTCTTCACATGGATCAGTAACGGCGAATTGAATTTTTTTTCCCTCTTTCTTCTTCTTCCCAATGGCGTCTGTTACCTCAACATCCACTCCGTCCCTCAGGGTGAACGGCAGTGCTGCGAAGGGAGCAAAACAGCCACAGCCACAGGCTGCAAGAGTAGAACCACCTGAGGGTTCTGCCTCTTATGACCATTTCTTCTGGACATATACTGAAGAGCCTCATCGATCAAGGCGTCTAGCGATTATCAAAGCTCACCCAGAGGTATGGCGCCAAAAAAAATATAGACAATATTCAGTTGAAAGCTCAATCCACTTCGCAAAATAGGTGACCAAATTATGTGGCCCAGAGCCTCTGACCAAATACGTCGTTCTCGCCGTCGTTTTCCTTCAAATTTCCTGCGCCTACCTACTTCGTGATACGCCTATGTTTTCGTGGAAATTTCTCCTCACCGCATATGTGATCGGAGCTACCGCCAACCAAAACCTCTTTCTCGCCATTCATGAAATCTCTCATAATCTAGCCTTCCGCTCTGCTTTCGCAAATCGCCTGCTTGCTATATTTGCCAATCTTCCTATTGGCATACCCTACAGTGCTTCCTTCCGGGTTAGTCTTTTTTCACCATTGCCGTGCGCCTAGTGGAAGTATTAGTACAACTTGCTGACGCTTTCTTCTTTCCTGTCTACAGCCGTATCATCTTACCCATCACAAGTCGCTAGGTGTCGCGGGCCTGGACACCGACTTACCAACGGCCTTCGAGGCATTCCTTCTAGACTCTTTGCTGGGCAAAGCGTTCTTTTGCACCTTTCAGATTTTCTTCTACGCTCTTCGGCCTATGTTTGTATACAGCCCGCCGTTCACTTCGATTCACCTACTCAATGTGATCATACAACTTGCCTTTGACTACGCCCTCACTCAATTCTGTGGCGGATCCTTACAACCTTTTTACTACCTCGTATGGAGCTCTTTTCTTGCGGGCTCCTTGCACCCCTGCGCAGGCCATTTCATTGCCGAGCATTACTTCTTTTCAGAAATTAAAACCGGTGGCACCGAGTCCTTGTCTGAAGTGAAGAAGACGGCCAAGTCTACAAGCACCACCAAAATAGAACCGAGTCCCCTTGACTCCCTGCGCCCTCCAGAGACATATTCCTACTACGGACCGCTCAATATATTAACATACAACGTTGGCTTACATAACGAGCATCACGACTTTCCCGCCATCCCGTGGACACGCTTGCCCGAAGTCCACCGCATCGCGAGTGAATTCTACGAGCCTCTTCCGTGCCACCGAAGCTGGGTATGGGTTATCTGGACTTTCGTTCTAGACAAGAACGTCGGACTGTGGTGTCGAGTCAAGAGAGCCGAAGGCGGCAGGATTGTCGGCGGGCTCTCTAAAAGGGCTGGACGGGGCGGCGAAGGCATTTCAGCTACTTCCGGAAAAGAGGATGATGAGGAGGGGGATGATGGGTGGAAGGAAAGTGAGATTCAAAATTAGGTCAGGACTTTGTATTGCTCCTCCCACTTATTTTGGTTTTCATACTCGATTTATGAAAAGCCGTGTAACAACATACCATATACTCGAGCATGTTGAACATGAATAGGGATACTAGACGATCATGATAGAAAGGATCTGTATATAAGTACATCAAAAGCCAATGTTTATGAAAGTACATAGTGACCTCTGGTTCTAAGAACTATAATTTAGTCCAAACACAGACACAGTAAATCAATGGCATGGTTAATCGTTTATCAACAGGACATTCAGTAGTCAAAAATAGGAGAAAAGCTCTTGATGCACCGAATAGAAAGTCAACAACATCAAATAAGTGACTAAATTTCTAGAAACAGTTTCAAAGTTACCAGTATCGAAAATAGGAGTCATATCAGACCATCTGCGGGGTTGATAGATGTATTGAGTCGTTGAGAAGAGCGAAAACGAACCATGCATTGCGCAATAAACGCTTTAAAAAATAATAACAAAAAGGGGGACATGTAGAAGGAAGACAACAATAAAAAAGGCTAAAAAATATTCACCCATGTCAGGCAAACAAAAGATAAAACACATGAACAGACAAGAAGTAATAGCAAAGAGAACACGCTCCGAAAGAAAAAAAAAAAAGAAAGGGGAAAGGAATTATAGACTAGCATAAATAAACGAGGATTTGTCCCATTAGAAACAGAAAATGGTTAGAAGAAAAAGTAGGCAAGCAGGAAACTAAGTAAGCACAATGCCGCAACAATCTGCACTGGCACTCCCACTTCTGCTGCAGGTTGGGCAATTTGTTGCTGTAGCGTATTGCCTCCCTTTGTTGTTGAAGATGGTGCGCCTTCGGCTTTCCGTTGACGGAGACCTTGCTCGGAAAGTTGGGCTTTTAGCCTTTGAATCTGCGCTAGTGCATCTGAGAGTTGCTCTCTAGTGTCGTCAACGCTAGGTTTAGATGCCGGTTCTGTAGCAGCTGCCGGAACATTTTCGACTGTAGATGACGGAGCAGCCTCCCTCTTGATCTCTGGTGATTCTACTTTGGGGGACTTTTCAAAATTCGGCGGAGCAATAGGGGAGGTATTATCAAATGTCTTGGAAGAGGTTGGCGCTGGTGTTTCAAAAGCACCACCCGGTGACGAGTACGCAGGGAGCTCTTCCTCGGTGGGGGCCTGGAATTTATGAGAAAAGTAAATGAGTTTTGTAGTTCTTTTCTTATAGATATCCAATAACGATGATGATGATGTTTGGAACGTACAACTCCATTGGCAGCCTCGGCAGGCAGATAGTTTACTCTAATCTTTCGTTCCTGAATCGATGCCTTCGGTGCATTCTCGAACTTCACGACTCATAAGTCAGTATTTCAAAATTTCTTGAAATGGGCCTGGCAAGAAGGGAAGTGAACTCACAATCGATGTGACGTTGGAGAATTCCAAATCTCCGGTGACAGCAACAGACTGAACGAGGAATTTATCTTTGCATTTCGCATCCGCGGGGGGATCCTCCTTCATCGCCTGCAGCAAAACTACTCACGGTGTTATTATCTGGTCCATATAGCAAATACTTGCGCACACCACATATAACCAACCTTGCACTTCAACATGTTTCCCCGGCTCTATACGACCCGAGTTGGGCCGCACACAATAGCTGTACGTGGGTTAGCGGCTGAATGATGGTCGTTACGGGCTCGAAACGAGAATACATACTGCTTGGGAGCGGTGGTTTTGACCTGTGCACGTAATAATCTAGAATCAGCATCTGCCGGGTAGAGAACAAGCACCACATAACAAGGAGACCGACCTTAAATGCGACGGGATTGTCTTGCGGGTTGCGAATATGTAGAACCTCGCTTACTTCACGATTAAAGGGGCCTTTTGAACATATTAATACCCATGCCGGCTTGGTGATGACAAATGCGGATTCTTACGGCGGAAACCAAGATCACCGGGCTCGAGGTCGACGGACATGATGTGTGAGGGGAGGAGACCAAGGTCGCTAATCAAATAACCCCGCGGATCGAAAGAATCAAATTGGCAGTAGCGAGGAAGTGTTGAAAGCACAGACTTCGAATAGACGTCGGTCGTCTGGCAGTCTAAATCGCGAGGCGAGGAAGGAGAGTTGGTGTGTGGTGTCGGAGAGTTCCCTTACTGATGGACGTCGAAATGTGTCTGGCTGGATGTCACGGCCATACTGCTTAGATAAGCGGGTTTGGCGGTGGCTTGGCGGTAATTTACGGTATCTCTGTATGAGCGAGCGGGTGATGTCATCTAAATATGCCGCCCTGTACACACTCAATACACAGCGTTTTGCGTCCTGACATCTGGTCTTTCCACTCAGAAATATCTCAAGCAAAATGCTAGAATAAATGCCAATCCAGGTGTGAATGCTGGCTGCAAATAGGCAGAGATCATCCAGAGGCTGGCATCCTAGTTTTGTCTTTGGCAGGTTGGCCTTTGTCGGGAGGCTAGAACAATTCGCAGACTCTGAGACAGTATTGGCGCACAGCTAGTTAGTTATCTGAGCTGATTATAAAATAGGGCACAACAATATAGAAAGCTATTTAGCCTAGCTGAAAAGTGATTGGTTCAGACCATCAGAACTGGAACAATAGTAGATACAACAAGGCGACGATAAGATAGCCCTCACAATCCCCACATGCGCTGCCGTGGCCTCTTTAGGAACATCTTGGCCAAAGTGCTTAACTTCCGTCCAAAACATACCACCTGAGCTACTACGACTATTCCACCGACATTACTTCTCGCTACCTAATTCCCAGTACGATAGTGGTGTCTGCCTGTGTGGGATTCTTCTACTCTGCACATCTAATCGAGCTTGCCTTTCTAACACCCCCGCTATCCGCATCCTAAGGCCGGCCTGTCTGGTCTTGCTCAATACAAACACGATGACTGCTTCCGACCTTGAGCAGCTCCTTGAAATGGGCTTTGACAAGGAGCGGGCGGAACTTGCAATATCAAAGACTGGAGGCCGTGCGTCCACCTTCAACTTGAAATTCCACCTCTAATTGCTAATGCGAAGCTACAGTCCAACCTGCCCTTGAATGGCTCGAAGCGAACCAAGACAAATCACTTGACGAAATCAAAGCCACTACCGCCGATACAACACAAGATGAAGAAGGCCCGGCTCTCAAAGAAGGCGAAGAGCCTCGCAGTCTAGTCTGCAACGTGTGTGGAAAAAAGTTCAGGAGCCATGCACAGGCGGAATTTCATGCGTCAAAGACAGAACATGTTGACTTCTCTGAGTCCACCGAGGAAATTGCCCCTTTGACAGAGGAAGAGAAGAAGGCACGCCTGGAAGAACTACGACAAAAGCTAGCTGCAAAACGCGCCGTACAATCAGAGCAGGATAAAGCTGATAAAAAGAGAAACGAGGTGGGTAATACGCTAGTAGGATTCCAAACTCCGCCCTGACCTTCTATTTGGCATAGGAAATTCGCCGAAAACATACCAAGGAATCGCAGGATATTAAGGAAGAGTTACAGAAGAAAGAACGACTCAAGGAAGCTGCACAGAAGCGAAAGGAGAAACAAGATGAGATAGAAGCAAAGGCACGCATTCGAGCTAAGATAGCTGCGGACAAGGAAGAACGACGATTGAGAGCCGAAAGGGAAAAGGCTGAACGAGCAGGTAAAGCTCCTCCACCGCAGCCTGCGGCGGCGCCTCTTCCAACCACGTCTGATGCTGTAACTTCCAAGCCGGCTTCAGCGTACACGGAAACTCGCCTACGTCTACAGACAAGAAAAGGCAATATCTTGAAAACGTTCCCAGTCGAAACGACATTGTTCGAAGTTGTTGCAGCGCTGAGCAAGGATGATGGAGTGGATGTGCAAACTTTCACCCAAAATTTCCCTCGAAAGACTTTCAACAGTGAATACTTTGGGGAATCGCTCAAAGATCTAGGACTTATCCCTAGTGCTAGCCTTGTAGCAAATTGATGCGACACAGGCATGGCGTTATCTGGAAGGATATTAGGGCTTGGATATTCACCATAGTTATAGAGACGATAGTGATGATCTGATCTTGCAAGTGCGGCAAATTACGAGAGGACCACGAAGATAATGCGAAAAAAGAAAAAAAGATTTTTTTTCTTACTTTGGAAATCAATCATATTCCGTTCAGAAATAACCACCGTAGAATATAGCATCCGAGTCACGTGAGTTGGCGTCGGTGACATAAGCACGCGTTTATGGAATCGCGTCGCCCAGCTGCCATGCCCAAGCATCTACAACTATAGACAGACGGACGCTGTGAATTGTCAGACCTGATGAGGATTTATTTTTGAGTTATTCAATCTCAATATGCCTGCGTAAGCCCTGCTATCTATCGATTGTGCTTAGTGGTCTTGATACTAACGACAACAATGGATGAATAGAGTGGGCGACCAACACCGCGATCCTTCTAGCACGACGGCCGTTACTGCGAATCCGTTTGATGAAGGGCCACGACGCATGAGCGAGTATACGGCTCGTGATGTAGCCACACTTCAGTCACGTCTCGACAAACAGCTGGGCCCGGAGTATATTTCCTCACGTGCAGGACCCTCGGGACAGAAAGTGCATTATCTCGCAGCAGAGAAATGTATCAATCTCGCGAATGAGGTGTTTGGGTTCAACGGCTGGTCTAGTTCCATCCAAAACATCCAAATAGATTTTGTTAGTGCGACGACATTGCGGTCTTTGACAGAACTGATATTAAAGTGTTTTAAAAGGTCGATGAGAGTCCGAATACGGGGAAGATAAGTCTGGGGCTATCGGTCATCGTGCGAGTCACACTTAAAGACGGTACTTATCATGAGGTACGAATGATATCAAATCTAGTGAATCTTTGCAGCTCGCAGCAAAATAACAAGATTAGGATGTCGGGTATGGTCACATTGAAAATTGCAAAGGCAAAGCGGCGGCCTTTGAAAAGGCCAAAAAGGAGGGAACAACAGACGGCCTTAAACGAGCTCTAAGGACATTCGGAAACGTGCTGGGTAACTGTATCTATGATAAGGACTACCTCGCTAAAGTTACCAGACTTAAGATCACACCGGTAAGCCGTGTCAAATACGGTCACAATATAGCATGTTCTCTGACAGAAACAGAGTAAATGGGATGCCGACAATCTACATCGCCATCCAGACTATGCCCCTGTTAAGAAAGAGCCCGTGCAGGCAAAGAAGATATCGGAGGATGTTGAACTTCCTCCACGCCCAGTTGAATTAAATACTCGGAAGGAAAACAACATAGCGCATGATACCTCTGCAACATTCGATGGGGACGGTGAATTTGGCAGTGAGAACCCCATTCTTCACGCAACAATTTTTCTTTTCATATCTAATTACCTAATGGATCACTAGGCGATGTATTCGACGAGGCGGATTTTGTAGCAACGACCGCCGGAAACCCTGACGAGGTCTCCTTGGATGTCGACACTCCACAACAGTTACAGCGGCCCCAGGCTAAACAGCCATTACCTCCGCTTCAGCAAAGGCAACAAGGGTATCAAGCGCGCCCTGCCCCCAGTGGTGCAATTGTCACTCCCTCCAAGCCGGAAAGGTCATGGGCCACTGGTCCTGCTGCGGCAGGTCATGCAGCACATCATCAGAACGCAGCTCATTTCTCCACCGCTCAACCTGGTGCACCTGCAGGAAATCCGCAATCAATGGTGCAAGGAAACTCTACTGGAGACAACAAGCTCAGCCAAGAATTCCAGCGACCAAATAACTCCATTAGCATCAAAATCGAAAACACAACCACAGCATCCAACCCACCAGGCACGAATCTAGTACCTATGAACAATGAGCAGAATATATCTAGGAATGGACCAAATGACGCATCTGTTGGGTTCTATTCAGCCCGCGCAGTGGAGATGCTTCGTGAAAACCCTCGAGGGTCGCCAATGGCGCCCAAATTTGACCCCCATGCAGAAAGTCCCTCAATCCGCAAAACAGCTGGAATAGACCATACAAAGAGCCTTGCTGTCTCGAAACCAATGCTATTTGGCGCATCGCAGTCACCGGTTCCTGCCACTCGAAACTTCATTAATCCTTCGATGGAAGTTCACCGACGAATAGGAGCGCCAGGCGGCAACGGCGGAATAGCTAGCCCTATGAATAAGGGATTCACAACATCCTCTTACCGTCCCTTGACAAGGCCAGTAGTTGACAACAACAACAACAACAACAACAACAATACTAACAGCAACTCATCAACGACAACGCAAGACCCGGGACTCAAGCGACCACCTCTAAACGATGTGACCAACGCGCCGTCGTTCTCAACTAGCGGTGCCGGTGGTCCCGGAGACATCAAAAGGCCGCGACTGACTAATAATGGAAGCGCTCACAACGTGACGCCTCACTAAAATCAACAGCAATAAAGAACACACATACTATATCTACAGATCTCTAGCGGACCTGCTCTCCGTTTACTTTGCCGAATCAACCACCTTATATCAATGGTTTTGGTGTGTTCTCCGCAAAAACTAACGTCTGCACAATAAATGGCGTTTGTGTTTTTACTTTTTTCAGGGCATCAGGGATCAATTGAAAATGAATTCAAGAGGAAGGTAATCGGAGTTAAAGGATTATTTACTTGGGCTATCAGCGATAACAGGCTATATACTACCATCGTTCTTACGAGGAACTTGATCACTCTCTGTCAACATTAATATTTGAATGAGTATTGATATGCTTGCATAGCATAGATTTACTATCCTCCGGTTTCCATTATCTATTTTGAGTATTTACCTTTATTCTCTCTTTCTTTGTTAGAAAGCGAGGCTGATTGCATTTCATATGGATGCCAATAACAATAAATCCTCTTGGTACCTAGGTAATTAAGCTACAGCAAACAATTCAGGTACGGAAGGAAATAAAAACACAATTAAAAATGAAGCAAGCAGACGCGATACCTACCTAGGTGAGTAAGGGTGTTTACCAAGTCGGCCGTGGTCAGATCGAGATTTCATGAAAATTACAAACGATGCAACCTCATGTGCCCTGTATGCAGTTCATAAGAAAGAGAGTGTGAAAGCAACCCAACTAGTATGTAACTACAAAGGAAGAAGTGTCAAAACATATTCAAGAATCTTAGGTCACTACGCAGCTTGAGATGTCAGTCTATTCGCTATCTAGCATAAAAAATCTTGACAGAAATAGAGCAAGACTTCGCCGCTCTTAGTCTTGACAAAAAGTGAAGCAGTTTTACCTAGCGAAGTCCTCGTGAAAGCTAAGAAATGCTTTCGACAATTGACTTCATGAGCGGTGACTGTAGAATTCGAGAGAGAAGGAAAATGGAATTTAGCTACAAACACATATCTCCATTTATTGATATTCGCGAGATGAGTCGGTAACCGCTTGCTTTCAACAAGCATAGCGAGACTCATACAAGGACTTGCTGTTTGTTTTGGACGGAGGAGAGGCGTCGACTTTCTTCTGTTGTTTGGAAACCGTCAATGGTGCGCTGGAATTGTTGTCGGACTGCTTCGAAGACACTCTCTTAGGCAATGTTTTCTGCCAATAATCGATAGAGTTATCTGTAGCCTCTTTGGACTTGTCGTTTGCTTCGTCCACATTGATTCTCGATGGAGCATATCTGGAGGCTTCCATGCCTAATGGTCTACGGACACTGGCTCCGAGACCAACGGATTTGGGTAGAGGCACAAATAGTTGAGCTTTGACTGATTTTTGCAATGGAGACGCCACTGGCTCAGCCTTCTTCTCATGTTGTTTTGTCACCTGTGAATTGTCGTTCTTCTTCGTTAAGGCTGCATTAAGCATGGTTACAAGTTGATCCTTCCTTTCTGTAAGCGCCTTCTTTTGGTTAACGTTGGAGAAATCGAAGTCTGCCAGTGTGTCATTTATAACACCGAGTTCTTGCAGCCATCTGAAAATATTATCCTGAGTGGTTGACGCGACTGTATCGTCAACCAGGCTTGCCTCATCAAGATCTATTAGGTCTGACACTGTGTTAGGTTTCAGCACTCCTAATTGAATCTTCTCGGGGGTGGCGTCAAAAGCAAGCAATAAATCCTCTTCCGGGTCATGCTGTGACTGTGCTTGTGATTGCGACTTTGAATTGCTTGTTAGAGGTTTAGGAAGATTAGATCTTATAAATTGTTTCTCGAAATTCGTGACTGGCTGGATTCTCGTAGGAGACTTGGGTTTCAATGGAGTTGGCTGATTTGGTTGATCAGGATGAGTAGGTTCCTCAGGACGACTAGGCTGAACGGATTGGACAGGTTGAATGGTTTGAACAGGCTCCTCAAGCCGTGTAGGCTGTAAGGGCTGCACAAGTTGAATAGGTTGAACAGATTCCTCCTCAGGCTGAGTGGACTTATCAGATTGGCTTGACAACTTTCGCCTGGCATCTTCCAACCAAGCAGATGGATCAACTAGGCCACCGATGTATTCACTATTCGAAAGATAAGCTACAGAAAGCTGGAGATATTCTCAAAGGATTCTCACTGGGAAGGACGACGTGCAGGCCGTCTCTGGATTCTTATTGCCCTGCCCCTCATTTGCATGCCGCTAGCGGACCTTGAAGGAGACTGAGAATGATTTACTGCAGGGTCTAGGAGGCTTTTTGTTTTATGGCGAGAAGTCGAAGGGCCATGATATGCACCCGAGGCACTTGTGAGCATCATTTTGTTAGTGAGATTAAGAAACGTGACTGAAAAATACAGAAAGACTTACCGTCCTGCTGAGGTGTCTTGACCAAATCCCTGCATGTAACTGGCTCGAGGAGCCTGCGGTGGTGCCATCCTTTGGACTGCCGTAGTTATCTGCGCTCCCTTGTTTCGCATTTCAAAATGAAGGCGAGCACGATGACTCTGCCCATTCATTAAATCTGGGAGGTCCTTTTCCGCGTCTTCGACAGTTTCGTGGAATTCTTTGCAGTGTAAGAAGTTTATAGGCCACGGTAAGAAGAGAGGAAAGCTTACTAGACCATCTAGCAAGATGAGCTTGGTTCTCTTTTTGGAGCTGAAACGTCTGAGCGTTCTGCACCGAGTCACGAAAGGCCACCAGATCTCGTTCAGTATACCCAATGAACGGATCATAATCCCTATCCTCGGCGGTTGTTATTTCGAATCTCCTCTCACTACCAAGGTCGGCCTGAGACGGTGGACTGTTAGAAATTAAAAATGTATCTTTCTGGTATAAAACCTGCTTACCAGCTGTCTGTTTCTTTGCACGCGAGCCTCGCTTGTGTCATACTTGTTGGCATCAGCAGCCATGATCTTTCTTGTCAAGCGGCTTCGACGGTATCCTTTTCTCTATGATCGTTCGCAAGGAAGAAAAAGGTGTGTTAATTGGACGTGTTTTGGGCTTGAAAAACTCAATTGAAAGCACCCATCCAAACACTCACAAATGAACAGAAGCGAAAGGAAGCCTGTAATTCTGGGATTGATTGATATGTACTGACCAGGACAAGCTATGCCAACTAGCGGAAGTCTGAGACAGAGAAGTATCTAGGTAGAGTGAAGAGAGAAAAGTTGAGAGAGAAAATTAACGAAGAGATGAGAAGATGAGCAGGCAGGAGAGGAAGGAGCACAACAACCCAGCAAACAAAGGAAGGAAGGCAGAGCATCTCTGGGCAAGCTCCAGCGTGAATCTGATTGGTGGCTGGCCATGTGCCACTTCATATAGCGTCAAAAGCCCAGACTAGCTGGACCCAGACAAACGCTGCCTGTGCTATGAGATATGCCACAACAATGAGAATGCAATTCTGGGAATACATCTAGAGGAACAGAGCAGAAGAATAAAGGCAGTGCTACTGATCAGCAGTTCACAGAGAAAGAGAGAAAACCAAATACTGCACAACCCATGATTGTATGCAAAAACAAGCTTGAAGCTTTGTTACGTGTATTGTAGTTATTGTATGTACAGAGTGTAGGGGAGTGCACGTCTGGGACCTCACATAAGTTGGATGATCAGGGACGAATCGACTGAGCTCCTTACTGGAGAAAAGACTATACAACACCACTGCAAGTCTGAGCAGCACCTTCATCTGTTGTAGACTCATGTCAGTGGGCCAGCTGCTTTATTGTTTATAAGGTCTGGCAAAGGATTGCTTACTCCTGATTATTCTACCTATGGCCTGAAGGAGGCTAATTCCCATCACAACTGTGCCAAACACGATGCAGGCATAAGCTGGGATTTTGGCTTTGTGGCTGGAATTGCTCAATTTGACATAACAGAGCGGTGGCAGGACATAGGCTAAGGCTGCGGCACTGGTGGCACCGATCAACTCGAATACTGCACCGAGATCGCAAGTTATTAACGCCAAGAACATGGAAGCAAGAACAAGGACGGTGGTAAAGTATATATGGCGAGTTGGGTGGAAGGGCTCGTCAGGAAAATAATATGTGGTCATAACGGAGCGGCAGACAAAGGCTTCCAGAGGTAAAGTAGTGAGCATATTGAGGCCAAAACAACTACACCCACATATGTCAGCTTGTGCCCATGAGCTATGTTTTTGTTACTCACAGTCGTGCTATGTTCACCATGATATTACTGGATGGGAAGTTGTTGAGTACATTGCCTTGAGTCTTCGATCCAAACGACAGGAAACCAGCAATGGCCATTACTAAACACATAACCATCGAGACTCCGGTAGAATAGTGTGTCACCTTGGCGAATCGATCTAGGGTTGGTTTTTTCAAAGATCCGTAGATCAGCAGGCTATTATGGTCTAACAATCAAGGTCAGATTGCACGTTGCGGGTATTCAGGAATATTCTTACGTACGGCACACAAACGCTGGGAAACGTTAGTCAGGAAGTTCATTGCAAAAGGAAACGCACCTACAGCTACTTACCAAAAGATATAACTCCGACAGCTTGGAAAAAACCAGAGTTGATGAAAAGGTTTCCTTTCAAATCGCCTCTCAATTCCGAGGGGACACGGAAGCCCTGAATGACAACGGTAACTACAATTACAAGCATGCTAACTAGGGCTAGCGCTGAGGCTTTTGCAAGCTACAACCGTTAGCACACATGAAGATCTTCTCCAGTTGTGTAAACTAACCTTGGCAATGTCCCGGTAGAGAGACAGAGGAAACGAGATGCACAGTATGAAAAGAACAATCACAGCTCTTCGATCCGTGAGAAGCCACAAAAACGGCATATCTCTTAGAGACGGAAACAACGCCGCAAAGACATGAGGGATGGTATCACCCACGATGATGCAAAATGCAACCATGCCCCCAAATGCAAACGCCCATTGAGCAACGGATATCGCAATCAAGCCGCTTCTTCCAAAGCAATGCTGCATGGTAGCTTGAAAAGAATCTGCGCCGCTCATCTTGGAATTGATGACAATAAGTCGAATGGTCCAATCGACCGTGATAGTCAACAAAACCAGAAGCACTATGCCCGTGACCATGCCAGCTTGTCGTAGAGCGTATGGCTGGCCAATAATACCGGCGCCAATAATGCTGTTGGCCATATTCATAAATGCCATGCGCATGCCGCTGCGAGGCCGGGCATCCTCCAAGTGATCTTCGAGGAACAAGTCGTCCGACGTCGCCAGCGTGACAATTGGAGCTTCAATATCTGTAAGCAAGGGCGCCATCTGCCCGGTACTACTACGAAAGCGCTGCGATCCGTCTGCCATATAATCTTCCTCTTCTAGCCAAAAGTCGTCATCCTGTCCAGGCCGGACGTGGCCGTGGGCTGGCGTGTCATCTTCGGCAACCTGATCGGAGAGGTCGAAGCGAACGCGATTTGGAGTTCGAGGGGTACGCCGTTGTCCGTCGGGAGCTGGGCGAGAAATTGAGGACTGGCGAGGAATATGTGGTCTTGGAGGGGTTGGACGTGTTTGCTGTTGCTGTGCTTGCTGATCGGTGTTGCCGGGAACGACTACCAAGTCATCGTCGTCGTCGTAACTATCATCGTGGACAGAGTCGTTCGAGAGAAGGGCACGAGCTTCTTCATCACTCGCGCCGCTTCGCTCGGCATGACGAGCAGTGACTACCTCATCATTTGGCATCTCTGTCAATTGCTGGTAAGGAGACACCGTTGCATCAGCCCAGCTCCTTTGTCCATTCGGCATTCGCTGATAACGATAAGGGCAATCCACGTGACTTTCCGGCCTTCTACATTGTATCAACAGCCAATCAGAATTTCAGACGCGCGTATACACTAAACATGAATATGCTTCTGCTCTGAGGATACTGATACATAATAGATGGCTATAGTCAAGTGCAAAACGAGGCCCAAGCAGTTGTTCTCTATTAGACGTCTGACTCTGACGGTTGCCGCCTGCTCCCTGGGATGGCTCCTTCCCTTTTTGTCCACACTGCGTTCCAAGCGCGGAGAAGTCATCAGAAGCTCCTTCTGCTGCGTTTAATTGTTCCATCATATTCGATCCTCCTTGGACTTTGGCATCTCGACTGTCTTTTTGTGGCCCTTAATGACGCAGGTTGTTGATCTTGGCATTCAATCCTTCAGGCAAATACCTCCAGGCGGGCAATGCTTGTTATCAAGAGCAACTGCCACGCTGATGTTCGGAGACAATATACGTAAAATATGCCCTACAACCAGGCGAGCTGCCAATCTCGGTGATGTCTGGGTTACCTTGAAGCGAGAGCTAAGTGTGGACTTATATATTGAAACATATTTGGACCACTCAATGGCTATAACAAATTTTGTCAAAGAAGCCGTGGAAACTATGCAAAACTCACTGGTGAGTTATCAGTGAGAACTAAGAAGTGACCATTACTTTTCTGATGTTTTTTTTTTTTTTTTTTTTTTTTTCTCGTTTTTGAACAGATCTGTCGCGGTGAATATCTCCAAGTTTCAAGGATATCCCACGGCTATCACAGCTCAGCAGATATGCTCACCCTCCACGTTTCTGTCATCTTGTGTGAAGAACCCCATAGATCTCCACGAAGCCTGCCGGGAAAATTGCCTCGCACAGTGCGAGGGTGTGCAGTTGATCCGCATCCACCGCCTGGAATTGACAGGGCAACGTTGTCTCACATTGAAATTCATATGAAAAGTCCCAAGCATTGTACCACTTGGAGCGTATTTTTGACAAAGCTGTGGCTGAAAGACCTTCCTAATGCACAGCTTTTGGAGAGCAGCGATGAAGATGAGACCAATTCCATGAAAGATACCTATATAGTTTCTCTGCGCCCGGATCATTCATCGTTGTTATCATCGCTGAGGCCTCGTGACAACTTAGACATACCCGTCGAAGATACCAGATGTCTGATTACTCAGAACAGGTTCCGTTGCCAGCCTTCTGATAAATGCTTGAGAGATAGTGGAAGCGAGTTGTTCGAGAGAAGCAGGAACTTAAATGAACTGCTGGGTCTTTCGATTCTATCGCTGCTCGCAAAACCTTCTCGCTCGCCGCATAATGAAGTGTACAGGACCGCATCTGAAAAAGGGCCTAGATTGTCTGAAATAGCTCCTGTCTTATTTAGATCTAGTTACTATGAGGTAAGTCCCTCGTTTAACAGCATTGCATTGATGGCTCATATATTGATCATTTCATATTAGAACGTTCAGCATAGGGCCGGACTCGTACCAGTAGTGGCCAAATCCATGGCCATGTTAATTCGGAGTCCTCTAAGCCCCGGCTCTAGGCACAAGATTGCTTCTATCGAGAGGAATCTAAATGCTCGGTATGAAGGTTGTGTCAATGCGGCAGATACAGACTGTGGGTCTGACTTTCGATCACTGACAAGATGCGTCGTGTGGACAGCTCTCCAAAAAGGCGCATACAAAGTCGGACAGTCCGCAAGGTCCATCAGAAAAAACTCTTCTATCATCCCCTCTGACGATGATAGCTGCCTTTTAACGGAGGGATCGGATTGTGGCTATATCTCTGGAGAAGACATGTTGCCCTCTACCATAGGTTCAGTGACTGGTGGCGATGATATTTTATCGGATGCAGATAATGAGAACGAACAAGATTCCGGCTATTGCAGTATTCCCTCAGCAAAATGGATATTCAATTCATCATCGGGCTTGAATGATCTCAGTGATGAAGAACGGGAAGAAATATTGGCAACCGATGAATCGGCATTAGAAGATTCTCAGCCTGACTTTTTTACGCTAGCAGATAGCGATGGCGAAGAAATTATATTCGGCTCTTCTTCGCTGGTGTACCGAACGGCATCAGACATGGTCACGGAGAGTGATGCAGCTAGTGAGACTTTCTTTCTTTCTGAACCAACTAGTCAACAGAATGCATGGGGGAACGAAAATCATGAAGCTATTATAGACGATTCATCCTCTATATCGATTCTTGCTTCTCCAATAAACCAGCATGCACTGGAAGATCTATACTGATATATAGGAGAAAGCAGAAGCTACTGGGCGCCGTTGTATGGTATTCCACCGACATGTGAGATTGAAGATATACAAATGGTGTCAAGATATATGTAAGTAGTTAGAATACCTAGGTAAATGAGACTTTGAAATTAGACTCATACAAAGAATCGGTCGGTGGTGGATCTAAGTACTTTGTATTTCCTTCATGATGGTTTCTGAGATCAAAGCCTAGGTATTAATCAGATTCCAAGGTTGATGAGAGATACAGCTTTTCCTAACCTCAGCTTTCTGTCCACAGAAGAAGAAAATGCTGTAAGCCAATATACACAGTCGTACAACGTCTAATCTGCATCCCCCATGTACCTCGGTACACCCAAGTTTCAAAATGAACAGTCTTCATAATTACAATCGTGCAAGATGAACGCACGTGGCGCCGTCAGTATAAAAAAATATTTCAAGTACTTTCGAAATACGTTTCTAACTTTTAGGCTAAGGAGAGGTTATAATAGGATCAGTTATTCAACTCTCCAAGACCGAACATCTTGATCGAATTATTCCATGCCCTGAACCAGAGGAGTTAGTGATGGCTGATCTTCAAGACTTTCATGATAAGATTGATGAATAATACGTACGCTTCACAAACTTCCTCGACTGAGACACCTTTAACCCTCGCGATAACATGCGCAACATGGGCGATTGCAGCAGGCTCATTACGACCCTTAACCATATACCCTTTCTGCCACTTCTCCTTCTTAACGGCCTTGGGCAAAGGCGGCGCATCAGTCAAATATTTAGCCGAAGCATGCGACGGTCTAATCTCACACCACGGACCGTCCGTCTCAATCTGTATACGGTCCAGAGGGATATGCTTGACAACCTCAAGATTCTCCTCCGTCTTCAGACTGCACCCATTCACACCAATATCCAGGCCCAGCTCAATCATTCGCTGCATCTCCTCTTTTGTGCCTGTAAAACTATGCACCAGTCCCCCCTTCGGTAATTGGGCAAGTCTTGGTTTTAAGAGTCGTTCGAAGTCGTCACTCGCTGCTCGCGAATGCAGGAATAGGGGTAGCTGGATTTCAACGGCAAGGTCGAGTTGTGCCTCAAACCATTTTAGTTGGGACTCCTTGGGGCTGAGGAATAGGCGATCGTAGTCGAGCCCAATCTCGCCAAAGGCTACTGTTTGTCCGGATTGTTTGGAGCTGAGCGCTAGGTCTCGGAGCTCGGCAAGGAGTTTTGATGGGCCTTCAGGATGCTCATCGAAGTGTTTGGCTTGACATGGATGGACGCCAACAGTGGCGTAACAAAATCCGGCTGTGTTTAGGGTCAGCGGAAGGAAAAGAAGAGGAGGTGAATCATGACATACGATAATCCTTCGAGATTTGAACTGCATGCTCTGATTCTTTCAAATCAGATCCAGTTACCATGAATTTGGCACAGCCTATACTTTGGGCTCGCTCTATGATATCTGCCAGATCGTCTTCGTGGGCTTGTTTACCATGATAGTTCCCTCTGAAAACGGGATCTCCTAAGTTGATGCCGATCTAGAGATAATTAGTATATTAATACATTCCTTGAATTTTTGAAGATACAAGAGAAGAAATGTATCATGCATACATCAACATATTTCAATGGCCTAATGGTGGTATTAGTTTCAGTGTCTCCCATTTTGGACACAGGGCGGCTCTGTTTCGAGGCAAAGGGTCTGGTGGCGTGTTTGTTTGGATAATTTACTCTACGATGCTGAAATATAGACTCCTGGTAAATATGGCCTGGGTTGAGATATGTGAGTTATACTCTGTCATTTCCCCAAGGAGAGAGGAGAGGAAACGTACTCTTGGAAGACAGCAGTAAAGACGTCAAAATTACTCGAGATCCCAAAGTAGAGGACGACGCAGCACCATGTAACAACACTATGTGATGGGGAAGTATAGGCATGAGAAAAAAAATGCACTAGGTAATAAGCAAGCTGGCTAGGATAAAATGCAATAATAGAGAAAGCAAAAGTAGGTCTTGTGCAGTCACGGGATCATGCTGCCAATTACCCAGGTAGGCAAAAATCAATTCTCTGTCTGTCTCTCAGTGAAAAAGTCAAAGCTCGGTTTTTGCGGGGGTTGTTCTCAAGCTAGCCGATTTGGGACAAGGTGCGTGCCTGCTTGCTGGGGAAACGTTTGATTGGCTCGTTTCATGTCAAGCAAATATTTACCTTCAATTTCGAGCTCCATCCCTACTACGTTTTTCCTTCATATGACAAAGGGTGTGAGTACCTAGGTAGTCTGCTATCATATATTTTTATATATTTTCAGCTTGTGCATTGCGAACAGAGACAACATCTTAACGACATGGCAGAGAAAATGCTAACAACCAACGCGTCGGAGAAAGTGCGATGATATATCGGTGAGCTCTCCGACCAACCCCATGTCTCCGCGCGCGCCAGATGTTGGGACGCTATGCTACCTAGGTATATCTACTTGAACGACATACCGTTTGTCAGAATTCATCTTTGAAGGGCTCTCATGTTTTGAACGATCTTCTCTTCTTCTTCTTATTGGCGATTGGAGTTCCATTTGCTTGCGATAATTGATCATCCGAGTACCTACTATAGTCACCAGCGAGCCTTATTGTTTTCAGATGACGTGGTAATTCAATTGTCCGAAGTAACAAGAATGGCGGCGAGCAAGCTACTTTCTGTTACCGAAATTGGAACACACAACACGCCCTCTGACTGCTGGCTTGTTGTCCAAGGCCAGGTTTGGGATCTAACTGAGTTCCATCACGAGCATCCCGGAGGTTCTGCTAGTAAGTCAGATATGATTTGTACGAACTAAGTTAGTAATCTGATATAGCAGCTAATTAGAGGCGAGGAATAAAAAGTCATTCTGAAATATGCCGGACGCGACGCTACAAAAGCATATAGTGAAGTACATTCACCATCCGTGATACGCAAACATTTACAGCCGGACAAACTCAAGGGAGCCCTGGATACATCTACGGTTGATGACGAATGGCTATCGCTATCATTATCGGAAAGTGGGAACACGCAGGGCATGGCGGATGGTGTTGAAGGGCCAAAGCCACCATTAGAGACAGTCATCAGTTCTCATGACTTTGAAGTTGTGGCCTCAAATACCGCAAGTAAAAAGGCGTGGGCATTTTATTCTAGTGCTGCTACGGATCTGGTCACGCGAGACGCAAACAATTTCTGCTTCAATCGGATATGGTTTCGTCCGCGAGTCATGAAAAATGTGCGGTCTGTCGATACACGGACGAGTATCATGGGTGTTGAATGTAGTCTGCCCTTATTTGCAAGTCCAGCAGCCATGGCAAAATTGATCCATGTGGACGGGGAATGCGCTATTGCCAAGGCATGTGAGCGTAAAGGAATATTGCAAGGGGTATGTACGACAAACAGATAACACCAGTGACTATAACAATCTCTCATGATTCTCTTCTTCTTTGCAGGTGTCAAATAATTCTTCCTTCTCCATCGAAGAGTTAGCCCAAGCGGCACCGAATGGCAAATTCTTTTTCCAATTATATGTAAGCCCAGACCGCGAAAAGTCAGCAGCACTCGTACGGCAAGTATCTTTGCTACCCCAATTCAAAGCCATACATATCACCGTCGATGCCGCGTGCCCGGGCAAGCGCGAGGCAGACGAGCGAGTCAAGGCAGATGAGAGCACCTCGGTGCCAATGTCCGATGCCCGGGCGAAGAACGACAAGAAAGGCGGAGGTTTTGGTCGCTTGATGGCTGGCCATATTGACCCTGGCTTGACATGGGATGATATTGCCTTTGTGCGAAAACACACGCATTTGCCAGTGTGCTTGAAAGGTATCATGTCAGCGGACGACGCCATATTGGCAATGAAGGCGGGCGTCGATGGTATTCTTTTGAGTAATCATGGTGGTCGTAATCTTGATACCAGCCCTCCGTCTATCATCACGCTACTTGAGCTTCAGAGACGTGCCCCCAACATCTTCGACCGCATGGAGGTCTATGTAGACAGTGGCATTCGACGTGGAACCGATATACTGAAAGCTGTAGCCTTGGGAGCGACGGCAGTTGGGATGGGTCGTAGCGTGTTGTTTGCAACGAATTATGGTCAGGAAGGCGTTGAGCACTTGATTGATAGTAAGTACACAAAGCCTTCAGTCTATTTCATTTTGACTTATTGCAATGTTTACTACCTAGTCATGAGAGACGAACTGGAAACCACCATGAGAAATACTGGATTAACCTCCTTGGACGAGGCGAGTCCCGAACTGGTCCATACCGGAGATGTAGACCATCTCGTTCCTACGAGTCGTCTACATCCATATGCGAGGAAGGTGGCCAAGTCGAGACAAAGGGGAACAGCCAAGCTGTAGTTACTTTGATAGAGCCAATAGAGACACGTAGTCATACTGAATAGACTTTGGTCTTGAGTGGACATTTCTCCGCCCAAACCATCGTATAACTAGAGACTATTGGCCTGTAGTCTACTCAAGATTCTTGAACAGCGGACGGGTGGAAGTTTTGTTGACCTTCCTGAGAATTATGGAGTACACAGCCACATACTCCGTAGGGCGCTTGTATAACGTAAATTATACCACGTCCAGAGCCAAATCTGGGGAAACACCACGTTGGTGATGGTGTCTGTGACACTGGTTTGAATAGCGCGTGACCAACCAGTCAACAGGCTTCGTTCACCGCCTCTATTTAGCTGCTTCCAGTATTTGTTTCAGACAATTCATAGAGTCATACAGACATTAAATTGATGTGTCTACCAGTTACGGAGTACGAGTTGCAAGTTTGTAAGCTAGTTGATCGGCGCCTTGTTTTCTAGGCTGCACAATATTGATCTACCCCAAGTCTGACTACGTAATGTATTTATGAATGCGGTCTCAAACTCTCAGCAATGCGTTGAATACCTTTGTGCAGCCAATCATGGACCAGGCTTTCTGTAATAATACGAACGGTAATTACGGATGGGTGATCCGCGCCAAAACGGAAAAGATCTCGCTGCCAAATCCCCGCACTGGGCCTCGGAAGCTCGCTCTGATTGGCCACATGCGCCCAGACACCGCTCCATTGTCCAATATCCATAAATAATACTCCGCACTGGTGGACGCAGGCTATTGATTTGTGCCCTCGATAGCTCGTGTTTCAAGAGTCAGAGAGGCGATAAAACAAGAGAGTGCTCTTTATGCCATACCTTTACGCCGGTCTGACAGAGATAAGGGTTCCTTTATAGGGAGAAGGATTGTGGCATTGCTTTGGGGGCCTCGGAGTAAGGAGGCCGGAAGTCCGACAGGCATAATTGCTACACAGTAGGAACTACCACATGCTGACGGACTCGGGTAGTTAGATTCTTGGATTGATTACATACTACGCAGTTAAATTTTGCTCCTCGGTGTACGGAAAGGATGATATGTAATTCCCGCGGTACCAGGGCATGTTTCCCGACATGTAACTATGAGTAATGTACGGTGCTTATGCACGTCGTGCTGTACAACTGACAGGCATTACCTATGTAGGGAATATAATGTGAATGACGAAGCCGCCATTCTTCAGTCTGATCCTTGGAGAGCAAACCATGGGAATGTTTCATTGGATCAAGCATGCAGACGAATGGACACACCACCACCCTCCATCTTGTCACCCAGACCACAACGCTAAATAGCCAATCGTCGATAATCATGTACCACTGTTTTGTGACTTGGCTATCGGCGTCCTTCTAATATCTCCTGTGCTTCCATTGGCCTACCAAAGCGCTCACCGATAGAGCCGGCATTTTCTCACCACTGAGCCCGTAAGAGAATTAGCCAGGTGTAAAATCATTGAATAATGCATATTGCGATAACTAGCCAGCAGCAGGATTGATTGCTAAAGCGGAATTCCTGGGCAGCGCCCCCCCCCCCCTCCCTTCTTTGCATAGAGTCATTCCACCCGGATGCTCGAAAGGGACTTGGCGGCGTTCGCATTCGGCGAGACCTTCTTTTTGTCGCCTGACTTTTCGGGCTTCTAGATTGCGCCCGCCTGGCTCCAATCGCCCCACTCCAGGTCTCCACCCAGCAGCTTACTTACTCCGTCCTAGTTGCATCTCGCCCTCCCCCAACTGTTGAATGCTGAGCATATCTTCCCTGTTCCTTTCCTCTCTTCTTCTTTTCTCTTGTCTCCTGCTGTCTGCTCGTAGCACTCTCCTTCATCAGAACTCATCACGCTGTATACCACATACATACGCATCAGGTATGTCATTGCCGATACATAGTCATGCATTTGACTGCTAACCTCGATCATTGAAATATTTGGCAGGTCTTAAATATTTTCTGAAGATTATCAATCTCAATGGCTGCTCCTCGCTCAACGTCCCTGCGTGCCTTGCGTGCTCTTTCGCAGCACCACACCCCTGCTACGACGCTTTACTGCCGTCGCCGCCTGCACATTACTGGTGCCTATTCCGCCCAGCCTGTTGATGGCTCCGACAAGTCTGCCGCATATGGCTCTCGTACCCTGGCGGACCTCAAGAATGAGTGCCAGAGACGAGGACTGAGAACCAACGGTTCGAAGTCCGAGGTATGTGATGTCGACATCAAAGCTTGGATTGGAAGAAGCAAATCAAAATAACTTACCATTTCATTTCCCCCATCAGCTCGTTGACCGTCTCTCGAACAATGACGTGCTCTACACCCGGGCCTTCAACATTGCCAAGACCCGAATCAATGGCAGTGTCTTTGGCGGGTACGTACTACTCTCATCACCCGTGGCTTAGATATAGTTATATAGGGCTGTGCATTAACGGCATCCAGACCCGCCGAGACCCGCTCCTTCAATACCTCACGCGCCAGCAAAGCTGTCAATGACTCATCCACCCTCGACTTCGTGTACATGCCGTCCATTGCCTCCCTTGAGGCAGAGCCAAGCGTATCCCAAGCCGTCCCCATTCTCGGCGACAGCAGCAGCGCATATGGCTCCGAATCTTCCAATCAGCCCTTTGGCTGGGCACCCATGAAACCGCAAATCCATGCCATTGGCGAAACCGGCCCTGATCTAGCTGCCAGTCCCATGAGCGAAGTCGTGGACAATCATGCGCTAGACATCGATCCGTTCAAACTCACCGAAACCGTGGGCCGTTCGCGCGCAGGCGAGAACGAAATGAGAGAGAAAAAGAGGCTTTTGGCTGGCCAGGGTGATGAAAAAGGCGTCATTGGCGAATTGTTTAGTGGTATGGTTGACGACATTTTAGGTGGCTCTAAACCTGCTACTAGGACTACCAAATAAATCATACCGTACCTTTTGGGAAGCTTGGTCACTCCCTTTCTGTTTGTCATTGATTGTTGTGTTCTTATGTTCTTTTACATATACACTTAACTACACAACAGTTTTCTGATGTCATGCTCGCAGAGATGATGATTGCCATCGTTGATCTCTGCAGGAGTGATCTGACAGTTTCGGTGCTATGCTGCATCTGATTATCTGAACTCGTTTTTTGGAAGAGAAAGAAGACGATGAAAGATTGACATTGATTGACTCTGTGGCTTGTGAAGTTTACTCTGACATAAGTCAAAGAAGTACAAACTACATATTAAAAATATTAATTCTTAAATAAATTAATCATTTCTACTGGCATTACCTATATACATCGCATTCATGACAGATAAATACTCAGCAAAACAGAACGATACCAAATGCTTCTAAGACAAGAAGATACAAGCGCATGTCAATCTCAAAAAAAAGAAAAAAAAAAAAAAAAAAAAAAAGGAAAAAAAAAAAAAAAAAAAAAGGTTCGCATGGGAAGACCAAGATAATAGTTAGCGCTGCATGGCTAAACAGGAGGTGTATGTTAAATGGGGTGCAATGAAGAGAGAAACAGCGCAAAATATATCAGAGGTAATAGTATTCAGATACAAGCTGCAACGCCATAGGTCGTAGAGTGAAAGCAAGAGGGAAAAAGGGCCGTGAGATGTAGAGGATATTGGTAGTAGGAGGATGGATTAATCGAGGTATATGTATAATTGAGCACGGGAAGCGATGTCACAGTATAATATAAAAGCTGATGCAACTCGGAGGTGAATCTTCTCTATCCGAGTACGGCAGCAAGGATAATGACCGTCAAAATAATAGCAAGGATGATCAGGAGACAGCACATCTTATTCCGGGCATTCTTCTGGTACCGACTCGCACTGCGCAGCTCGACGTTCGCCCCGCGTGTGTCAGTGGTAACATTTTCGACATTCTCACTGATAACGTCGAGCTGACCGCCTTGTTCATGCACTATATGTGCCACATCGCGGAATAGTTCATTCAATTCGCCGACGCTCTGTTCGATATTCCGAATCTCAGACTCACGCTCAATGATTAGAGACTCTTGGAAATCGACCTCATCCTGGTTCGCCAATCGAGGTTGCTGTTCAAGTTGCTGTAGCTGCTGCTGTTCCCGGCCTTCTATTGTCGCATGATGATCGCCACCTTCTTGCAACGCGGCCCTTGTAGCAACCGCTGAAGCTCGCTGCTTTTCTAGAGCACGGCGTTGGACAGTCTGGAACTCGTCCAACGCGGCTTTGAACTCGGACGAAAGCTTTTGTTGAGTCCATTTTTGAGAAGGCTATAATTGTTAGTTAATGTTAAGAGACGAGCACAGATAATTGACAAATACATTTTCCAAGACTTACATTGACATCTTCCCACGTCTGCACCTTCTTGATGCCCTCTCCTGCGTCCTTGAATCCAGATCGCGTCTCTTCCAGAAGGTTGTGAACTCGCTCCCGCACTCTGTCCGTATCACGTTTGGTACCAAGCAGTGCAATCTGCCTGGACAAATTCGAAATATTCGACGTCAGCGTGAAGAGTTGGTTGGAAAGGTTCTCAGTAAACCGCGCAAATTCCGGGTCATCCTGATACTGAGGATCGTCATCCCGCCGCCAGGTTGTCGGCTGCGATTCCAAGGAGTTGAGGCGGTCGTAAGACATGATCAAAGAAAGTGGGAAATAAATCGTGAGGAAATGCTGCACCGCTGAAACAGTAGGATAATATGAGGTTCTTTTGTTGTTGCCTCGATCTCCTGCTGATAGAGCAACCGCCTGGCCCGCTCAGGTGACGTTGGAACTTGGAAGCGGCTCGACAGGATCCGCGCTATGCTTCTTCAAGACTAGACTATCATCTCGCTGCGCAATTCACGTGACATAGCTTGTTGCTGTTTTGGTTTCCATCCCGCAAAAAAGTATCCGCATAATAAATAGCTTCACACGCTCGTTTTCACTGCTCTGGTGCTCGCTGTCTATCCAACATTGGCCATTGTGCCATATCGCAAACTTCGTTGGGCTAGCTGTCTGGCTATAACATACTTGGATCATGCGATGACTGATTGCCTCAGATAAACTGCATCCTGCGCTCTTAAAATGGCTGCTCCGCCTCCCAGGCCGTACAGGCGAATTTTGACTTCGGCCTTACACCGAAGATTTGTCCATGCCTCGGCTATGACCCTGCTTATGGACTATATTGTCGCTTTTGTCATTGGAACAAAGACATCATGTTGGTCTCCCATGTTTCTGTACTCGTAAATAATGCTCAAGGCTAATGCAATATCTTCATACTAGTATTCTGGTCATGGTTCCCTCTCGGAGCCTGTGGCATACGTGCTCTCCTCCTTTTTATCTCTACGTTGGCCGTATTTTTCATTCGGGTTGCTCAAATGCACACTGGTCCTCGAACTACGGCTTCCCCGATATCTGCCTTGCGCTACACATTCCCGCTGCATGCTTTGCAAACCCTAGGGTGGTACCTCTTCTCAGCGTGGTGGTTCAGTGAAATTTACCTGTGGTCGGCTCCAGCCGAAGCTGATTTAGGATGGGTTAAGACAGGCGGGTAGGTACTCCTGCTTTTATTGCGTGCAACCCTCACCAGCTAGGTAGCTAACAAATTCATCAGACTCAATAGCCGAACGACTCTTAACGAAAGGTCGATATACCTTCACACGTACCATATGATGCTGGCAATTTCTCAAGCCGCCATTCACTTGTATTGCGATTATGATCATCTTCCTATCCCGGTAGTCAAACGCAGTCCCGAGTCAAAGGATCAGTCCACGCACCCCGTACAGCCGGTCATGAAGAGAATACGGGGCAGCGTAATTGGAATCATGATTGACGCTCTAAGAAAAGGATTGGTTGTCACCTTAGCCAGCCCGTTTATCTACGTTCTTTTTCTGCGACGCTCGGCATGGAGCTTTTCTCTCTACTTTGCGAAACTGTTTTGGAACTTCTCCAGAACAGCAGCAGATCCCCCAGGGACGGTGCCTCCGGCATTCTATACACTTTTTATTCGTCAGATAATTTCAGGAGGTTGCCTTGTCTTCCTGTGGCAGATGGCGAACTTGTTTTTCACGGTGTTCATCGCTCAAGGACCTATAAAGAGAGGACAGCCGCTCACTATTGATTCGAAGGACCCCAATGGAAGCTTGATCAATGGACTGAAAGCCAAGAAAGATATCGTCAAAAGTTACGCTTTTTGGGAGCTCTGCTTCATAAGCCAGCGTTTCGCTGACCGCCGCAAAGTAATCTTTAATGACATTGAGCGTGACGGCGGGCCTGCCTGGAAGCAAATGCTAGAGGTGTCAGTTGAAAACATCAATGGCATTACTAGTCGAATCAACCATTACAAAAATCCAGTGTTACCGACAGCGGCTAAAGACCCAAGCATCACATACCCTCAAATCCAATCTCTACCCCAATTGACTGAGGCGCCGAAGCAGGATAATATATTTGCTCCTTCGCCTAAGGCAAATGGGTTTGGGCAATCTTTTGGAGCGACAGCGAAGTCTTTTGGGCAATCGCCTGACTGGACTCCGGTCGCAAGAGCCAGAGCCAAAGACGCATTCAGCCAAGCATCCAATGCGATCTTCAGTCCAGAACGAAAGAAAAGACTTCTAGGGGGAACTGATGAAGTAAAAATGCTCACTGGACCGCAGGCAACATCAAAATCATCTTTCAATTTATCTTCAATTCCATTCGTCGCACAATTTCTGCGGTCCCCAATTGGCACACCTTTCAGACAAACATATGCCCAACGTCTGCGAGGCATTGTCTTTGGCGAGCCCCACGGTCAAGTTGCATGTATTGTTGATGCAATCGAATCCGTAACCCGCCTCCTAATTGCCAGTTTAGAAGAAGATAGGCTTGGCCAGGTTCAAACCGATGTACCAGGAGTTGTCCGTCTCTTCACCGAAACCATCCTAACACTGGAAGATTTCGTCCAGAACGGACTCGGTATTCACTGGAGCGATGTTACTTTTCCGTCACCCAATAATAGTGACCCCGATGCCCAGAAGAGGGCTAAGTATGTCCCTGAGGTTGACATTGTTTTGACCTTGCTCAGGACCTCTCTTTCCGATCTGCTCGCTTCCTTTGAAAGATACAGTCGCGGCATAAGGTTACAAGCGAAAGATATTAGACTTGCAAAAGCAGCGGCGGGATTGTTAGACAAGGGAGATGATGACCATGATGACCGTGATGATCCATTCACATCAAAGCATTGAAAAATGCTCAGGGAAAAAAACATTTCTGAAACTTATTCATACAGTTGGGATACTGTAAGCATACGAGACGAGATAATTGATAGCATGTAGAAGACCAAAAAGATTATAATCAACTGTACTACTATTCGTCACATTGCGAATACCACTCGATTGTATTCCAAATATTCCATGCTTGTCTTTGAGTCGGCTGCATATACAAGCAAAACATCTACACAGGTTCACAATGTGTACCTACAAGCGAAATAACAATCTTTATATTGCCTTTCTTGTAGTGATCAGCGTTTAATGGTCTTACTCAAGGATATTGTATGACTTTGGATACGACTCTGAAATTCGTGTCAGATTCTAGTCATGTAAGCAGATAGGTAAGGCTGAAAGAAACATACCGAGGATAGACCGATCAAATTCTTTCACGTTCGTGAATCCACCAACAGCCATGAGAATATCCAAATCTGCCAATAACGACTTCATCACATGTCGCACGCCTTCCTCGCCCATAATACTCAGTCCCCAAACCCATAAGCGGCCAACGAAGACGAACTTGGCGCCCAGAGCAAGCGCCTTGACCACATCACTGGCGCCACGTACTCCAGAGTCAAACATGATATATATCTTGTCACCTACAGCGTCGACAATCTTCTCTAGCGCATCCAAACTCGCAATTGCGCCATCCACCTGTCGACCAGCATGATTGCTCACGACTATGCCATCGACGCCGTACTCAACCGCCTTCTTCGCATCAGCTACGGACTGGATACCCTTCAATGCAAAGGGACGACCGTTAGAGATTCTCTTCCATTGCTGAATGAGCCAGGGAATTTTTTCCCATGACCATGCCCTTCCGTGCCAGATAGAGTCAATCCACAAAGTTGACGCCGCAACAGGATCCTTCTTGATATCGATACCTTTCTCTCGACAACGTTTCTGAAATACGGGGTTGCTGAGCCCTAGTCCTGCACCCATTCCACGGTAAAAGGCATAGTTCGAATTAGCGACATCGTCATGTCGCCAGCCCAGCTGCCATGTGTCGGTGGTGAGAATGAGGGCGTCAAAGCCTGACTTCCAAGCCCTTTCCATTAACGATATAGTCAACTCATCGTCATGGGGCATGTACAATTGGAAGAAACGTGGTCCCTTGTCACCGTTTGCGGCTCCAACATCCTCAATGGCTGTACTACCTGCCGTCGAGAGGCAATAGGGTAGATTAAGTTCGCCGGCGACTTTTGCTACTGGTATTTCGGCGGATGAGTTGTAAATAACATTGATGCCGATGGGAGCAAATCCAATAGGGGCTGATACTTTGTGGCCCCAGATTTCGGTGGTCGTGTCGCGTAGGTTGGTGTCGACTAACATACGAGGAATGATTTGATGACGATAGAAGGCTTGACGGTTGGCGGTGTGTGTTGTCGAAAGACCTGCATTAGAAGATGCATAGTACCTGTAATGTATTAGATACAGCATAGTTGTAGTATCAACATGTCAACTGAAAATTACCACCCGCCCAGACTAAGTTTCTCTTTCGCTTTTTCCTCTAATGCCTTGGGATCTATAACGATCGGACGACTTCATTAGCCTTTATGATCTCAGCGGCTTCTCCTCAAGACTAGATCATAATAGCTCACGTGTATTGAAAGGCGGTGTCAGTCCTTCATTTGCTTTCCAGAAATTCTCCCTCTGATAGAGAGCCCATTGTGGCGTGGATCGTTTCTGGATGTTCGGGTTTAATGGATCGCTCATGTTTATTATGGTAGTTCAAGATAGCAATAGTGTCGTTATTGAAGTGTTGGCGAGAGATCAAAATCGAAGCAGGGACATGAGTGTATGATTTTATATACACATACCTAGCTGTTGTGTATGTCTATGTACATCAATGACTTCATTCCGACGCGTTTTCTACAAGTCCCGTGCATGATGTAACCCTAAATAATTTCCTAGAAAGGCAATGCCAGACTCTGATAATGTGTTTCATGAATCTACCGATCACCCGCTATTACCGACCATCCGCCACAACCAATCACTGCTGTATGACATAGTAAATGGCCATCTTTTCACATAGCTATGTAATACAGAGTGATTGGTTGTGGCGGATGGTCGGTAATAGCGGGTGATCGGTAGCACCGTGGGACTACGTTGATTTGAAGTCCTCATCCTACTTTCCCCTTTTTCCTGTGGTTTTAAGAGCCACGAGTCAAATAGTTAGTATCTTATCAGACACAGTCCTGCTCATCCAACTCAGCAGTATATAAGATGACGTCATTGAGAGATGTCCGTGCAAAGAAACCTTCGTTCGGGAAATATCGGCACAACCCTAATCCGAGCCGATTTTGACCCGAATTTATTCAACATTTTAATATGCATCGCCAAGACTCAAGTCTCCATATATCATAAACGACTTTTGATATACAGGGTCAGATCCTGCGATTGTATAAGGAAAACAGTGCAATCATGCTGTCCCCCGCGCGAAAAATAGCTCTTAGGAGCTCCAGGTCTGCTACATCCCGTGCAGTGAGGAAACCAACGACGGCACCAGTTTGCGCAAAGCAAACAGAGGTAGCTAAGCGTTGCTTTCATGCGAGCCCCTCGACTTCTTTCTACAAGCAAGCATGGAAGCCAATGCGTGTCAAAATCCCCTGGGTCGATGCTCTAGCTCAAAGTCAAGAACAGGCGCGAGCAGGTAGAGCGGCCTCAAAAAGTCAGGAAGAAGAGCCCTTACAGCTAGACCTGACACCGAAAAGGATGTCTGATAGTTACTTTTCTGCTGTAAGCCAAAGGGATGCCCTGGGTACAATTTTAGTGTGCTCTACTAACAAGCACTCGTTAGGTACTCCCACTCGCTGAGGATAAATGGCTGTTGGATACATATCTCAATGCCTCTGGGCGCATTCGGTAAGGACGGACTATATCTATCCGTTTTGAAAAAAAAAGGCATTTATGATTTACAGCATACAAGGCTAGGTACACTTTTCATGGATTTGGATGCCCTGGCTGGCGTTGTTGCCTATAGGCACACTGGTGATTCAGTGGCAACTGTTACAGCCGCTGTTGACCGGATCACTCTCCTCAATCCATTGAAAGAAATTTGCAATCTTAAATTGAGCGGCCAAGTGACTTATGCCACGGGAAGGTCAAGTATGGAGATTTCTCTACAGGTCGCCAAGGCTCCTGCTAAAGGAGAGGAGGTAAAACCTGAAGATGTCTTGATTACGTGTGCTTTTACTATGGTATCACTGGATCCGAAAACAAAGAAGTAAGCAAGAATTCTTCTCTTTTACTTCAGAGCTTTGCTAATCGAATAGCAGGCCCGTTGCTGTTGCACCTCTCCTTCTTGAAACAGAAGAAGAGCGCCAACTGTTTCAGAGAGGTGAAGAAAATTATAATGCAAAGAAAGCTTTACGCAAAAGAAGCCCTGTTGAACAGGCGCCTGACCAACATGAAAGCAAAATGATTCATTCTATGTGGACAGCACTATCCCCGTATCAAAGTAAGTTAGATAAATAAACTTCCCCGCCAAACCCCCCCTCCTTTCTCCCTTGTCAAGCTGGTAGCAATTGAGTTATTGTTGTTAAATCTACATGTCTAACTTCTCAATCCTTAGCTCCGGGAACATCACTTGAAGGATCATCGCGTATCCAAAACATGGACAGAACAATACTGAGATCAGCCATGATTATGCAGCCCGAAGATCGCAATCGACACAACTTCATGATATTTGGCGGATTTCTTCTCCAGCAGACATTCGAGCTTGCTTTCTGCTGCGCTGCCTCCTTCTCCCACACTCGCCCAACCTTTGTGTCTCTTGATCCCAGCACCTTCGAGAACCCCGTCCCTGTAGGCAGTGTACTTTACCTGAGTGCAACAGTGGCTTACACGGAACCGCTTATACGAACTAACAACCAAGACAACAACAGGACAACACCATACACGAAAGTTCATGTGCGTGTAGACTCAAAGGTTCGTGATGTCGAGCATGCAACCAAAAAGTCCACCGGTGTTTTCCATTATACTTTCCTTGTGCCCAATGAAGTCCAGGTTATGCCGACCAAGTATGCCGAGTATATGGTTTGGCTTGATGCACGCCGTAGGGCACATGATCTTGATCCGATTATTGCTTCTCGGTTCACAGAGGACTCTGCTTCGGCGCGCATGGATGGTGTTACCGAGTAGGTAATTCGGGGCGGACTTTTACTTGTGACAATGTTGTTTTTAGTACTATATTAATATGTTTTATATCTGTATTCTTATATTATCTTCTCACCATCTTTCAGCCTTATTTCAATTACTTGCCATACCTACAAAAGATCACTCTTATGACTCCCGGCTCTTCTAAGCAAAGGCTAAGAATATAAGCTGAATATAAATTTCTGGCAAGGTTAGTAGTCGCTGTATAGCTCTTTCGAATACAGAACGGAGCTGATACTATACATCTATTTTAATAGTCGCCGGGGGTAATAGTTAGGTCTTCCTTCCAAGATAACCTACGCTTGTTCTACGACTAGAAGCAACACGCGACAACCGTGCGTAAATCGCCGGTTGGTGCCCACTATTCACACTGGATGAATTCGGACAAAGAAGCCATTGACTCTGCTGCGGAGGCTTGTCTGTTGTGGTTTCTTTATTCACTTGGGAGAAAGTCCAGACCTGCGGGGCTCGAGGGCTATGAAGGCACTTATACGTACTTATTTCTCCTACTGCAACTTGATTGAAGCCATTCTTCTCATTCAAAAAGTCTGATTTCTCTATGAGATATATTAAGCAAGATGGATGCTATCGTTGCTCGGGTCAAAGAATGGGCTACAACTGCCAATGAGGCAGACCGCAAGAAAGTGATAAGCATTTTGCGCAATTTGAGCTACGCTATTGACACACCGTATGTCGGTCTGGTAAGCCAATTATATCTTCAAATACCATATTGGGGGAGCTGGTCACTTATTTCTGAAGCACCTTCAAATCACGGTTGCTCGTTTTGGCATTGAGCTGGGCATCTTCGCAGCTCTAAACGAAGCAAAGGAACCGCTCAGTATAGCAACCCTAACCCAGAAGTCTAGATCTGCTCCAGAAATTCTCAGTATGATGATAGAAATCAAAAGGTTTACTTGGACTATGGATCTGAATTATGTATAGGTCGTATCCTGCGTTTTCTGGCCTCTTACGGTCAAATAAATGAGACCAGCAAGGATCACTTTAGCTCAAAAAATTTACCAGGGGATATCCATCATTCATGAAAGCCTTCATCCATTCATCTTATCATAACAGGTTATTGCGGTCTAACCAAGATATACAGATTTGACACCGTAGGACCTGTTCTGCACCAATTGCCAGATTTCCTTGCTGAGACGAAGTACGAGGATGTCACAGAGAATGACAAAATAGCATTGCAGAAGGCATTTGGTACAGATCTCACTGGCTTTATTTGGTTTCCGAACCAGCCCCAGCGCTTTGGATACTTTTAACAAACAGGCCATGACAGTCCAACGTGCTGGTGCTGTCAACTGGCTGTCTGCATTCCCATTTTAAGACCAATAAGGCAAGATTCAGAGCAATAATGTATTTTTAATTATTTGAGATGGCTTTGGGCATCAAGCACTTGCAGTCGAGGAAGCATTTTTAGAACTTGCAGGCAAAATAATGCTTCAGGACCTCCTCCAGACCCCTGCATAGGTACCAGCCATTGATGGCATTTCCTACGAACTGCAGGTGGTATAAGGTATGGGGTATCACACAACTAATTTCCATATTCTCGTTTAGACTAATGACACTGGACAGGCTCCAAGTTCTACTACCTTGGCAACATCCTACATGACTGGCCAGATGACAAGTCAGTCGTATTCTGAAGAAGATTAGTCCTGCCCTCGGTCCAAACTCCTGTATCCTCATGAATGATATGGTACTTTCTAATGAAAATGGTTCACTGCAAGCAACACAGACGGATTTGACCACGATGGCTGCCTTTGGCCCTAGGGACCGTACAGACGAACAGTCGCGTACTATACTTGACGAGGCTGGACTGCGAACCCTTGAAAATTTCCCGTATACAACACCACTGGATGACTCATTTATTGTCGCTTTGCCAAAATAGAGCTTAAGAATTGTGGTCATTCTATAATTCTCCTTTCTACTTTCTTTTTGTGGTCAGTAATGACGAGTTGGGTGGTTCGATTAGCGGTAGCAAGAACTGTCTTCATGCTTTTTTCTGATTTTTTCGAATATATTAAACTTCATACCAAATCACGCTATTGTGTAATATATCCCCTAGGTATCAAATGCCTATTCCATAATAGGTCGATTCAGTAAGTTTCGGCCGGCCCGATCCGTACCTAATCGACCGCCAAATTTTTAAACTAACATCGTAATTCGTATGTACTACGATACTTAGTATTATATAGGACAATACCTGAATCATAAAGCATATGGTGAGTTTTCCGGGGTGGCATACACGGCGAGAATTCAAATCTTAAACCGAGTAATGTATGCTAAATCCCCTTTTCCCACTTCACTCCCACAGTTCTTTAGAATTTTATTCTTAATGATCCATTTGTTGCAAGTGCATCAAGTATGTAACCAGGGAGAATGCGAGTTTGGATCAAGACAGGAAATTCAACATTTCATGATAGAAGCAGCAATGCAAGGATTGGCAGCGCACGATACCCAAGAGATCTTTCTTTGTAAAGTTTGCGGCAAGACAGGAAACGTGAAGAGATGCGAAAGGTGTAAAGTGATGGCTTATTGTGGAAAGGACCATCAAAAGCCAGACTGAAAAGTTCACAAGAGTATTTGCAAAGTATTGTAAAGGTATGTTTTCTACTGAATCATATCTTTGTGTGGTTCTTAACACCTGAGCTTGCAGGGAACAAATACTATACATAACGGTGAACAAGACACGACAAGAAAGCTTGAATTCTGGGAACTGGCTATGATTGCTCAATTTTTCCGATGGGGCTATCGAATACTAGTCTTTCACGATATCAGGGGTCGATCTTCAATCTTAAAGGCTATTCCATGCGAGGAAGTTGATACACCGGAGATAGAATTGGTCGACAAAATAATGCACCAGCTAAGGTCTGCTGAACAGGGGATCGGAGCATGACGAATTTCTTTCTTCCTTTTCTCTCATTAGTATTGATTGATTGGTTTATTTGCTGTTTGAGCATCGTACTATTAGAATATACCTATGTGATGCCTATCTCTGTCACTCACGTTCTGTGCTTGGATATTCTTGTTTGCTTTTTTGGTCTGTTTTCCTACAGTTTATTTGTAAAGAATGCGACATTTCTATTAGGCAGGGATTATGCTGCGGGAAAGCGTGTTTTCCGATAGAACACCAGTGGTCATAATGTTCAGTGTAGTATTTCTCCAGTAACCGCGCATATGACAATGCCTAATGCACTTTACATTCTAGCCATATATCCTCCATTTCGTTGGCGCCTCTCCATCCTGAGGAGTCTCTGGCCCCGGCAAAATCTCTCTTAAGAGCTCATTAACTCCCAAATTCATCTCAGCACAGGCCTTCCACTGTCGCGGATACCCAAGACTAACCTCCTCGAACCGGCATCCATTTTTCCAGTCCGTCCGCCGGATATGCAAATGCCCACTTATAACCACCTTTGCATTAAACCTCTGATGCCAGTCATTCGTCAAAACTGTACCACACCATATAGTAAAGCGTGGGATATATTTAAGATTTACAAGGTCCTTCCGAAGCGGCCAGTGATTGGCAATAATAAAAGGCAGCGATGGGAACCGCGACTTTGCAGCCTCAAGCTTGCTTTCGAACTTTTCAACGAGAATTTTGCACCACTCCTCGCGACTGGGGTGAGGGTCTGGATGGAGCAAATATTCATCTGTTGCCTCGATGTTGTGCTCTCTTGCCCACGGAACTGCGTCTGTAGAGCAATCAGTATCACTGTGCGCTGCTGGTTTGTTTATGATACGAGCAGTTGACTGATACACACAACCTCGCAGGTAGATACAATCTTAAGAGCTCACTCATCTCTTATAGAGAAACCTCTTCAAGCATGTATCGAGAGATGCATTAAGAATCACAGGCAGAAACTCGACGTACTCTGTAAAGTCACATCACTAGGCCTGAACGAATAGTCGTACAAAGTAAAAATCGGCGCAACCACAGCGGGACCACCCTGGCCTTCCCACACGACAAAATCGTCTTCAGGAGTAAGAACGTCATATAAGCGCGCTACTTCAACGCATTGCTGATACTTGTTCTCGCCACGGACATCAGCACTAGATCCCGATGGCAGCGAGTACAGCTCGTGGTTGCCGGGACACCACCATACGGTGTCGAAGCACTTAGTGGCTATAGAGAATGCTACTTGCAGATGCTCAATGGTCTCTCCGATGTCGCCGCATAGAATGAGGCCATCGCCGGGATGCGGCTCTAGGTCCGACCAGGCTGTTCGGTTGCTGGGGAATGAGACGTGGATATCGGCAATGGCGTATAGCTTGCCGGTTGGGGCTTTTCGTTTTTGGTGAGTCTCTGGGCTATTAGACATCTTGTCTTCCCGACTCTGTTTATTTGAATAGGTGAATGATAATGATGAATGAATGACACGTCAACCCGCCCTTGCAGCAAATGTATATCCACTAGGCCAATTTGGGGCTTAGTATATAGTTGGCGATAAGTTTTCAGCACGTGCTGGGTTCGAAATCGGAAGATTAATTTACTACGTAACTTGTGAATGCATAGCTGCTATGTAGTTAAAGTGCTTCTATGTAGATAACCAAGTAATGATATAGTCATCTATGTATAATCGAGTATGTAATATGTACAATTCACCCTCAACCAATCCTAATATAATGTAGCACCACCCGCCCTTCAACAAAAACAACACTTTTATAGATTGATCCATTTTATGATCCCTTGCACAACAGATCAGGTGACGGCCTTTAAAGTATATATGTATATATAAAATGGTCGACTTCTTTTCTTATCGTAATTGTCGAAAAGTCATTGTGTTGTGTTGTGTTCATCATCTTGTGTCTCAATCAGACACAAATCGGCCGTAGAGCAAGAAGCCCATGCCTATATGCTGGCTCTTTTTCCAAGTATAAATAAATCTCGCGTATAATCAACATCCATATCGTTAATAGCTAGGCTAGATGATCAAAGCCTTGACTGCAGCCAAGTCGCACCAATTTTCAGAATCACGTACACCAATGGATACGTATGAAGAGAGATAAAAAACTGCATAAATGCATTTGTTGAAAATCAGGATGAATAATCAGGTAAAACTCAAGTAGTTTAAGATTCGTTCATAACTTCGTTAATTGTGCTTGATGATAACTTTGTGGAGCCTGCTCCATTCGCATCAGACCTCGTGCTGCTGCCTTTTTCGCTGATAATCTCAAGTCTCGACTCCGACTGAGGCGGTTCCTCTTTCATGCAAGCATTTTCGAGAATGTTGGTCCACTTTCCTGGCGTGCCTGCGTGACTATGCTTGAGATGTTGTCGGAAATGGTCCGCGCGGAAGAACTTTTTAACGTTATTGCATTCGCCAAACTTGTGCATGCTGGTCAAATGCTCAAACCGCTGATCCCAGTCCGGCTGAGGATTGTTGGGAAATTCCTCGCCACAGTAACCACATGTGTCGTGAGAGGCGCCCATGCTCGTCTGAGCTGCAGGTGATGTTGAAGGATGGAAAGCGGATTGGTAGCTCGAGAGTGCCGCACAAGACCACGAATGACGTCGTAGGTGCAGTGAATTTTGGTGACGCTCTGCCTCATTTTTGTTCTTAAACCGGTTCTTGCAAAATTGGCATGTGTACTGTTTTTCCAACTCGTGGGTCCTACGGCACACAAAATTAGCCCACCGTCGGGAACGGAAAGAGGATCATTTATAGCTTACCGGAGCTCCTCTTGAGTTTCAAATTTCTTGGGCTTCTTCGGGCAACAATCGCAAATGTACAAACCTCCCATTTTGGAACCACCGCTCCTCGAGCCGCCGATCCCTGATTGCAAGGAAATCTTACGGTTCGATAGGGATGTCTTTGAATCTCCTCCGTTGTAATATGACACCTTAGAACCAGGCAAACCGTGAATGGATCCGCCGGGACTGGGCTGATTCAAGGCTGTTTTATCATGAAAGTGGTCGCTCTCTGACTTGGGAGAAAGCCCTCCAGAGGACATACGATCATATGAGGAGACACTTGTAGCTGCTGAGAGTCCGCTTGAAGAGCTTAGGGACGCAGATGTTCGCCAACTGCCGGAAGACATAGAGGATAATGAACCGTGACTCGGTAGATGTCGCGAACTTGGAGGAATATGACTTGTGAATAGATTTCCGCCTGCTCGTCGTTGCGCAAGATCGCTATTGCTAGTCGCCTTGTGAAGAGCGTGACGGGTTTCGATAATAGGTTCACGTGGCGGTGACGACGCTCTCCGTTTCATTCCGTGCTGTCTAGACATAATATCAACGGCTGTATGCGTATGGTCGGTCAAATGTTGGCGTAATTGATCATTGTCGTCCTCGCATTCAACATCTGGGAATACGCTCTGTTCTTGGTACGGTCGACCAGAACGAGAGAAAAATGAGAAGGTATCTTCCGATTGAGGAGTCACAGTCCCCGTCTGTCTTCGGGTCGAGTAGCTGTCGAGCTCAATACCTGTAGATGGCGCGCTGCTTTCGACACTGGGGCTGCGATATTCCACGGTATCTTTCCATGAAGCTTTTGATCTTGGCGAATGACCACCCGGGGAAACCGCATAATTCACGAGACTATTAGACTGTTCAAACATCGAAGATGGCTGATAGCTTGTTCCTAAGCTGGTGGAATGAGAAAGTGATGCAGCAGTTTGACCTCTGGATTCGAATGCCGGTACATTCGATGCGCGATGTGGAGAATTAGTTTTGCCAATCTTAGACAATAGGTGTCGATCGTAGCTGTCTGAAGAGCTCATAACACATCGCCGGGAAAAATCACGTTCACCCTGTAGACTTTTTCTTCCCAGATCTATTAGCCTACAGACATTAAATATATTGATTATCATGGCGTTTATATCTTTTGCGGCATACGTAGATTGCATGATATACTTTAGGTAAGTAAGTTGGAGTAGGGGGCAGGAAAAAGATCCACTTACATTGGTTCCGAGAAATTTGATGAATAGGATGATTGAAAAGTATGCTGTTTTGGGAGCTCGATCTTAACATGGTCATCCAATGACATTCTCTCGATGCGTGGAATAGGTTCTGGAGGACGATGACCCCCCAAAAGACTCGATCCCGGATTGATCGGGGCTAGCTTGGTGATGTCAGGTCGGCCCATCCCGTTGGCATGAAGCCAACCCACGTCATGACCATTTTCAAGATCGTTTATCCGCTGCGGTGGAGGTAATGGAGGGGGGGCAAAGGCCTCGACGGTTTTATTTGGGATTCGCATTGGACCGGGCGACGCGAATGAATGTGAGGGCATATTTCGTTCGTAGTTCACGGACGGAGAAGTCGACAACCTGGGAAAATCCATATTCGATACCACGAGCACCTTCAGCCTTGGTTCGTTTCAATGAAAGTCGGTGTGTTCCAGACGACGCCGACAATGAGTACACGCAACTCGAAAACTTTGCTCGACGAAGAGAAAAGAACGTTCCGAATTTCACGAGCACAGACTACTTAACATAGCTTGACGATATTCTGAGACGTGAACACGAGAGCAGTATGGCGAACGTCAATGGTCCTGCAGCAGAAGTGTATATAAAGCGTAGCAGAAAGGGCAGCAATGAGAAAGTGGTGATCATATGCATTAAGCAGAACAAGCAACCCAGGTCTGCAGAGGAATTCAAAAGTTTCGACAAGATAAAATGCGAAGAACTGAGTTTTCTGTCTTTCGTTTTTTGCAGTTCACAGTCACAACCACAGTCAGGGTTACTGTGGCTGGCGTATGCGATATGAAGAGCGCATGCAAACTGGCTCGGTTAACTGCGACCTGTCGAGACGGACATTGGTCGGTGGTCTGATGTCTTTGCTTCTTCTCTTTTTTCTTTTTATTTCTCTCTCTCTCTCTCTCTCTCTCTTTCTTTCACTTTGATTCGAAATTGGTTATGCTGAGTCGGCCAGGGGAGAAAGAGGGGGAAAGGAAGAGAGAGATGGGAGGGAAAAAGAAAGAAACAGGTCCTGATTACCCGCCGTGGCGTCCAGAGGAGAAAAGAAAAAGAAAAAAGGAAGGCGCTGCAGGAAAAAGGGCAGGAGCGATGCAGGATGCGGTAATCGGCACTCAGAGTAGGGCGGAGGGCGTGGTGGTGACCATATCCAATACGACGCAAATGGGGAGAAGAGAGGAGGCCATGGGAGAGGTAGCAGGCGAACCCACGGTAGTAATATTATTATTATAATAATAACAGCAGCAGCAACAATGGGAATAAGAAAAATAAAAAGGACAACAATAATAATAATCAAACTAAGGGTATAACAGGAGGTAATATAAACAAAATATATATTTGGGAGGAAAGCGTGATAATTAATAATAAACAGCGATGAAGAAAAGGCATAAGGCTTATAATAACGACTTGGCTGTTATTAACCGCCAGGAGGGGCGGGGAAGAGGAGTTGCTAGCTAGAACTTAGTGCTCCGTAGTAACCTAATAAGGGTAAACACTAGAAGACCGATTGAACAGTGCAAACCATGGCAGGTCCAACATACTCTACAGTGTAGTAAGCAGTAAGTCCAGCCTGCAGCTGTTGCTGCAGCTATTCCAGTCAAGA
This sequence comes from Talaromyces atroroseus, assembly GCF_001907595.1. Classification (NCBI taxonomy): domain Eukaryota; kingdom Fungi; phylum Ascomycota; class Eurotiomycetes; order Eurotiales; family Trichocomaceae; genus Talaromyces; species Talaromyces atroroseus. The sequence continues at coordinate 641,430 of NW_017971439.1, read as the reverse complement.
CGCTGCAAGTCGTCCGGTGGGGCTGGTCACTAAATAAAGGGTCGTTGTCCATGATTGGCTCGTGTTATGTACGTATTTGCCATTACATATCCTCCCACGGATGATTAGCTGATACGTATTTGGTATTCAGTATCCGGTATTTGTATAGTACCCGTTGTATATACCGACGTATGCAATTAGAGGTAATAGCGACAAAATTAATATGATAAACCATGTTGGTTCTGGTAGACACTAAAGTCGGCTCGTATCCATATGAAGATAGAGTGTCTCCGTACAGTGAGAGACGTAGTAAGTTCGTCAATTACGTGTGGAATAAGACTGGACAGCATGGAAACAGCCGCCGTTCCGTACTTTAGGGCGTGGGTGTCCGCTTCCAGCAGCCCACCGCCAATCCGCGGGCGCCAAAGTAATTATCAATATCCAGTGGCCACATGTGAGCCTGAGGCGTCTGTCCCCACTAAGCCCGGTGGGCGCGCAGTAATTACCAAGTTAATGAAGATAGATGCGGGTCGCAACAGTCCCTGGGTCAATTCAATTCAGTGTAGTTAAGTTTAACCGTGGCGTGATGGCCTGGTGCTAGTCTGTCACTGGCGGCTGGTTATTGGTCTCCCTTACGACATAGTATAAGGCATTCTTCCTCCTCAGCTCTGTTGCCAACGCCGCGACGGTAGACTTTCTACGGGCCAGCCATTGGCATGTATCAACTATGAGCTGTTGGGCTAGTAACAGCCCCCTATCTAACTACGAGCCAGCCCTCTCTCGACCGATAAACAAGATAAGTAGTTATCTCCTCGATTCTAATTCCTTAGCTTCGTGGGACGCCTTGGGCGGTACGGAGTTTCCCTCGTGCATTATTATATATTACGGTGTACTAAATACTACGGTACCAGTACTTGGTATTGATACGATACGTAAGATGCTCACTCACCAATCACACATGGCGCCCCCCTCAGCCTGGCCGGGTCGGTGTCGTAGGGCAGACTCCGCCACTGGGAGTTTTCGTCCAATCATTCGCGGTAGCGCTACATCCCGGTTAGGTCCTTGCATCTTGTGCGAAGTATGTGCTATGTAGCACCAAGTATAATTTAGCATAGAATGGTACGTACTCGTAATGGTTCTCAAGAATAGAAGCATCGTCAGCCTGCATCCAGTATGTTATTTTTAACGCAGAGCAATACGAAATATAGACCAGCGATTGACAAATCGAGCACAAGTGATGAAACGAGGCTTACTCTCGTCTTCCCTTCATACATAGTTACCTACCGAGGTAGTATTGCTTATTATTTACTGTTCAAGGTAAGACGCTGGGGCTGAGCAGATGCATGTCCGGCAATCTTTGCCTTAGGCATGACTCGGCTTGCTTTCAAGGCCCATCATCACGCAGGTATATCTAACTATGTTTAAGTACGGTGGGGAAACTATTAGTTAGTTGACTTTGTTGGTGAGTTTTAATATATATTGTAGGCTACTGTATAACCGTTCAACTATATTCATAGTTAACTATTCAGCGAGATTAGAGCTTGTTAAGTGGTACACTACGTAGAGCGTATGGATGGAAACGAACACCTAAATCACAGCATCGCATCATGTCTATCCAACAGGCAACCTATCAACTTCTCAAAGCAGCCTTGTCAAGTCGAGATATATTTTCCATAGTTTAAATAAAGACTTCGGTGTGGCCAATCAGTTGTTGGCAACCCCACTCTACGGAAATGCTGGTCAGGTTGATTAGCGGTGAGGGGGAGCTAGCTACACTTTGGGACATGGGACCACGGAGTATTTCCTGTCGTTACTAAACTATTTAGCCCTAAATTTAATATGAGTCAAGAAATCTGAAGACTACGGGGTACTGCTGACTAGTATTTAAGGAGTAATCACAAGTTAGTACGTTACGATCGAATTTAAAAGTAAGTTGATACTGGGAGCGAGAAGAGGCAAGCTCTAGCTGTATAGAATTGGTATCATAATTACATTACATGCTATATAGTTAACGGAGGACCAAATTGCTAATTAACAACGGAGTTCACATCGAAGTGGTACGTACTTCGCAGTGAGTTAAATTCCACTTCTGTTCATCGAGCTCGTCCATAACCCACGTCAATATGCGCATTGAACATCTGTCCTTTGGCCTATATAACTCGGACGAATATTTCCACATCCTTGGGGGGGAAAACGGTGGCTATGAAGTTCATTGGGGTTGAGCGACACGAGAAAAAGAAACAATATATGCAGATCACCGCCTTCCAGATGCACATCGCTTACTATGCTAGTATCCCGTAGTTAACCTCCGTACCGTGCACCAGTGCAGTCGGCTAAATCCAGCCTCAAGATTTTAAGATCAAACTACTTTGAGAGATGTTGTTATGATTCGCATATTACAGTAAGAATACGCAGCTACGTAATAATACGTCGTCATCTGTGAACACTGTATCGGTAATTTTACGCCGTTGAAAAGTTAACTGCCTGTTTTCGGGCTTAGCGTCCGTCCCATGCCCATGGCCCGTGGGCCATGGTCCGTTCTCAGCCTTAGAAGGCGAGGCTGCCACGCCTTACCTGTTACGGAATAGTGCACAGGTCAGAAGGTCCCGCCTCGGGTTTGCTAAATACGGAATAGCGTTACTTAGCAGCTAGCTAACGGTATCTTACTGCATGCATGAATTCAACAATTTAAAATCGGCAGTCGGAATGGAAAAAAAAATTTTTTTCTTTTTTTCGGTGGCTTAATCTGGCGTTTTTTCTACTTCTTTGCTGGAAGGTTGAGAATGATGAAATGTGCTCCGTAAGGTGTAAATTCATATAATTTCGGCATTTGCCAAGCTCCATGGTTTGGAGAAGACTGGGAGTCCACTTGGTGGGTTCTCATTGGGGCGCTTTGGAGAAGAGCGTCGCCGCGTCTCTTTCACTTCGACTTATACATTGACATTCAACAAGTTTATAGCTAACTTAAACCTCTCTGACATCTGTAGCTTTGTTTAACAGCTCTCTGCTCTCTGCTCAATTATTGACCATTTCTTGGCCCGTTCGGACTGCGCTAGCGGCGGCACTTATCTTCTTCCAACACACAGGTTAAGGGCCTAACCTAGCGCTAGTCAGTATCTTAAAAAAAAAAATTTTTCCCACACATACAGCGTACTCCATAATTCATAGTCCGTAGGAGAAAAAGCAAAAAATCTCCGATCCCCAAAGCAGGAGGAGAAGCAAATGAACCTTGAAGGATTGTCAGAAATGACGAGGCAAAAAATATTGTGGAGTTTGCAAATCCCGGGGGCATCAGAACGTCAATCAAAACGTCAAAACATCGTTAAAGAGAGTTCTTCAGATGGGGGATTCATCTAGACTTAACTAATTCCACTGTTGGCACTGACTCTACGCTTCTCTATTTAAGTTACCGTATGTACTGAATATTCTGTGGTTCTGACGAACTTTGGCGAGTACGACCACCTGGTCAGTGGAGCAGTGTATCTGCTGGAGTCCGAGTGAAATACTTGATACCGATAGTCGAGTACTACTAGTCCAACTTTCTAATCCAGTGGTTTGACGTCAAGACAGCTGTCTATTACCGAATAACAACCCACTAGGTATACCATAAGCCTTGAAAGTTAAGGCAAGGCTACGGAGCCAGAACACGGACATTCTGGAAATCACTTGTTTGGGGCTGCGATAGTCTGCGACGAAGAGGGTCTGCCCTACGAAGCTATTCCAGCCACTTCCATATTGGGAAAGTATACAGATACGGTTAGACCAGCCGCCACCCTATACCACTCTAAGACTAGTCTCCACATACGATCTCCCATTGCTCAACGTGGCTAAAGTCTGTTATTAAGATTCTTACTCTTAGTCTCATTCACCCCTCAGCCTGGTGCCATCATAATATCAGACATAGACACAAACAGAGCAGAGCGAGGTCACATAGCATATGACTTGTGCAGGCACCTGAACGGCACTAATATTCGACGCCAACGTTAGTGCCCTCAAAATACACACGGTGGGAAAAAAAGATTATCTATCGATAAGAACGGCCATCATGGCTCTGGATCGTATTGAGGGCCTCAATCTCTATATCGGCGGGTTGGTTGTCTTTTCTTTTCTTTCCCTCGTATTCGTCCTCATTGCCTTTCCGGGTTTCCCGGTTCAAGTGTCGCGTCCCACATTACATGACATGGCATGGCATGACATTGCTCAATGCTAATTGCTTTTCTTTTCTCCACTTCCTATTCTAGTGTGATCTCTCTCAGAAACAAAGCCGCGCTACAGCAAGCCAACATCACCCATGTGGTTTCGGTATTGCGCATGCGTCCCGATGAGACGCTTACCGAGAGCTTTCAGAACTTCAGAATCGAGGTAGATGATGTAGAAGATGAAGATCTTCTGCAGCATCTTGCTTCTGCCAATGCCTTTATTCAGTCGGGACTAGATGCAGGCGGTGGTGTTTTAGTTCATTGGTTCGTTTCTCCCCATCCCCGCTCTTGCATATCATTGCAGACTTTGGCATCTTGTCCACTGTTCGTACCTTGCACTGTACCACTTGAAGTGTCCACTGTCTTGTATTAAATAATCTAGCGTTTACCGCGTTTGCATTCATTGAGTGATGGGCTGATCCCTACGTCTGTGGCTGGTGACCGCCAATCCTAGCTACATGATTGGCTACCTTTTTTATACAGCCATATGTTTCATGTTTGCTAACCTTTTTGAGTTGAATCTCGACTGAGATAGTGCGATGGGCAAGTCTCGTTCTGCAGCCATATGTATTGCCTACCTACTACATAGCCAGGCACCCAAACTTGACCCGGATTCGGCCCTGGAACTGGTTCGCAAGAGTCGTTCAATAGCAGAGCCAAACGAAGATTTTATGAAGCAGCTGTGGCTATATCATGAGATGGGATGTCCGGATGACGTTGTAAATCATCCTACTTACCTGCGTTGGCTGTCGCACCGTCAGATAGAGCTCAGTGCGGCATGCGGCAGGGCGCCAGAGCTAGACGCGGTTCGCTTCGAAGATGAGCTGCCGTCTTCGCATGAGACCGGATCTACAGAGCCAGAGACGGAGATTCGATGTCGCAAATGTCGGTACGTAATATCTGTGACCAAATATATCTCGAAAAGAAAGCGGCAAAAGCTAACCAAAGAGAAAACCAGACGCATGCTTGCTACAACACCTTTCATTATCACCCACGACAAAGATGACAAGAAATCTTCATCTAGAGGACCAAAAGAAGGAGTAGACTGTGCACACATTTTCCTCCATCCATTGACATGGATGCGACCATCCCTCTTCCCTGGCATTGCTCATCAAGAAGCAGGCACAGGTACCAGTGGCGATGACGGCGACGCACCATTATCAGGTCGATTAACATGTCCCAACCCCAAATGTGAAGCCAACGTAGGGAAATTTGCCTGGCAAGGGCTACAATGCAGCTGCAGTAAATGGGTTGTGCCCGCTATTGGCGTTGCTCGCGCCAGAGTTGATGTCACTGAAAGAAGAATCGATGTGCCTAGTCTTTCTTCTGCTGCTGCCACAGCAAACAGCACTACTAGTAGCAGATTGGGGGCTATGGGCATTCGATTACCGCCTCATATGCGCGGGGCAGGCACCAGCCCGGGTAATAATGATCAAACTCGGAGAAATAATCTCTAGATAGATTGGGATGCTTCCATTTTGACACCCTAAACGAAAAGGAACTTTGTGTGTACATAAAACCATCTACAATAATGCATAAAATAATGCCCGTCCCAAATAATAATAACTATGGAACATGCGCTTCATAATTATACTCGGCACTTAAGTTAGCGTGTCTACTTTGACATGTAGTAATACGAGAAATACATACTACATAGGATGCAATAAAGAATTCCAATCCACCTCGAACAAGTTTGCCCCGTACGCCACCCTACGTTTCCCGCAGTTAATACTATGTCTGTCATCATACATACCGGCTAGTATGCACGATAGTCTTTTATTTTGTATTTTTTTTTTTTTTTTTTCCGCGGAAAGCAACCCTCTTTGCCTTCTTGCATGGATTAAGTAGCTAATTAGCTAGTTACTTTAGTACGCACTATAATAACTGTGGACGCCGTTCCAATATCTTAGCTGATAGACCACATATTAGCTAAGTTGTGTTAATTGAGTCTAATCAAACATAAATTCTCCGTTCCGTGTGGCTACTACGTAGATAATTAAATTCAATCAATCAGTTAACTAGTCGTGTTACAGATATAATATAGTCCAACGGTGCCTTGTACTGCACTGCTGGTCTAGGCCACCCGTCTGGGCGGCCCCTGACGGGCCGTGCCTAAATTAGGATTTGTACTCTCGTCTACTCCAGGTATGTAGTAACAAAGGCATCAAGGAATTCCATGCGTATTCATTGTTCAATAAGGCTAGATAGTCAAACACTAAAACGCTTTATCATAGGGCTATTCTCAATAGGCTTCGTGGTTTATTAGTGATGCTACGGATAACACGGCCTCACCGCTAGCTTTTTTAGCTTCTTCCTTTCTTTTAGAATCATGGTACTTTTGATGACAAGGACGAATGTAACTATGGCAGGACACGAGTCATATCATTACTTAGTTGGTACATATAGACTTATGGTATATAAAAACATGGGTTGAACATGTGGCTAAGTGCAAGGTCGTTGTTACTGTAACGGCGTTTCTTCTATTCATGGGTGCTAATTGAACAATGAACAGCCTAACTATGTAACCTGGGCAGATCCTTTCAAAAAAAATATAGAGGTAACTAAAGGTGTTAAAGTCCCCCGTATGCCAGTAAAATTCAGTGACACGGACAACAACCTAGGAAGTAAACATCCTAAACTCATTAATTTACTTGACTATATCAGACTAGTTACTTGATTGATTAGATGACCGTGATTTAAGTTAGTGAAGTAACTGGTTACTACAAAACTAATAGTTACGTACAATCAAGCAAAGCACCGACCAACTCAGAATTGTCGAATGCTTAGCTGCATTAGTTTCGTCCAACCCTTACGTTGCCCTAAGTATAAAGTCCCCGGCACTTTTTTCCTTTTTTGGCCTGCCTCTTTTGTTTTTTCGAACTTTAATACTACAGACTATATCGTTATGTTCTACGTAGCTCTTCTAGACGTTTGTTATGTGGGATTTGTTATATTGGAATACATGTTGAATTAAACAGCATTTGAAACTCGGGTCCTTGCACATTGCTGTGCACGTTCTTAGTACTACTGTACATACAAGGTAACTACTATTTTAGTACAATGTGCTTTGTGTAGTTGCTCAAACCCGGCCGTGTCAGCCCTACAATAGCCAAGTCTATAGGCTAAAAAGGTACCGAGGGGGGCAGAACTTGTACGACGTACAGGATCCTACTGGAGTTATTCATGTAAATACAACTAAGTTCTAACTACTGCACTCGGGTGACCGAGATAGTATAATGATAGTGTGGGTAAATATATTGGCGTCACATGCAAGCCCCCAGGCCAGTGGGCTGTCAATTTTTTTTTTCTGGCGTTGACCAGCTGCTTATAGCTTTGACCATTTGTGATACGCATAATAATATTACCTGATTTCTTGTGCTTAGGCATGTAATATCCTAGTTTATGCAGTAGCCTAAGTAATGCTGTAGTGTATGTACTCGGATACTACTTGCTTGTAATGCCGTGCGCAACTAATGCAGCTGGCAGGTCATCGGGCTTATAGCTTCGTAAAATCTTACATGAAACACTTGTCTACTTTTATCGCATAATTGTTATTTCTAGTTTTCTGCGCTTTAACTTGAACAGGAGCTAGTAATTTCATAAGACGTATATTACACAGCTTTTATTTTTGCAATGCTGATTTGATTTTTCAATTTCCCATTATTGCCTCAGATCCCTGAAATTGGTCGGTGTAATGAGTATCAATTGGCGATTGTTGGGATGCCCCATTCCGCCGGCGATTCGCTGTTATCAGTGGACGTCTGCAACCACATGAGAATATCTTTAACATGGCCTACAGTAGTGTCAAAGTTTATCACATCTTTTATATCAGAGTCATCATCAGAATCCAGATAGTATTGTGCTTCCGCAGCGCCACTCATGGCTGCAATCCGCTGAAGATGCCACTGCATTTCGAGGAGTGGCCAACTTGGTAGTGGCAACTGATCGGGATCAGGTGTAGTCAGAGTGAAAATATCACCAGAAGCAATAGCTTTATACTCTGGCTCCCCATTATCCTTATATGTGCCAGTCAGAGTTGGTAAATGATCCGGCTCACCATACAGCCCACGAGTAGATTCAGGCGCCGTTAGGAGTCTGATTTCGGTTACCCCATCCGATGAATTTTTTTGCCAATAGAATTGAACCTTCAGTGTCGTCGAATTAGGCTTCTCGATTGGGCGAAGAGCAAAGCGGCCAGATCCCCATAGTGTGTGTGGGTATTGGCTAAGACTTAGCATATTTAAACATGTATCCTGGGGGTTCCGCAAGTCCAGTTCATTGCCAAATATATCTTTTGGCCATTGCTTAACACGATCGTCCTCCCAAAATAGCTTCATGGTATTCCAGAATGTTGCCACCACGGTTGGTTCACGAGTAGAGGCCTTGATGAGACAGAATGGGTAAATATGAGCAGCATCTGACTCTGATTGCCCAGTCAGAACGCACTTGTAATTTTCTCGCTTTTTGCACTATTCCAGGTATTAGCAAAGCCCGAATGAGTATATGCCAAGTGACGAACATTACTGATTGCTGTATTGGAGCGCTGCGAATAATTTGTACTGGGGGCTGAACTCTTAACATCCACGTTTTGAAGCCCTAAGGAAGAGCTAATTTCAGGAAACTTGTTGATTGAGTAGAGTTGTAAGAAACTTACATCGTGAAATTACCTCATGGCAACGATTAATGTTTGGCTCTAGGATACCTGTCGCTACTGCAGGCTCAAGCGGCTCTACCGTAGCGATGAGTGCGTTCAGTTTGGAAACATCAGCAACCTGGCAGAATGCCCAGAACTCAGGAGGAACCATGTCACTGCCAGTTTTGTCTTTAATACCTGCCTCAATGCGATATAGAACCTCCGTCCGAACATCTGACCGCTCATTGAAGCACCCGTTGCCAATATCAGACGGCGGCATAGGCTCAAAGCGTGAGGATATGATAGTACAGCAACTAAAGCAAGATAAACCGTTCGTAACCTAAGTGGAGAATAATCAAGATCAGTGTTCGTAGGCGTACTTTTATTAATAAATGAGGTGAGGCCCTTACCAGAGTCAACGTGTAATTGTGAAGTGGAGTCAGCTGAGACAAGCAACTGTGAAGTAACAGGAACTATCCTCCAAAGTAGCTGAGGTGAACTGGGCGGACATATTGCTGCGAGAAATTAGACTCCGTTTGGGACCGATCAAATGGCAAAACTGGACAAATGGACACAGACTGTAGATAGGACGTGGATGAGGATGAGAATGATTGATGGTCATATGATAGCCTACCCTTGCGTCAAATAGGGGAGCTGAGGCTCGAATTTGAAGACAAGTATTAGATTTCCTTTGCTTGAGGGGGAATAGAGCTCAAGTTGGAAGTAGTCGAGGAGGAAAGAGTGTAGCCCTAGGGATATTGGGGAAAAGAATGAGAGTTGAACAAGGAAAGAACAAGAGGGGAAGCCAGCCACGTGACCATTTGACATGATTAGATCCTGGATGTTGAATCGCAAACCACTATGTCAAAAAGGCACCCCTTAGTGGATTTCTCTGTATCTGCGTAATCTTGACTATATATCCCCACTTTTCAATTCAACTGGAGTGCTGACGTTCTTCTTCTCCCTTGCCAAATGTGTCGGTGGTGATACAGCTTTAGTTCTTCCAATACGATCGTGTTCAGACTTCCAGCAAGGAAACTTGGCTGATATCAGCGCAGCACAGACCGCTGACTGGCAGCGATCAAGTATGTGCTTTGTGATATGTAGTGTGAAAACAACTTGTTGTGTCTCACGGCATCTACAAAGTATCCCTGATACCTCAGGTCAATATGTTGCCCTTGAAAGAGATATTACTTATCCAGGTAATCCCACGTCGCACAGCTTTTCCACATAGTACACGCATAGCCTTTTGACTGCCTGCATATTCATGTAGAGTAGGTTAGAGCATTATTATACTCCTTTTATACCTATGTACAACTGCCAAATACAGGCAGAAGCTATCAAATAGCTTCAAATAACCAATTCTTGAGATTAACAAATCGACCGACAACATCTTATAAGTTTATAAGTAGGCAACTATTTTAAAGTGCCTACTTAACCAGCCCTGTTTTGTTCCATTCACTATTGGCTATATGTACATTATAAATCCCCCTTTGGAACAGATGGTAATGACGTTGGATCTCTTAGGCGTTCGGCATTTCTCTTCGCTAATTCATTATTTCGTATGCGATTGATGCGCATTTGATAGAAATTCCTGTATGTAATAAAATCAATCATCTTTCGTTGGTGCAAAAGGCAGTAAACGTACTTGTGCAAAGCAAATATCCGCGGAGAGCCATCATCTTGTTTTGACTCTGCTGCTTTGCGAAGTTCATTGATCTGTTTCTCATTAGAATGTCAAAAGAAAACAACAACTCAGGTAGCCAAGTAAGTACCTTTTGAGTCTTTTCCTTTTCCGCATTTTTATCACTGTCTTCGGGCTTTCCTTTTTCTTTATCCTCCTCTTCTTTTCCCTTCTCCTTCTCCTTCTCTTTCCTCTTCTTCTGCTTCTCCTCATACTCGCGCTTCACATTCTCAATTTCCCGCGCCAATTCCTCATCTCTTTTCATTTTGGCATCTTGCTCTTCGTCCACAATGGGAGAACAGAACCCGCGGTCCTTAAGGTGAATCGGACATACATAAAAGAAGTCCTTTGTGTTGTTTGTAGATTGATAATGACGCAACTGGTTAGCAAAAATACTATCAAACTAAGTTCTAATTATCTCGAACAACTTTCAACTCGAGGTCTTTTACTAGTGATGTATGTTTCGCTCCTTACTTTGTTATCAGGTGTAATCAAAACGCTCGTTGATGGCTTGTAGCAAACGGTGCATGCTTTCGAGGCTGTATCAGCGACACGGCGGAGGTGCCACACGTTTTGGAGAGACATGTTAAAAATGACAAAGAAATCAACTTGAGATGACAATGGCATAGATGAAACAGATTTCGTTGTGTTGATACACTAGTTGTGTGTGATATGATGGGATGACTGGAAATTGATTAAGCCTGGATACGGCGGTCTATCTATCAACCTTGCCAAAATCCGTTTTGTAATTTCACATCCTTTCTTTCCACAGGGACCAAAACAATTCTCTTTTACATAATTGAGCTGTTCCTGTAATGTACCCAATATGATTTTATTTTGGCGTTGTGTCGGCCAGTTGGCGCAATGGTAGCGCGTCACTTTCCGGTGGTGAAGGTTGCGTGTTCGAGTCACGCATTGGTCGCTTATAGATTTTTTGCTTTGATTTTTTGGACCGCAGTAGTGATGGTCAGTCATGAGTTGCAAATCAAAACAGGTCTGTGATTTTTGAGGATTCAATATATTTGTTGCCCACCAGTTTATTGGCCGAGCAATTAACATAAGTGAATGGATCCATGTCGACCTCGGCTTAGGAGGGTGAAGGGAGGGATGGAGTTTTTCATGGCCTATGGATGGTGATCCAATTGTCCAGCAACACGCGCCGTATCGGGACAGCTAGTCGGCAAGATTAGTTGCTGCATTGCTAATCGTGTCGTAAATGAGGGCTTCTAGTCACGGCTAAGAGTGTTGCTCGACAGGGTGCTAAATCGTTTGATATCCTTGAGCTGGTCTATGATACCGCATCGGCTAGTGCCGAGTGGCATGTCTCAATTGATAGGGTTGGCCTATTAGTAGGCGCAGATCGAGCTGGTTTTTTCATAGCCTCACGAACCGACGGTCATTCTTGGATATCTATATTTGGTGATTCTTGAAGTTTATGACTGAAATTCGCGTCTTCTGGATGAGCTTAGATGAACAGACTGGAGGGTTGGAGGCACTATATTCAAAGCAAGCGTTGAATAAGGCTGTGCTTGATTGAGTGCCTTAGAATAACATGGAAGAGTCTGGAAAACTCGGCACATCACCATTCCCAGAATGTTATTATGAACTGCAGGGACATCTTTACCTTCCCCTTCCTCTATTTTCCAAAGCATTATAAAGTTTGCGCTTCGATGGCCCCGACCCTTCCACACCACGTGATAATGAAGTGTATCATGCTGCCCTTGCAAAGATATGGTCAATGAGTCTATTAATTAAGCTTCTGACTGACCGACATATCCTTTCCAGTAACTCTGACAGCGTTGGTCTGTGACAAAATCAAAGTAGCCGCCAGTATTTTGAATATATTCCCTTATGTGTGTGTCATCTTATTATGTTGGATCAGATTTAGTCTGCGATCGTTCATCAGTATTTCGTATCTGCATAAACTATAGGTGGTGTTCATACCTGTCAATAGTTATTTCCATTTCTTGTAATATCTCAATGTTGTCGAATATGCATTTGAAATGCTTTTCCGTCGTTGCTTCGACACCCCTGAAGCCTCAATTACTTCGGCACAAGGCACTCCTTTTGATTCGGCTGGCTCGCGCAGAATATGCTGGATGACCTGTGTTATGGTCTGCTTGAGATCGGGGGCCATTACAGATGATGAAATTTGCAGTGACATCTATTGATTGTCAGTACATCAGCCAATGTGGTGAATAATTGGATGACTACCTGTCCTTCTGTCTATGGTTCCTGGGCCAGAGGCTGTTGGGGTGTCACTTCCGTAGCTTGACTCAGCGGTTGCATCAGTTGACGGGGTAGATGTGAACGCTGTGTAGTTCCTGCAGCTTTTGTTGTCTATGGACGCTACTGAGGACGCCTATGCTCTTCTGTATGCCGGCTTGGGATGATTTCATTTGCATCGCTTTCAGGGATTGCTGGAGACCGTTTCTCTGGATGCTCCTGAGCCTGCCGTGGACCATTACACAGTCGTTCCAACTGTCTCTGGTGTGATTTTTGGAGGCTGAAGAGGCTGAAACTGCGTTTCCGACTCGACCGGGATCTTTGCACGTCTTGTGGTTGCAAAGAAAAAACATTAATATTTGCACATCCCATCGTTGCTGGCGCCATCAGAGATTCATGTCTAGCTGATGCATGTGAGTAGGCTCCTGCAAAGACAACGGCCTTTTCTGATCTATTTGTCTTCTCAGGAATAATCACGATGGTGACACGGGAGGGTACTGTAACGCTTGACGATGTAGCCTGCCAGAGCTATACTGCTGGCGTGACCGCTGCATGCTGTTTATGCTTGAGGAGGCGGCACTGCACCCCCAAGTCACCAATCTTAATGTTATCGAGTTGCTGTTTTGACATTTAGTAGGCATATTTCACTGACAGTGCTTATTTTGGTGCGGGTTTCGGTTTCTCTAGACGATGTAGCGAGTCTGAAAAGACGCAAGATTGTTACGAGTTACAAATCTGAAGACCTCGTAATTGGAGAGATAAAAGATACGAAGAGAGCTTCTGGCGGTGCCCAATTAAGGACGCCTTGCCTACACCGAGATCTGACTGAGGCGGACCTTCCCGTCAACATTATTTATTATCCTATGCGAGCCATGGGGTGTCGCGGAAAGTACAGGCAGCAAGCAACTGATATCACTGTCACTTATTTAAATGATTATCATTAAACTGAGGCAATAGTTGACCCCTTATAATAGCATTAGCTGTCCGTTTACATCTTTAGGCGACCTGGGCTTCATAGTTGTTCATATCGGAAAATTATTTATGTCGTCGCCTATACAGCATATCAAGATCTTACAAAATTGCTAACGTTTTTGAGTGCTAGAAAGACTAGCACAACGACTCAAGGATCTCTCGTGCTGTAAAATTAGCCCTCCTACCTGATTAGGAAACAAGTTTGGGGGTTTTTTACGAGCAACGTACGAATGCCTGCGCATCATGCAGAGCCTCAGAAATCTATGATCCTATATTTGAAAGACCTAAATAACTCGCACTTCTACTTAACGACACTATTGTGAACGTCACTATATAGGATTTGTAGACATACAGAATTTTACATCTGCTAGCATAGGTATCCCCCCTCCGTTCCAAGTTTCATATCGGGATCAGAGTCAAGGGCTCATGTTTAAGGATCGTCTTATCGGGTTATCCGTTCGGTTTCTGCCTAAGTATGTCAATGAACGCGCCAGCTGCCCTAATGTGTATGTGTACGTATATATCTTCAATGCCCACCCGTAGGTCCGCCTTAACAATTATTAATAGGTATACTTAACTGCACCGTCAATGAGCTACAAGTTGCATAACTCCAAAAAACCCCCAGAAGATTTTTGTTCCATAAGTTTCACATCCTGCGAATGGCTTCGGTACAGGGCTTTGTTTTTGGGTTCGTTGCATGGGGTTGTTTGGGAGATTTGAATGCATAAGTTGGCATGCTTTGTTAGAAGTCATGGCCCGAAGCAAACTAGCACGACGTGAGCTGAAGACAAAAAAAAAACACCTAGGTAATCTACGTGGGAGCAAGCCCGTATTTGTCCCTACACCATACAAGTAAGTCTTAGTCGAGCGTATGCTGATGAAAAGAATACCACGCCGCGGTACAAGACTAGTTAGTCACATTGCATGCTATGAAGAACCGTCATCTATGCTACAAAAGAAAGATCCAGCAATCGGCCGCGTGGCGCAATGGTTAGCGCATTGGTTTTCGGTTATCTTGAGACTGAAGATTTATTATTAAATCGCTCACCAAAGGTTGTGGATTCGAGTCCCACCGTGGTCGTTTTTTTGATTGTTTTCTCGTTATCACGTCCTCAATTTTTCCCCAACGGAAACCAGCAACAGTCGGCCGCGTGGCGCAATGGTTAGCGCATTGGTTTTCGGTTAGTTAATGACTAAAGATCTATCAATAGATCGCTCACCAAAGGTTGTGGATTCGAGTCCCACCGTGGTCGTTTTTTTTTTTATATTTCCCCCTTGTTAACATTATCATCATTTTCACTGTAAGTGTTTCAGTTTACCCTTCCAATTGACTGGCCTTAGCCATAACTCAAGTCGGACTTGGGTCGGCGAGATGCTGGCTTTTGCAAGGGCAAGCTGGGGTCGCTGGACCATATATTGGCTAAGAATGCATCTTTTGTATATCTGGAAGTTTGTGTTTATTAACTTTGTAACTATGGACTACCGCCGTCAAATCGAAATTATAACACCGCTGATGGACGGTGGATTGACTGACTTGCTGGCAAACGACCCTTCTTGTGAAAAATTAGCAGAAACCAGCGGCAGATTAAACAATATAATACAGCTCATAGAAGCAGAAAGTGAGACACAATGACAGGTGAAGAGACTAATTAGCTGACGGAAGGAAACCTTCTGCCCCATAATAGGAGGAAGATCAAAAACGAATGCTATTTGTAGGGTATCCGTAACGACTGAAATGAGAAATGAACAAGAATAAAGACCGGCAATGTTGGAGGATGCAGTTAGAGAGCATCATAGACTAAACAGAGAATACAAGCCTAGAGAAGCGGCCAAAGTAACAATGTTGGCCAAGAATGGAAGTGCTAATGTGGTAGCACTGCCGGAAGTTGACCTGCTCTGGGTCGCACTGACTACCTGGGTAGTGCTTGACGTAGAACCTGTGGAAGTCCCGGTTGCTGCTGAATTAGGAGATGCGGAACCTGATGAAGTATCGGTAGTGCCTGCTGTACCATTACGGGAAGCAAAG
Organism: Talaromyces atroroseus; assembly: GCF_001907595.1. NCBI lineage: Eukaryota > Fungi > Ascomycota > Eurotiomycetes > Eurotiales > Trichocomaceae > Talaromyces > Talaromyces atroroseus. The sequence continues at coordinate 625,711 of NW_017971439.1, read as the reverse complement.
CCAATTCGGTTTTGATCAAAATCAAAAACGCTGTACACATTTTTCATGAAAGTATCACCCAAAAGCCAATCATCGGGACCTAGTGTTTGAACGCCAATGATATTTGAGTAGCAAGTCGTCCCAGAGCTGTTTGTTGCCGAACCAACGTAATCCTGAGATGACACACTGTACGATACCCCCGAGAACGTGAATTGCACAGTCGTATTGGTCGAGCATGGGATCTCGAAATTGTCACCTGCAGCTGTCGATCCAGGAATCAACGCGTGTAGAGCGCTAGCGTCGTTTGGGGGAAGAAAAATGTACGTTGTTCCAGTATCGATGATAGCCGATTTGCCAGTGAAGTTGAGTGGAGTTCCGCCAACGACAGCATCATCCAGGGGTATCTCCCACCGATCTGTGCTCGTGCTCGTGCTGGTATATGAGATGCTACCCTCAAATTTCGTGGTATCCACACCGCCGAAGGTGAGTTCCCCGTCCGTGGTGTTATCGACCGCTCTCTGCAAACTGACTGCGACGATGTTCGATTGTAAAAGGTGGTCTTTGGCTATGGTCTCCATAACTGTCGATGTTCCTATCGTAGTCGAATTCGAGCGCCCTAATCCTAGGATGCCGTCCATGGGGTAATTCACGAAATCGCTAGACGCATTGTTGGCGAGACCAAATGTGAGTTCCAAGCTGAAGTTGGCAATTTTGACTCTGTCGGTGCCCGAAAGACCGGACACTGTTCCGGATCCGTAACCGACACTAAATGTATCACCAGACATCTTCAAGGTTGTTGAATTATCCTGACCAAAGGTATGGTGCAATTCACAGGCTTCGACTGTGCAATTCGTACCGAATACCCAGGTATTAGTGCCGCCCGTATCAAACAACATCCACATCGATTCATTGCTTGAGCCAAAGTCCATCGAAAAGAAGTAAGAGAAGTCATTGCCGTCCTCGTCGACTGTTACACTGTTCGGAGTAGTTGCTGGGCTTCCCATGTCAACAGGATAGTTGTATGCTCGGCGACTCTGTCAGACTTGTCAGTACAGATGTCAAGTAGGATCAGTTGGTGCGGCATATACCAATGTCGGGCGCCTCTTGAGCGGCAGGGTCAAAAGCGAATCATCGTTTGCAGAACTCCCCAAGCGATAGGGATAGAATCGATTGACAAGCCGGCTGGTTAATGACGAAGATGAGCCTGAAGAGCGTATGTAAGGATAGAAGGCATCGACGCCTGTCGATAGAATAGCTGCAGGGAACACATATTGAGAAAGATGCATGATCCTAGGTGAGGATCGAGAAGGTGCAGCCTGTCGGACGCTTCATGGGTGCCTGCGAGTTGTAACGCTGATCGATTTGTCCCTTTGTTGTCAAAGTTGTCAAAATGTTGTTGTTAAACTGCAAAAGTTCTGTGTTGGTGATGATTAAACGCTGCAATCGATGGCTTCACACATGCATTTGGAATTAAAGTCGATGAACGAGAAGACGAGGAAGAAACATAGGAAAGCCAGCAATCGAAGTACAACGGCACAAGCAGCTCTTTCACGCCAGCCCGAGAGAACAGAACAAAACAGAAAAAAGAAAAGGCTGGAGGAGAGCAACGAAGAGAGATGGAGTGAGGAAGGAAGGCGAGCAAGGCCGGGATGCAATGGGGGAAGCTACGACTGGCCATTGCCTTTCCGGGATTAGATCGGCCGTGGGAAAGAAGTTCGCTTGCAACTTCAACTCTCTGCAGCTAATCACAGTCCCCGACGAACCTGGCGATCCAGCAGACTAGCAGCTTAGCAGCTCTGGGGGGAGTGGGCAATGGGCATCCGTTCGTACCATTTCAGCCCCTGACTGCTGGTCTGTGCTCTTACTTGCCATGAGTGTCGACGACGACCACCGACTGTGCAACGCTGCAACGCGAGTTGGTAATGCTACTGTGAGACGCCACACGGATTGCTGGAAGCAGACTCTGCTGTCTGGCATCGTCCATTACGAGCACGCCTACGGTATAGCAGCCCCCGAGAGTCGAAGAAGTCGTCGAAGATAAGAACAGGAAGAATGTCCTACCCTGGCCAAGCCGCCCCGCGCAGGTGCCACCTTTCTCAGGGCCCATCGTTTTAGCGCCTTGGTGCCTGCAGCACAACCCGCGACGTTCCGTCCATTGTTCGTTCTACTTCTCGCCGAACTACACGTCTTCTTGATGTGAGACTATCATAGCAGTACGTCCGGGTCTGTATGGGTTTACAATTCAAGGCTAAATTCCGCTTCCAACTTCCAAGTATGCATCGTGCAGCAAGACAACGGTTTACCGTGCATTTCGGTGAAAATTCCTTGGTTGCTCAGTTTTCGCCCCGATCCTGGCACAGTAAAGTAGCATCAGTTGAGCTTTCGAACCAATCGCGTGGACCTTTTGGGTTATCTGACCGCGTCAAGGGATATAGTAAGTAGCGAGATGGGATTCCCCTATACGGAGTACACACACACACACACATCGATATATATCGACAGACGACCATAATATACAGATTTCTAATGTACATGAATAATGAATGCTATGTTAGTCTAGCAGGAAGCCCAGGCAAATTCCGCAAAACTCAAATCCCTTTGCAAAGAAAAAGCCCCAAACAATGCTTTATAATCCCCAGTATCTATTAAATCTCATGCGCCACCCTTCAACGCTGTTCAGCTTGGGTCGCACGTCAAGGTAGAAGCTCAACTTCCCGGGCCCTGTGGCATTCATGATTCCTGACCCGTTCTCCGGTTGCGATGAAGCAGATGATGCGACTGGCTTCCCCTGGTAAAAATCAATCACATATTCCACCCTCTCGCCCCCGCAGCGCTCAACAACCCAGTCATGACGATCAAAAGGTAGCTGATAACCCATCAACCCATTGAGACGAGCTCGAGGGCTCACGAATTGAGACTCGGTCCCCAGCCCGCGAAAGGCATATAATTTTGGACCACCGCACTTGTTGCTACCGGGATCGGAGGACGGCGCACGACTTTCCCATTTAAGAATCTCTTGCCACGCCTTTTCATTCACAGCATTATGTATCGGTATTATAGATGCGACAGAAGTTGCTAGTTCTTTGGCCGACTTCGTGGAGCCTGGTACGTTGCTTTTGCGCACCAGCGCATCGAAGAATTGGCGTTCGGAGGGATAGACCCAATTGCCCGTGGCGGGATCGTGGCCCGTTTCTGACTCGGAATTAGAAGGAGATGAATGTGAAGCAGTTGATTGAGCTGCATATGGTGACGGTATTGTTTGTTGCTGTTGGCTGTTGGCTGTGTCGGAAGGATTGGCATCGAAGGCTCGCGGTATGCTGCTGATTTCGCGATCATTTGATAACTGTCGCTGCTTCGTGCCCGCGTTTTCATTGATCACTTTGCCGTTGTCATCGAGCTTATGGGGGATTGGGTGAGGAGCTCCGCCGGCAGAGCCTTGGTGTTGCTGTAACCAGATTTCTCGAGTCTTGTGGTCAACAGGGCATTGCGACTCCGGATGAACTGAAGGGGTGCTGGCACTAGCACCCATGTTCGCCTATTGCAGGTCGAATGTGCAATATAATAAGTGCCTTGTTTTTGATCAGAAGGAAAAGAATCTCACGACGACAGCGGCCCTCACCTTGCAATTGAAGCTTGCTTGTTCTCCCAGAGATGGGTTGGTAATCCAAAAAAAGTTACAAGCGGCCTAGCGGAGTATCAGCTCTCACCGCCTTTGGGTGCTGCATGGACGGTTCCTGCAAGGGATGCCCCTCATACAACAAATAAATCCCTAGTCTTCCCTCTTTTGACCTCGTGCAATTTGTGTTCTATAAAAGTTCCTTGGAGGTACTAGGGCTCTATCAATCGGTTGTTCACCATGGCTGACAGCAATGTATTCCGTGCTACCACGACTGCCCCAGTCAACATTGCCGTCATTAAGTATGCCCAAAACAAACCCCCCCCCC